>NC_084743.1:33222148-33552148 GCF_033978785.1 Entelurus aequoreus
CTTGTCTGCTTTTGGGGCCGCCATTTTGTTGAATTGTGACAACGAGATGGTGAATGAACGCTCACCCACTCCTCAGTATACATTTGGCTGGTCAGTGTGTACTTTCCTGTGTTCTTGTACCGCCGGGATCTCCACTCTGCACTAGTTCATCCAGTCCTGTCTCCTCCCTTGCTGTATTAGCGTTAAAGGTTCCTATGATAAATGGTCTCTGACAATGCAAGAGCACATTGGACAATGGCTCTAGCCCGACTGAGTCCTTCCTTTACAAAGGGGATAAGGGTTTGGGGGCGAGTTGTCATGGTGTACTCCAAGAAAGGACCAGGACCACCGTCAGCTGGTTGCTTTTTGCGGACTCATCCTGCTGTAAGTATAGGGCTAGGGGTTAGGGTTTCTACAATACCCACCCACCTAAGATATTTACCCATAGTTGGGGCAGTGGTTGAGCGTGCCTTCTTTCTGGTGCCCACTGCTGCTCCAAGATCCCCTGAAGTTTAGCTTGGGACTCAGGTGACCCAGCAAAGTGGAGGCACTTCAGGAGTTTTGGCAGTAGAGAGGCTATGTAGCGGCAGGACTTACACACTCTTCTAAACCTTTTACCCGTGTCGGGCTAGCCGGCAGCTGTAGCTGAAAGCAGAAAGTAGCAAGCAGAAGCAGCATGCACTATTACCCCAGTATCGCCGCATTGATACTTCTCACACGCAAAGACACATGTACAATGGTAACACACACATCTTCTGTAGGGTTTAGTTGGCCTTTTGAGGCTTGTGGTGGAAAAAGTGCAGTGGGCCTTCAGCTGGCTAAGAGTGAGGTGGGCCTTGTGATGGCTGAGAGTGAGGAGGCCCTTCAGTTGATTGATAGTGATGTGAAGTGAAGTGAATTATATTTATATTGCACTTTTCTCTAGTGACTCAAAGCGCTTTACATAATGAAATCCTTTATCTAAGTTACATTTAAACTAGTGTGGGTGTCATTGGGAACAGGTGGGTAAAGTATCTTACCCAATGACACAAGGGCAGTGACTAGGATGGCGGGAGAAGGGATCAAACCTGGAACCGTCAAGTCAACCAAGCCACGCCGCCCCAAACGTGTGGGCCTTCTGCTGGTTGAGAGTGAGGTGAGCCTTCAGCTGGCTGAGAATGAGGTGGACCTCCTGCTGGTTGAGAGTAGCGCTGATGTGTCCAAGCAGTTGATTTTTCCTTGGAAACAGTAGACTACAAGCTCAGCAGTGGTAATGGGACTGCTTCCTGCAACCCCACTTGCAAGTATACGTAGCAAACTGAAACTCAAATCAAACTTAAATAACTGGTCCAAACACACATGCCTTCTTGACCTTAGGTGTTCGCAGCTTCTTCATGTCATCAACACCTAGATTATTAATTTACACCATTGAGCCAGCAAGCAGTAAACATACCTGCACCTTTTCCACCGTTTTCAGATGAGACTGTAAATGTGTCTCCACTTTTGAGTAATTACCCTTATTAAGTGGGCAGAAGGGCCAGTGAAGAAGTTTGCATCCTTGCTCTGAACATTTTGTGGCCTGGGGCTTGTGGCCACTTGCAAAATTGACGGATGTAGCTATATATTAGAGACACATGGTGAACATTAACCAAGCTCCATTTATGTTTCTCACCCTTGTTGCCCTCAAGCTACTAACTGCTGTGTTAAATTCAAGAATGGTAAAACTGACCTAAAAATCTAACTACATAAAATTAATTTAGTACACAATATGCGTTTATTAATTATGTACGAGTAGAAGACTGTTAGACAAAGTTACTTACCACAAAAAGACTCCCAACGCGCAGGCCGTTTCTGGGCTAGACGGAGAACAGCTGCCATGATGGGGGGAGCCCAATCATGACAATCACGCTAGTATTGATCTGATACTGATATGCTTGCTCACCACGCGCAGTGAGTTTCATACAAGCATTTATTTGTTGCGGCCGCTACTAATTAATTGGTTAAGCTTGTTAACACCTTACAAAAGGCAGCTGGTCTGCCAAAGAATACGGATCACCAATGTTACCAACTTAAAGGCCAACTGAAATGATTTTTTTTTATTTAAACGGGGATAGCAGATCCATTCTATGTGTCATACTTGATCATTTCGCGATATTGCCATATTTTTGCTGAAAGGATTTAGTAGAGAACAACGACGATAAAGTTCGCAACTTTTGGTCGCTGATAAAAAAAAAGCCTTGCCTATACCGGAAGTAGCGTGACGTCACAGGAGGAAGGGCTGCTCACATTTCCCCATTGTTTACAATGCAGCGAGAGAGATTCGGACCGAGAAAGTGACGATTACCCCATTAATTTGAGCGAGGATGAAAGATTCGTGGATGAGGAACGTGAGAGTGAAGGACTAGTGTGCAGTGCAGAACGTATCTTTTTTCGCACTGACCGTAACTTAGGTACAAGGGCTCATTGGATTCCACACTTTCTCCTTTTTCTATTGTGGATCACAGATTTGGATTTTAAACCACCTCGGATACTCTATCCTCTTGAAAATGAGAGTCGAGAACGCGAAATGGACATTCACAGTGACTTTTATCTCCACGACAAAACATCGGTGAAGCACTTTAGCTACGGAGCTAACGTGATAGCATCGGGCTCAAATGCAGATACAAACAAAATAAATAAACCCCTGAGTGGAAAGATAGACAGAAGATCAACAATACTATTAAACCCTGGACCTGTAAATACACGGTTAATGCTTTCCAGCTTGGCCAAGGTTAACAATGCTGTTGCTAAGGACGCCATTGAAGCTAACTTAGCTACGGGACCTCACAGAGCTAGGATAAAAACATTAGCGCTCCACCTACGCCAGCCAGCCCTCATCTGTTCATCAACACCCGTGCTCACCTGCGTTCCAGCGATCGACGGAAGTACGAAGGACTTCACCCGATCATCCGTGCGGTCGGCGGCTAGCGTCGACTAGCGCGTCTGCTATTCAAGACAAAGTCCTCCTGGTTGTGTTGCTATAGCCAGCCGCTAATACACCGATCCCACCTACAAGTTTCTTCTTTGCAGTCTTCATTGTTCATTAAACAAATTGCAAAAGATTCACCAACACAGAAGTCCAGAATACTGTGGAATTTTGAGATGAAAACAGAGCTTTTTTGTATTGGATTCAATGGTGTACCAATACTTCCGTTTAACTATTGACGTCACGTGCTTACGTCATCATGCACAGACGTTTTCAACCGGAAGTTTAGCGGGAAATTTAAAATTGCACTTTATAAGTTAACCCGGCCGTATTGGCATGTGTTGCAATGTTAAGATTTCATCATTGATATATAAACTATCAGACTGCGTGGTCGGTAGTAGTGGGTATCAGTAGGCCTTTAATTGAACAGCCTGTTTTTCGATATAAACAAATATCAAATAATTGTAGTTGTATATTACTCACACATACAAAGTCTCTAAGACACAATTGATTAGAACATATCCAGTAACAGGCATATGCGCATCGTTCAATTTACAGCATAATGAGCGTATCTTAATGTATTATTGTGACCAATAAATGTCAACAAAAAACAAATTACCACTCCACTTCAACCTAAAGATAGTATAAGTCAATTCCAGAGGGTTGATAATCAATAGGTAAGTGTTTTTCCTAGCCACCTTTGTTCTCTGTTTGACCAACATTCCACACTACAAAATAAAGTATTTACTATAATTTGTGCTCATATTGTATCAGATTAATATCGGTATCTGCCAATACTCAAGGATCCAATATCGATATCGTAACAGAAGTGAAAAAATTGAATCGGCTCAGTTGTAGCTCAGCGTAGGCGTGTACGCAGAGTCACCTTTACTTTTTTTGTTTTTTGCCGAGTGTGATGTACTTCAGTGTAACTTTGTGAAGCATGTCTTTCACTGTTGCTACTACTGGGTGCTAAAAGCAGATAGAACTATAATACAGCTAAAACAGGTTGCCAGAATAAACTGGAGCAGGCTGAACTTTAGTTTGGTACTTTTATTTCACACAGAAAACACAAGGCATTCAGTAGTTAATGGGCAATGGTTTAACTGTAGCTCTGATTTAAAACCGGTACTAAAGTTAAAGTTAAAGTACCAATGATTGTCACACACACACCAGGAGCAGTGAGAAGCAGCGGTGGCCGCGCCCCGGAATTATTTTTGGTGATTTAACCCCCAATTCCGACCCTTGATGCTGAGTGCCAAGCAGGGAGGTAATGGGTCCCATTTTTATAGTCTTTGGTATGACTCGGTCGGGGTTTGAACTGAGCAGGTGGCCTAGTGGTTAATATATTATAAAAGTATTACTATTATAAAAAAAATAAAAAAAATAACACTGCAAATATAGGAGAATAAACTGACAAAATAAGACCAGGCCTTAAAGTAACAGCACCGGATATTAATTCAAACTATTGCACAAACCCAGTAATTGACTTGTGCCAAGTGATTAGGATAAAACGGGTTAGTAAAACATTTTATGGTTTATAAATACATTAGTAGTGGGATAAAAAAAACAATGACAGCAGGTGCACAATAAAACAATCCCACAAAAAAGAAATATACATTAGGAAGATAATCGAATAAAACCTAAGGAATACAAATACCTTGCCAGTGTCAATCGACCTATACTTTTGTCCACCACAACATCCTTCACTAAAGAGTGACACAAGTAAGGGTTAGTCTAAAGCCGATCACTTTAAAATGCAGGTGCCAACTAACATTTGCATCAAATATAGCTGAATGTGCGTCAAAGCTTAGAGGTGTTGGCGTCTCATGCGCTGCAGTAAAGCCATGATTTAAAACGGAAATTGTCAGAGAGAGGTTGCGTCCTCACGCTCTGCCTTTTATCAGCGCAACTGACCCTAAACCTTGACTGGCAGACTCCTAAAGCCCTTCCTATTACATTTATCTGCACATTTTTTCCCTGCACTTTTTTGTTGGCCTGTTGCTCTCTTCTTTTTAGTATTTTTATGGATCACATTCTAGTTCATTTCATTAAAGACTCTTATGAATATTCAGATTCCAACTCTCTGCTTTGAGGTTCAGCCAGTATCAAAGCGTTAAGAGCGTGACACAGTGGCTCGCTCTGAAATATATCCTATAGCGTGACGACAACTGCCCTTGGGGATCAATTACATTTAACACAATATTAAACAAATTCTTGTCTGCATGAAGGCTGGACAAATCATCAGTACAGTTATTGTTGGTGCTATTGGCATATACCGTATGTTATTGTCCTTTAAGTCAGATGATGGTGAATATAGCATTGACAAAGTGGTCTACCAGTTAACATCTGAATGTCCTTTTAATAAGCACACAAGGTTAGTATTTTCTTCTTTTTTAGTAAAGTCATGACTCCTAGGAGCTAGCAGCTACACAACAGCTAAGCACACAATAGCACACAAGCTAGGCATACATAATATTTGTCCTTACTTGAACAATACTGCGGACCGAAACAGCACATTTGTCAATATACACATATATCAAATAATTAAAGTTGCATATTACACATACTAGTGTCCAAGGCAGAAGCGTAATAGAAAGTATCCAGTAACAAAAGTGTCGATATCATTGAACGTACTGCGCCATGATCTTAACGTCATGAATTATTGTGACCAATAGGTTTCGCCAAATAAAACAACAATTACCACTCCATGTCAACTTAAAGAGAGCAAGTCTGTTACAAGGTTAGTGCTTTTTATACCTACCATAGTCGTCTTAATAATTTCACTTGATCAAGTCTTTTCTAACATTCCACACAACAAAATAACAAAAGTATGATTTGTGTTATTATCTAAGACTATTGGCTTGATATCAGCATTGGCCAATACTGAATTGGCATTTGTATCAAATCCAAATTGAAACATTTGTATTGTGACACCCCTATTTTGATAAGTCCACCCATCCATCCATTTTCTTATCCCTGGTCCGGTCACGGGGCAGCAGCCTAAGCAGAGAAGCCCAGACTTCCCTCTCCTCAGCCATTTTTTCCAGCTCCTCCCAGGGGATGCCAAGGCGTTCCCAACGTGTCCTGGATCTTCCCCGTGGCCTCCTACCGATCGGACGTGCCCTAAACACCTCCCTAGGGAGGCGTTCGGGTGGCATCCTGACCAGATGCCCAAACCATCTCATTTGGCTCCTCTCGATGTGGAGGAGCTGCGGCTTTACTTTGAGCTCCTCCCGGATGATAGAGCTTCTCACAGCTATCTCTAAGGGGTGGCGGGGAAACTAATTTCGGCAGCTTGTACCCGTGATCTTGTCCTTTTGGTCATAACCCCAAGCTCATGACCATAGAAGGATGGGACCATACATCGACCGGTAAATTGAGAGCTTTGCCTTCCGGCTCAGATCCTTCTTCACCACAACGGATTGATACAGCTTCCGCATTACTGAAGACGCCGCACCGTCCGCCTGTCAATCTCACAATCCACTCTTCCCTCACTCGTGAACAAGACTACGAGGTACTTGAACTCCTCCACATGGGGCAAGATCTCTACCCCAAATCGGAATGGGCACTCCACCCTTTTCCGGGCGAGAACCATGGACTCTGTTGGAGGTGCTTAATTTCATCCAAGTCGCTTCACGGCTGCGAAGCGATTCATTGAGAGCTGACGATCCTGGCCAGATGAAGCCATCAGGACCACATCGTCTTCAAAAAGCAGAGAGCTAACCTTGCAGCCACCAAACCGGATCCCCTCAACGCCCTGACTGCGCCTACACATTTTGTCCACAAAAGTTATGAACAGAATCGGTGACAAAGGGCAGCCTTGGCGAAATCCAACCCTCACTGGAAACGGGTCCGACTTACTGCCGGCAATGCGGACCAAGCTCTGACACTGATCATACAGTTGATACGTCCTTTTACCTAAATTATTTATATGTTATGTTTATTTTTAAAAACACACATTTTTGTTGAATCACTATAGGGCTCGAAAGGCCACATGATTTCACAATGCATCGTGGTGCCTGGGTAGACATTCTTGTAGGATAAAGGCTTTGTTTACATTGTGAAAGCGAGCACCAAATTGGATTGAAATGGATCGTAAAAAATAAGAATAAAAACATGGGACCGCACAAAGACAAACTGTACACTATTCCAAAGGCTCGCTACCTGGAAGAAGACAAAAATTATGGCATTGACTGATTACCTATGAGCACTTCTGATGAACAAGAGATTTGGATAAAGTAAAAGTGCCTCCAAATGTGTCGATATTTCGTCAACAGTGTCAGTTTTAGTACGGGTGAAGAATTTCAGAGTGCAAAGTCTGTTAAGGCACATTGTCTTTTGTTAAAATTGTGCATAATCTACAGCTTTCATCTCTTTTGTGGCCTAGATGCGCAAGGTCCCCCGGCCTCGTTTCATAAGCAGGGTTCCCTGAAAAAAACAATCCCAATTGTTACATTTAAAGACTTGATCACTGCGCTCATTCTCAGAAAATAATACTATTTATTTTTGTGCTGAGCTATCACTGAAGGTAAACAGACAACATGCATTTCACTCTACGTTGTTCAGATAGCTTAAGGCAGCGAACGCTTCACGGGCCACAGGGGCGATGTGGCTCTGTAGGTAGAGCACACATGCCGGCAACTTGAGGGTTCCAGGTTCAATTCCCGCGTCCGCCATTCCTACCCACCCACCTGCTCCCAGTGCCCCCCTATCTGGTTTAAATGTAGCTTAAAGATGTAGATAATGGGTTACACTATGTTAAGCACTTTGATTCTCTAGAGAAAAAGCGCTATATAAATATAATTCATATTCACTTCACAACAAATTCTGTGTAAAAGAGAATAAAACATGCTTCGATTCGAACTTACCAGGCTGTATATGCTGTGAACACACCAACAAGTACCAGGTAATGGTGTTAAAAGGGATGTTTGTCGTTTTATACGGCTGATATATTCCAGGCATTATTTCATTGTTTCTTTGCGCTCTAACCGAGTTCCTTAGCTTTATTTTCGTGCTGGAAATGAGGCAATTCTCAAATATTTTTTCTTTTTGCTGAAGCGATCATGAGAACTATTGTGGCAGTTAATGATGCCGC
Source organism: Entelurus aequoreus (assembly GCF_033978785.1). Classification (NCBI taxonomy): domain Eukaryota; kingdom Metazoa; phylum Chordata; class Actinopteri; order Syngnathiformes; family Syngnathidae; genus Entelurus; species Entelurus aequoreus. Next base: position 33,230,170 of record NC_084743.1, read on the forward strand.
ACATTTGCGACATATTTGGAACTTGTTAAAGACAAAAACACAACTTTAGGACATAAGTCTTGCATTATGATCTAACCCAGAGGTGTCCAAACTTTGTGATTTAGGGGCCGCATTGGGCTAAAAAAATCTGGCCGGGGGCATAAAGCCGACTGCATGTAAAGCAACTACAATATACGTGTGTGCGTGTGTGTGTGTATGTGTGTGTGTGTGTGTGTGTGTGTGTGTGTGTGTGTGTTCTTGTATTTGTACCCTTCTTAAGACATCAACAAGGAAAAGTACCTTCCATATGAGGACCAGTGAACAAGTTAGGACCGAAATCATGGTCCCTATACAGAAAACCATTGCATCGAATGTCTCATTTGCACCCCTGGTGGTGAAATCTATCTAAATTAGGTTGGTCCCAAAAAGGAGGGATTTTTCAAATTGACTCTGTTGCAAGTCCTGTGTATTCTTTGTAACTTGTTTGTGTGTGCTATGGCTATTGTGTTTTTTTTTCCTGGTCTCGGTCTGGAACCCCTCCCTGGGAGTCCAGCCTTAGACTGAATATTTTTTACTCATCCCCCCCACAAACGATTACCCGTCTTCCATCTTTTTTAAGGGGCGCAGGAAGTTGGCTGACCCGTCAGCGGTCCTGTTCTGTCTCCCTGTAATGTTTGTCTGCCCTTGAGTGGGACTGTGCTGAAAACTGTGTGTCGGTTTTAAAAGTGATCCCCCTCTGGTGAACATATGAAATAACAAGTTTGTGTAAGAAATTGAAATGTGCCCCCCTTAGGCCAAAATTTAAAAAATAAAGAAATAAATATGTATATAGAGACAAACTGTAATAACTTGAAGTAAATTTTGAAAATTAAAATATAATTAACTAAAAGTTTACCTTTTTTATATTTGCATAGTATGTATATATTATTAATGTTGTATATACACATATGTATATATCTAGAAAGGGTGGTCCGAAAGAGGTAGGCATTTTTCGGAGGTTTTAAGAAGGTAACAAATACAAGAATGTGTGTGTGTGTGTGTGTGTGTGTGTGTGTGTGTGTGTGTGTGTGTGTGTGTGTGTGTGTGTGTGTGTGTGTGTGTGTGTGTGTGTGTGTGTGTGTGTGCGTGTGTGTGTGCGCGTGTGTGTGCGTGTGAGTGTGCGCGCGTTTACGTACATATTATGGACTGGACTTTCACAATATTATGTCAGACCCACTCGACATCCATTGCTTTCGGTCTCCCCTATAGGGGGGGGGGGTTACCCACATATGCGGTCCTTTCCAAGGTTTCTCATAGTCATTCACATCAATGTCCCACTGGGGTGAGTTTTTCCTTGCCTTATGTGGGCTCTGTACCGAGGATGTCGTTGTGGCTTGTGCAGCCCTTTGAGACACTTGTGATTTAGGGTTATATAAATAAACATTGATTGATTGATTGATTGATTGATATTATATTAACATGATGGATACACTTTCAATTAGGGATGTCCGATAATGGCTTTTTGCCGGTATCCGATATGCCGATATTGTCCAACTCTTTAATTACTGATACCGATATCAACCGATACCGATATCAACCGATATATACAGTCGTGGAATTAACACATTATTATGCCTAATTTGGACAACCAGGTATGGTGAAGATAAGGTACTTTTTAAAAAAATTTATCAAATAAAATAAGATAAATAAATTAAAAACATTTTCTTGAATAAAAAAGAAAGTAAAACAATATAAAAACAGTTACATAGAAACTGGTAATTAATGAACATTTGTAAAATTAACTGTTAAAGGTTAGTATTATTAGTGGACCAGCAGCACGCACAATCGTGTGTGCTTACGGACTGTATCCCTTGCAGACTGTATTGATATATATTGATATATAATGTAGGAACCAGAATATTTATAACAGAAAGAAACAACCCTTTTGTGTGAATGAGTGTGAATGAGTGTAAATGGGGGAGGGAGGTTTTTTGGGTTGGTGCACTAATTGTAAGTGTATCTTGTGTTTTTTATGTGGATTTAATAAAAAAAAACACAAAAATACACCAAAAAAAACGATACTGATAATAAAAAAAAACGATACCGATAATTTCCGATATTGCATTTTAACGCATTTATCGGCCGATAATATCGGCGGACCGATATAATCGGACATCTCTACTTTCAATATTATTTTTTCACATTGTGCTTAGTGTCAACAAGTTATTAGCATAGATGCCATGTGGCTATATTTCATATATTCGCTAATACTATGCTATAAACTCACTCCTGTTACTTTCAGTCCTGTTACCCTAATGAATCATCTTCCGCCTAGGAACTTTGGACAAAAATTAAATCAAGTTGTCTTAGATGGGCCAGTACACATTTTGAGGAGTTAATGTGTGTATTATCAGATTTAGAGTTAAAAAGGACAGACAAGGCCTGCTCAGTGGCCTTGTGGTTAAAGTGTCCGCCCTGAGATCGGTAGGTTGTGTGTTCAAACCCCGGCCGAGTCATACCAAAGACTATAAAAATGGGACCCGTTACCTCCCTGCTTGACACTTAGCATCAAGGGTTGGAATTGGGGGTTAAATCACCAAATTGATTCCCGAGCGCAGCCACCGCTGCTGCTCACTGCTCCCCTCACCTCCTAGGGGGTGAAACAAGGGGATGGGTCAAATGCAGAGGGTAATTTCACCACACTAAGTGTGGGTGTGACTATAAGTGGTACTTTAACCTTTAACTTTAACTTAAATGTATGTTAGCTAATGGCATCAATTCAGTGTAATGGTCCTTACAGTGTTAGTCATAATCAGTTTTGCCAATAAATAGGACTACTCATGCGCACCTGTAATAATGGTAACATGTGTCACCATCATCTTTTGTTAAGAGTGCGAACATAAATGCACTTTTCTCCGTAATCAACAAACAATGCTTTGAGGTTTCACATTATGAAGTACATCCTCTCTATGAGCTGCAATCAGTGGTTAAGTGTTTATGTTTGTAAAGGTTGAACAAAATACAATCTTAATTTACTCACCTATTGTTGGGAGAAGTAATCATTACAGGAACAAAACTTTGTTCTCACTCTAGACAAAAGAAAAAGAGCCACACAAACATAGTGCATGCTCTGCTCTGACAGCAGAAGTTATTGAAAAATATGCGATGAGCTCAGAAGTCGTTCCCTCAAGCTTCTCTGAAGCACCGCAGTCGCCGCATGGTTTTTGCTGAGTAAACAGCGGTGGTTTCTCGATAGCCACAGGAGCAAGGCATTCTGCTTTGTGTCCGCCATTTCTGTTTGTCCTCTAAGCCGCTACTTTCACCACGAATCAGGGACGCAAAACGACACAGCTTGGCAGCTCGAGCTTGCACGGATGGTGATGAACTTTGAATTCTTCCCTTTTTTTATACACTTATGTTCAAAGGGGATGTGAGAGTTTTTGTTTGTTTGTTCTTTTCTTAATTTAAAAGCAAATCGTTCAGTATGCGTTATCTGGCCTACCAGAGGCACGTAACTAGGGGTGGGCGATACTGCAAATTTAAGTCACAATGTGATACAAATACGGGCAGAGAATTGACAATACAGGCACGTTTTACTTTTTCAAGATCATTGAATGATTTAGTAACATGTGTTTTTCTAAAGCAGGGCTATTCAACTGAATTGCTGTAGGGGCCACATTTTCAGAAAGCTACAGTAAAGACCAAATGGCCGGACTTGTCCTATCACTATTATGAGAACCTGCATCCTCTGTAATGAACATTTGTTTTAGGGCTATTTCTTTTATCAGAGTTACATATTTCAGGACAAAATTGCCCTGTTATGTAAAAAGCAAGTGTCCACTACAGTCCACTACGTTGGCTCCTACGTTTTGAACTGAACTGCCGGTTTGGTGTTACTGCATGGTCGGATTTTGCCCCTCGGCCGTCAGTTGAATAGCCCTGTTCTAAAGAATACAGGCAGCCCTCGTGTTACCACGTTTTATGTTACGTTTTGTGTTATGACATTCTGTGTTACGATGCAACGTGTTACAATGTCATGTGTTGCAGTGTTTCTTGTTACAACATTTCGTATTACAGCGTTTCGTAAAACAACATTTCGTAAAACAGCATTTCGTAAAACAGCGTTTCGTAAAACAGCGTTTCGTAAAACAGCGTTTCGTAAAACAGCGTTTCGTAATACAGCGTTTCATAATACAGCAATTCCTTTTATGGTGTTTCCTTTTACGGCGTTTCGTGTTACGACGTTTCGTGTTACGACGTTTCGTGTTACGACGTTTCGTGTTACGGCTTTTCGTGTTTTGACGCTTTCTGTTTCAGTGTTTCTGAATACTATATATGAAGATATACATTACTGTATCAGAATATTGGATGCCCTCATGTTACGACATTTCGTATTACGCCGTTTTGTGTTACGGATTTTTTGTTACAACGATTCCGTGTTCAATCAATAAATCAATCAAAGTTTATTTAAGGGGGGTTAAGGGAGAGGAGAATATTTATAGCTAGAATTCACTGAAATTCAAGTATTTCTTATATATATATATATATATATATATATATATATATATATATATATATATATATATATATATATATATATATATATATATATATATATATATATATATATAAAAAAGAAATACTTGACTTCTGAATTCTAGCTATATATACATATTTAATTCATTATATATGACTAAATTGGCCCTAGTGTGTGAATGTGAGTGTGAATGTTGTCTGTCTATCTGTGTTAGCCCTGCGATGAGGTGGCGACTTGTCCAGGGTGTACCCCGCCTTCCGCCCGATTGTAGCTGAGATAGGCTCCAGCGCCCCCCGCGACCCCGAAGGGAATAAGCGGTAGGAAATGGATGGATGGATGGATATATATATATATATATATATATATATATATATATATATATATATATATATATATATATATATGTATATATATATATATATATATATATATATATATATATATATATATATATATATATATATATATATATATATATATATATATATACATATATATATATATATATATATATATGAATAAAATAAATACTTTCATTTATTTACACATATACACACACATAAAAGTCTGATCTACAAAATGTGCAGTCAGCATACACCTTCCCCTTCGAGCTGTCCTGGATGAACTGAAATTATGTTTTCCAATCATTTTTTAACTTGCAAGCGTACTTCTTCTTACTCGTCATCGCCATGTCTCTTCTTCGTTCTTCTGCCTCGTCTCTGTTATGTTTTTGGATATTACCACTTGCCGTAGTTTTGAAGCAATGCATGATGGGAATCAGGATGTTGTGTGTCAGTGTATTAACGTGCCGGTTGGAATAAACACACGCTGAGAAATAGCTCCATGCCTGCCTACTTTATGGGTTATAGATAAACCTATGGATAACGAAGACATACAGTATATAATAGTCTCCTTTTCAAGTGAGAGATGACGCTTAAGGCAGTGCCTTTAAGGCACGCCCCCAATATTGTTGTCCGGGTGGAAATCTGGAGAAATTCGGGAGAATGGTTGATTTTCGGGAGGGGCACTGAAATGCGGGAGTCTCCCGGGAAAATCGGGAGGGTTGGCAAGTATGGTCTCAAAGGGCTGCACAAGCCTCAACGATATCCTCGGCTCAGATCCTACATCAGGGCAAGAAAAAAATCAATTCAGGATTACAATGAGAAACCTTGGAGGGGACCGCAGATGTGGGGACCCCCGTCCCCTGGGCGACCGGTGCAATGGACGTCGAATGGATCTAGATCGTAGTGTGAGAGTACAGTCCATAGTGGGGCCAGCCAGAGATCGTCTTGGATGGAGACAAGTCAGCAGCGCAGAGACGTCCTCAACTGATGCTCAGATGAGTGGTTCATCCAAGACTTTAAACAGCTAGCGCCCAATCTGTGGTCACCTAATCTGTGCAAGAAAACACTCTATAGCCCGCAGACTTTTTTTGGGCTCTGGGAATCACTAATGAGCTGGAGTTCTTTGAACGCAGATTTCTTGCCAGGACAAATGGTACAATACAATCAGCAAGATAGGATAAAGCTAGACCCTCTAGTATTTTATACGTAAGTAGTAAAACCTTGAAGTCGCATCTTAAGTGCACAGGAAGCAAGTGCAGGTGAACCAGTATAGGCGTAATGTGATCAAACTTTCATGTTTTTGTGTTGCCGCGTTACAACATTTTGTATTACGGCGATTCGAAATGCGGCGTTTCTTTTTATGACCTTTGTCGTACGGCCTTACATGTTACAACGCTCCGTATTTCAAGTTGAAACGATTTGCATTAAAAGGTTTTGTGCTGTGCTGTTTTGTAGTTATGCTACACTCCTTTAAAGCATGAATACTGTAGAAAATGAGAATTAATGATTGTATCAGTATACAGGCAGTCCTAATTATTATGGTGTTTTGTGTTTCAGCATTTTGTGTTACGGCGTTTTGTGTTACGGCGTTTTGTGTTACGGCGTTTTGGATTCCAACGCTTTGTGTTTCAGTGTTTCTGAACACTGTATAAAAAGCAAAAGCAAATTACTCTATCAGAATATTGGATGTCCTCATGTTACGACATTTCGTGTTACAGCCTTTTGTGTTACAGATTTTTTGTTACAACGATTCCGTGTTGCCGCGTTTCTTGTTACAACAATTTGTATTACGCCATTTCAAATTACGGTGTTTTGTATTGCGGCCTTCCGTGTTGCAACGCTTCGTGTTTCAATTTGAAACGTTTTGTTTTAAAACGTTTTGTGCTGCGCTGTTTTGTAGTTATGCCACACTCCGTTAAAACATTATAACTGTAAGATGTAAATTATTGTATCAGTATACAGACAGTCCTAGTTGTTATGGCGTTTTTTGTTACAGCATTTTGTGTTACGGCGTATCGTATTACGACACTCTTGGTTGCAGCATTTCTTGCTACAGCATTTAGTATTAGAGCGTTTCGTGTTACAATGCTTGGTGTTATGACGCTACATATTTCATGTGACAGCGTTTCGTGTTTAAACATTTTGTGCTAAAACGTTTCATGCTACGCTGTTTTGTAGTTACAGCGCACGCTCATAAATTAATAATATTTTATACATTTCAAGATCACTAATTACTAGTCTTTGTGTTACGACATTGCATGTCATAACATTGTGTGTTACGAAGTTGTGTGTTCCACAGTTGTGTATTACAATGTTTTGCATTACGGCATTTCGTGTTTAAGCGCCATATAGCATAATTAAGCATAACTACAGTGTTTTGTTTTACGACGTTTCGCTGTACAACATTTCCTTTTACATTTCGTTTTGTGATGTTTCATTTCAAGGCGTATTGTTTAACGATCTTTCACGTCACACCGTTTTATGTTACAACTAGAGATGTCGGCCAATAAATGCTTTAAAATGTAATATCTGAAATTATCGGTATCGGTTTTAAAAAAGTACAATTTATGACTTTTTAAAACGCCGCTGTACGGAGTGGTACACGGACGTAGGGAGAAGTACAGAGCGCCAATAAACCTTAAAGGCACTGCCTTTGCGTGCCGGCCCAATCACATAATATCTACGGCTTTTCACACACACAAGTGAATGCAAGGCATACTTGGTCAACAGCCATACAGGTCACACTGAGGGTGGCCGTACTAACAACTTTAACACTGTTACAAATATGCGCCACACTGTGAACCCACACCAAACAAGAATGACAAACACATTTCGGGAGAACATCCGCACCGTAACACAACAGAACAAATACCCAGAACCCCTTGCAGCACTAACTCTTCCGGGATGCTACAATATACCCCCCCCCCCCCCCCCACACACACACACACCTCAACCTCGCCCCCACCAACCCCGCCCACCTCAACCTCCTCATGCTCTCTCAGGGAGAGCATGTCCCAAATTCCAAGCTGCTGTTTTGAGGCATGTTAAAAAAAATAATGCACTTTGTGACTTCAATAATAAATATGGCAGTGCCATGTTGGCATTTTTTTCCATAACTTGAGTTGATTTATTTTGGAAAATCTTGTTACATTGTTTAATGCATCCAGCGGGGCATCACAACAAAATTAGGCATAAAAATGTGTTCATTCCACGACTGTATATATCGGTATCGATTGATATCGGAATCGGTAATTAAGAGTTGGACAATATCGGAATATCGGATATCGGCAAAAAAGCCATTATCGGACATCTCTAGTTACAACATTTTGGGTTACGCCGTTTCAAGTTACAATTTTTCATGCTATGCAATTTTTTGGTCATGACGCAATCCTGTAAATTATAATACCGCACAAAGGACTGTTTACTTTACGAATACAGTCACGCGTTACCACGAGGAAATACGTCACTTTTGTTATTTTTTTCAATTGACTTTTTTCCGGCTATTATGTTTCTCAAGCGAAAGGCAGACTATTCTGATGACAGTGCATCGCAGAAAAGGAAATTGAAAGTGAAGTGAAATTAGACATTGTAATATCGTCAGAAAGCGGAGGAATCAACGTTTCCGGTCCAATGCCATGACTTGTCGTCAAGTTTAAAGATGGTATCTTTAAACTTGTGAAAGGATCCGCTGTTATACGACACCCCTTCCAGCGGGTGAGGACTGGTAAAAGTGTTGCTGCTGTTTACATAGGAGAAGGCCAGGCAAACTAATTGGAAATGTTGATATTCCAGCTCACAGCAGTAAAGATAAATACACAGTAGAAGGTCTGTTTACAGTTATGGAGTTGAGATAACAACAAAGGAAAAAACAAGACTCGGCTGACTGGAGAAAGGATAAACAGCAGGATCAGATTGTGTGAAAGACGTGCAGAATAAACTGCAAGAAAGTTACTTATTTTTGTCCTTTTATGATTTCACGGGGAAGGCCAAGTGTTCCCAAAAAAAAAGACTCAAACTACATTACAGGCTTTTCACACTCAGGCGTCTCATTTGCTCCTTCGCACTGCATTTGTTTAGAGGTAGTTATGATTCAGTGTTAATTTTGACAGCAGTTTTCAATGTAGCTTTAGTTATAGTCTTTTGACAAAAATGAATGTCAGAAAATGTTTTAGCCACATTTTGCTCATCTAAAATGATTTGGGTTTTAGCCCAGTCGTCAAAATAACATCACATTTTAGTGAGCTAAAATTACAGTAAATTTAGTCCACTAAAATATAAAGTATGAAAGAAAAGGCCTCGTTAATGGCTTACTGAAATGAAATTGTTTTATTTAAACGGGGGTAGCAGATCCATTCTATGTGTCATACTTGATCATTTCGCGATATTGCCATATTTTTGCTGAAAGGATTTAGTAGAGAACAACGACGATAAAGTTCGCAACTTTTGGTCGCTGATAAAAAAAAGCCTTGCCTATACCGGAAGTAGCGTGACGTCACTGGAGGAAGGGCTCCTCACATTTTCCCATTGTTTACAATGCAGCGAGAGAGATTCGGACCGAGAAAGTGACGATTACCCCATTAATTTGAGCGAGGATGAAAGATTCGTGGATGAGGAACGTAAGAGTGAAGGACTAGCGTGCAGTGCAGGACGTATCTTTTTTCGCTCTGACCGTAACTTAGGTACAAGGGTTCATTGGATTCCACACTTTCTCCTTTTTCTATTGTGGATCACGAATTTGTATTTTAAACCACCTCGGATACTATATCCTCTTGAAAATGAGAGTCGAGGATGCGAAATGGACATTCACAGTGACTTTTATCTCCACGACAATACATCGGCGAAGCTCTTTAGCTACTGAGCTAACGTGATAGCACCGGGCTCAAATGCAGATAGAAACAAAATAAATAAACCCCTGACTGGAAGGATAGACAGAAGATCAACAATACTATTAAACCATGGACATGTAAATACACGGTTAATAATTTCCAGCTTGGCGAAGCTTAACAATGCTGTTGCTAACGACCTCATTGAAGCTAACCTAGCTACGGGACCGTGGCGGGCGTTGTAGCTTTTGACGACACCCCGGCCGCCATCAGAGTTGGCAAGAAACATATATTTCCCCAAAGTTACGTACGTGACATGCACATAGCGACACGCATGTACGGGCAAGCGATCAAATGTTTGGAAGCCAAAGCTGTACTCACGGTAGCGTGTCTGCTATCCATCTTAAAGTCCTCCTGGTTGTGTTGCTGTAGACCGCCGCTAATACACCGATCGCACCTACAGCTTTCTTCTTTGCAGTCTCCATTGTTCATTAAACAAATTGCAAAATATTCACCAACACAGATGTCCAGAATACTGTGGAATTTTGCGATGAAAACAGAGCTTTTTGTATTGGATTCAATGGGTCCGAATACTTCCGTATCAACCATTGACGTCACGCGCATACGTCATCATACATAGACGTTTTCAACCGGTAGTGTGGCGGGAAATTTAAAATTGCACTTCATAAGTTAACCCGGCCGTATTGGCATGTGTTGCAATGTTAAGATTTCATCATTGATATATAAACTATCAGACTGCGTGGTCGGTAGTAGTGGGTTTCAGTAGGCCTTTAATAATGATAATAATAATGTGTTGTATTTATAAAGCACTTTATATTTAAAAATATCTACAATGCTACAATGGCAGGTTAAAAGCACACAAAACATACACTGAAAGTACAATATTAACTAACAGCCCAATTTGTATTTTTTATTGAAAAGATGTGTCTTCAGTTGTTTTTTTAAAGTTAATCTGAAAGCACATTTATTTAAAGTTCCTGCAAAGCATTTGTTTAACAGAAAAGTAGCATGATCTTATGGTCAGGAATGATGTAATTGTTCTGTTTTTAAAATTTGTTATGCTACTTCTCTGGCAAGGCAGGTATGTACAGTACATGTGTTGTGAAACAGAGTTACGATGCACGCCATCATCATAATTTGTTAATGAATGGGACCACCGGAAGCAGCAAATACAAATAAGCTTGTCCCTCCCAAGGATGTAGGTGGGCTGAAACCGTTCATTTGTTGATACATTTCCACTTTAAATTAATAAATAAGAAACGCTGCATCAACATACTCTTTTTGCTGGACCACATTAAAATGATCACATCTTTGGCTTTACCATTAAATAAACATTAAATACAGGAGTAATGGGATTCAAATGGCCCCATTTGTTGCGGTGACAAATTAGTGTTGAATATCTTAAGTTGTGTTTTGTGGCAATTGCTATGTAGAGTGGCGCTTTCAGTCATTTTCAGCAGACTGCATTACAGTATGAATTGTTTCTTTACTGTAAATAAGTTCCTTGATTGATGTTTCAGGCCGACCGTGGTAAATTAACTTTAAATAGGACTATTTTCAACAAATGTAATATTTTTATAGTTAAAAAACATTCTACATCATTCCTTTTTTCTTTTTTTTTTGTCCTTTCCAGCCACTCAGGCAAATCATAATTTTGATGTAGATGCCCATATTTGCTGTACAGATTTACTTTACAAAAGAGAAGTGTGGGATACTTCTCTTGTTGCCTTATTTGTATTTGACTTAATTAAATTATTAAATGGATTTATATTAATGTTTGGCACAAAAAAAAGGAAGACAGAGGGGGAAATTGCGGGGACAAAAAGGGCATAAGACAGAGACAACAACAACAACAAAACAAAATCAGCAAAAATTATATGTACAAATATGATACAAAAAAGGGATAGCAAAGAAGCAGTTAGTGAAGTAAATATTAATAACAATGAACATTGTTACACTACAAATGGAGCAACAAAATACCAACAGAAATAGCACTATTGATAATGAATAATAATAACTACCTCAAATATTTTAATATAACAAATGTTTCAAATGCAACAATACATATATGTAATGAAAACCTGAATTAAAAAAGAAAGCAGATAAATGGAGGGGAAGAAAGAGAAGCCAACTGTATTAACCTGGTAGATTGTTGGAGTAACCATAGGTTAAACTTTGTCAGTGTGCCGTATTTTACCCAGTTTTCCCGTGGGCAGTCCTTTTCAAATAGTGGGGAGGGCCCGTCTAAGTGGGTGTGGTGCGATGCTTGGGGGGGACGCAGGATATGTAGAGGCGTATGTAGCACTTAAAGTATAAGTACCAATGATTGTCACACACACACTAGGTGTGGTGAAATGTGTCCTCTGCATTTGACCCATCCCCTTGTTCCACCCCCTGGGAGGTGAGGGGAGCAGTGGGCAGCAGCGGTGCCGCACCCGGGAATAATTTTTGGTGATTTAACCCCCAATTGCAACCCTTGATGCTGAGTTTCAAACAGGGAGGTAATGGGTCCCATTGTTATAGTCTTTGGTATGACTCGGCCGGGGTTTGAACTCACAACCTACCGATCTCAGGGCGGACACTCTAACCCATTCTGCGGCCCGCGGGCCACATCCGGCCCTTTGTGCGTCCATGTCCGGCCCGCGTGAGGCCAATCATAAATTACAAAATAAATTTAAAAAAGTATCTATGTCGAGTGTGCAATACAACGGTGCTGTTTTTGTTTTGAAAAGCGTTATTTGTATTACTTCCGTGTGGATGTATGCACGTGCGTGATTGTGAGTGAGTGTGAACAGCTGCAATCACAAATTAAAAAATAAAGTTGAAAAAACATCTATGTCGTGCGCGCAATACAACTGTGCTGCTTTTATTTTGAAAAGTGTTATTTATGGGTGTATGTCCGTGTGTAACCTGTGAGTGAAGGTGCACAGCGACAAGTGATGCACGGTTTACACCCGAGACGCTAAAAAGAGAAAAGTTGACGACGAATGCCGTGTTTCCAACAAGACATGGACTGCCAAGCAAGTTCCCTCTAAGGTGTGCGCCTGTGCAATTGCGCACTGCTCAAGCGTCCTCTGTGCACAGCAAATATATGCCGCGCACCAAATCAAATCCCATCTGAATTCTAAACAAAATAAACACATTTATTCTGTGTAATTTTGCAATGCAACTTTGAGTGACAGTGACAACAAGCGTCCCTAACGGTGTTCGTCAACACCGTTCAATTGAACACCGTTCAATTATTGTAACGTCTATCGAGATGCTTCGAGGACAGGAATTCTATCGATCACTTTATTGAGCAAAACTGTTTATATTCGGCCATAACCACACCAAAAACATGAGTAAAACACTTCTATCTTGAAAAAGTAGTCATTTTCTGCCGTACAAACCAGGCCAAAACCAACTTGTCATCTGTCACCAACACGCATACCACTAAACCACTGGTGCGTTTATGGCCACACAAAAAGTCGGACAACTCAAACACCACACAAAGCTACACTATGACTCCTCAGTCATACGTGTGCTTATTTTACTGTCATTAATTATTAATGTTAATTTATTTAGATTAATCATGGAATGCTGTTACTGCAGAAAGTTACAGGAATGCACACTTCATTCTATGCTTACATTTCATTGTGCAACATGAGTATGTTTAAGGGGAACTAAATGTGATCTCTGAAAGGGGTACAAAGGATTTCCAAAGCAGTGCTTTTGGTATAAAGTTAAGTTAGGTTAAATGAAAGTATTATCATAATTATTAATTATTATTATTATTATTATTATTTATCTTACGGTATATATCAAAAATAATATTGAGCAAAATTTCATTGAAATATTGTCGATGTGGCCCACCAGCAGTGCTCAGGTTGCTCATGCGGCCCTCGGTAAAAATGAATTGCCCACCCCTGCTCTAACCACTAGGCCACTGAGTAGGTAAACTTGGCTTCACTGTAACCACGGTGGGAGACGAGGAAAGGCAGGCATGTTGTTTCCTTTAACGTTAATAAGATTACAGTATTATGCAGATGTAAAGTTATAACAATTTTATAGACGGTTTATACTATATTTATTATATTCACTGTGGAAAATGGGGGGGCGCAAAATATTTTCTTCTTCCTAGGGGGGGTTGCAACAGAGAATAATTGAGAAGCACTGCCCTAGGGGAACAACATATGCATGTGTATATGTATGTTTGTACAGTGAATGTGTGTGTGTATGTATGCACTGTATGTGTGTATGTATGTGGGAGCGTATGTATCTAGGCATAGACATCTTATAAGTAGACGCAGCATTGGCTGCTGTGACGCGAGAAATTGGGCCACCATCTTGAAGTGGTGATGAGGAGCCGGCAAGCAGCTTAAACTGACAGTTGACAGGTAGAAAACAAAGATGGTGTTCAGCGTTTTCCTGCTCAAATGAGCGGACAGTTGAAAATAGGAATCGGGGGATTACTTTTCATAAGTAAGATTTAACATTAACGTACTATTGGTTGTATTTTGTGAAAAGAATATTACCACAGAGTTGAGAAGGAGCAAAGATCTTCAATAGTACTGAAATCGCAGGCGCTAGCAAACAAGAGTATGACCATAATAGAATTGCTTGTCAATTAAATTAATTACATTTAAAAATGTCATACTTGAAGAACATAAAGTTGAAACCTATGGTGGCATCATGCCTTCAGTGTGCATATTGTATATAGTTCTCTGCAAATGAAATGTTCTATTTTGTCTTCATTATTTTGTCAGAATGCACCAGAATGCTTCATTTGAATGTGAAAATCACAAAGAAATATTCTGGGGGAGAATGACGCTCCTACAGGGGTTTGGTTTACAAACTTTCAGCCCCACCTGAAACAAAATTCACCAGCCGCCACTAATTATGATGCATTCTCATTTTAGGCAAAGTATAAGACAATACTTTCTCAACAGTATAATTGTAACCAGGAATAAGTCTTCAAGTAACAATATTCAAATACTAACATTGTTGGGTAAGACAGAATTTGGTTTTATTCTGAATCCAGTGAAACAGATTGGTGGTTTTAGCTGATACAAAGACTTTCAGGTGTTTGTATATGTTTATGTTAAAGTATTTGGCAGACGCTTTTATCTCTGCAGCAACAGAGATACAGTCTATAGGTCCCTAAGATATATAGATATCTAATGTATTCATACATTGTTTATGTAGGATATAAGGATATACACATGTATATATAACCTAATCATATCATTTCTTGAATTTAAAAATAGCTGACCGTTTTTTTCCCCCTTCTCTGGGATTATATTCCCAGATTTGATCTCGGAGGTCTGGTCACTTATAGCATATACGAATATTATATTACTGTTAAGCAAACAATGAATTATAAAACATGTGTCCTTTATCATAGCTACACGTATGGCAAAAAAGCGCGTGAAAATCAGTGGTATTCAGAGAGGTAAGATTAATTAAATGTGCTGACAGTTCATTGCCCCTGCCAAATGAATTGCACTGAGTGGAGCGGATCACCACTCCAAGATGGCGGCCCCGCGTCTCATCAGCGCCAGTAGGCAGTAGCGCTCGATGCTGCGTCTACTTATAAGATGTCTATGTACCTAGGTCAGTGGTTCTTAACCTGGGTTCGATCGAACCCGAGGGGTTCGGTGAGTCGGCCTCAGGGGTTCGGTGGAGATTCCGCCACAGAGGTAAAGACACATCTGACTTATTGTGTAAAAAAAACTTCTCCCTATCGGCGTATTATGGATACCCCCAAACAATGTTCCCACTAATTTTCCATCTAATTTGCAGGTTGTTTGATTGATCGATTGAAACTTTTACTAGCAGATTGCCAAGGAAGATAATACATTATATGAAACAGTACAGTTTACACAGTACAGTACATATTCCGTACAATTGACCACTAAATGGTAACACCCGGATAAGTTTTTCAACGTTCAACGTTCAACCATTAATCAATTCATGGTAATGTGTGTAATTTGTTGTGAGTTCATGCACTGTGTTGGTTTTGTTCTTTGAAAAAGGTGATGTTCATGCACGATTCATTTTGTGCACCAGTAAAAAAACAAAAATTTTTCTTGAATTTGAAAAAAAAAAACATTT
Organism: Entelurus aequoreus; assembly: GCF_033978785.1. Classification (NCBI taxonomy): domain Eukaryota; kingdom Metazoa; phylum Chordata; class Actinopteri; order Syngnathiformes; family Syngnathidae; genus Entelurus; species Entelurus aequoreus. The sequence continues at coordinate 33,245,946 of NC_084743.1, forward strand.
TATTTTTCACTAAAGAAGGGTTCGGTGAATGCGCATATAAACTGGTGGGGTTCGGTACCTCCAACAAGGTTAAGAACCACTGACCTAGGTACTTACCCACATACAAACGTACATATGTGTGCGCGTATGTATGTATGAATGTACGTATGTGTAATTATGAGTATGTATGTGTATTTGTATGTACATTATATTTGTCTCCCAGTGTGTGCGGGAGCCAAAGTACCACCCAGAGAGCCCAACCCAAAACAGCAGGTGCTGAGCCCAGTAAACAAGGGACCACTGTCCCCACGCAGTCAGGCCGGCCAGCAACAGGATCCCCAGTCTACCGTTCCGCCCGGCAGGGCCAGCGGCAGGCCATAGCCATAGACAGACGCGCCCAGCAGCGGACAAGACACGGGAGAAGCAGGAGACAGCCAGCACCCAAGCCAGCAGGAGACCACATCCCACACGGGCAGAAAGAAGAGACGCCCCGCCCCGAGGGGCCCAGAGACTACCAGCAGCCAAACGGAAAGACCGCCGCGCCCCACCAGCAACCAGGCCTCCACCACCCAACCCTCCCAGCAGAGCACGACGGGGCCCACCCCAGGCCATCCCACCCAAGTTGGCCGCCGCAGGACCGCCCAGCATGGGGCCACAGGAACCACCCACTCCACCTGCAGGGACCTCAATGATGAAGATGGAACATCCAGCAACTGCCCTGGCAGATCCTCCCTACAAGGTAAGAAAGATTAAAAAAAAAAAAAAGATCACAGGCACGCTTACACACAAAGTCACTACCTCAGCAGCTGGCCGCCTTGCAACACTGCAGAATACAATGCAGCGCACCTCTGCCACAATAGACGCGGGGACTAGACCCAGCAGGCCCCAACCAAGACAGGAATCCGGAAGGGGTTGATGGCGGGAGCAAGGGGCCACAGACAAGCAGACCCCTTCCAAATATGTTTTAATGTTATTAGTCATTAGTCCTTAGTTTTTATTAGTTTTCTCATTATTAGTATTATTATATAGTCACCTTTACACTCATTTCACTCAATTTATTAGTCTTGAGTGTCGTCACATGCCATCACCCGACCGCTAAAACACGGACACGCCGTGGAAAAACTTCATCACATCCTGGGTGATTCCTCAAAGTTAGAACCGGGCTTCCATATGCTGAAACCAGCATAGGTGATGTTTTGCAAAAACTTGACAGTCGCATCTACAACCATTAGCCACGTTGTTAGCATCCAGTGTTGTCGCCGTTGCGTGTTCCGAGTTGTCATTCCACATCACTCAATGTCACCAATGTCATATGGAGCTGATGGCAAAGATGCAGTGCATCATCAGAGCTCATCTCCACTTAGCATTGCCCAGGCAACTGCTCACAGCGGTCTTGTTATCTTTTCACACCGCCCGCGTCAAAAGCTCACCAATGTGGAGATGTGTTATTGGTGACGCAGGTGTTGAAAAGGCAAAGATTTTCTGCCGAAAGTTAGTCGACGTGAAGATGTGTGCGGTGAAGATGGCGTCAAGATAAGCGCCGTGTTGTTGTTAGCATTGTTCGCCTTTGACCCGGAAACTGAAGTCCCGTTTGGTGAATAGCTTTATTGATCGCCACAGCAATATAATAAAAAATAAGACAAATATTGCGCTGTATAACATGAAAGGAAAGGGATTCATGTGGCCTTATTCCTGGGTGGATCTCACGTGAGAGGCAAAGGGACGCTAATAATTTTGCAATGCAGTCTTCTTAAAATGCGCCACTTTACATAGCAACTGACGCTGTGGTCAGAGTTGGAATTGCCACAAAACACATTTTACAAACCCCGTTTCCATATGAGTTGGGAAATTGTGTTAGATGTAAATATAAACGGAATACAATGATTTGCAAATCCTTTTCAACCCATATTCAATTGAATGCACTACAAAGACAAGATAGTTGATGTTCAAACTCATAAACTTAATTTTTTTTTTTGCAAATAATAATTAACTTAAAATGTCATGGCTGCAACACGTGCCAAAGTAGTTGGGAAAGGGCATGTTCACCACTGTGTTACATGGCCTTTCCTTTTAACAACACTCAGTAAACGTTTGGGAACTGAGGAGACACATTTTTTAAGCTTCTCAGGTGGAATTATTTCCCATTCTTGCTTGATGTACAGCTTAAGTTGTTCAACAGTCAGGGGTCTCTGTTGTGGTATTTTAGGCTTCATAATGCGCCACACATTTTCAATGGGAGACAGGTCTGGACTACAGGCAGGCCAGTCTAGTACCCGCACTCTTTTACTATGAAGCCACGTTGATGTAACGCGTGGCTTGGCATTGTCTTGCTGAAATAAGCAGGGGCGTCCATGGTAACGTTGCTTGGATGGCAACATGTGTTGCTCCAAAACCTGTATGTACCTTTCAGCATTAATGGCGCCTTCACAGATGTGTAAGTTACCCATGTCTTGGGCACTAATACACCCCCATACCGTCACACATGCTGGCTTTTCAACTTTCCGCCTATAACAATCCGGATGGTTCTTTTCCTCTTTGGTCCGGAGGACACGACGTCCACAGTTTCCAAAAACAATTTGAAATGTGGACTCGTCAGACCACAGAACACTTTTCCACTTTGTATCAGTCCATCTTAGATGAGCTCAGGCCCAGCGAAGCCGACTACGTTTCTGGGTGTTGTTGATAAACGGTTTCCGCCTTCCATAGGAGAGTTTTAACTTGCACTTACAGATGTAGCGACCAACTGTAGTTACTGACAGTGGGTTTCTGAAGTGTTCCTGAGCCCATGTGGTGATATCCTTTACACACTGATGTCGCTTGTTGATGCAGTACAGCCTGAGGGATCGAAGGTCACGGGCTTAGCTGCTTACGTGCAGTGATTTCTCCAGATTCTCTGAACCCTTTGATGATATTACGGACCGTAGATGGTGAAATCCCTAAATTCCTTGCAATAGCTGGTTGAGCAATGTTATTAAACATTTTGATCACACATTTGTTCACAAAGTGGTGACCCTCGCCCCATCCTTGTTTGTGAATGACTGAGCATTTCATGGAATCTACTTTTATACCCAATCATGGCACCCACCTGTTCCCAATTTGCCTGTTCACCTGTGGGATGTTTCAAACTTCAACTTTATCAGTATTTATTGCCACCTTTCCCAACTTCTTTGTCACGTGTTGCTGGCATCAAATTCTAAAGTTAATGATTATTAGCCAAAAAAAAAAAAGTTCAGTTTGAACATCAAATATGTTGTCTTTGTAGCATATTCAACTGAATAAGGGTTGAAAATGATTTGCAAATCTTTGTATTCCGTTTATATTTACATCCAACACAATTTCCCAACTCATATAGAAACGGGGTTTGTAAGATATTCAACACTTTAAAGTGGCTAAAGTGAATAGCGCGCACCCCCTATGCCCCCAATTCGTCATGTGTCATGTGTCATGTGTCAGGTAAACCATGACGAATGGTTTCCTACTGTAAGACATAAATAGGACTTATGCCCCATTTACACTAAACTGGATAAGGTTATCCAGGGTAAATCAAACCTAACCTTATCCGTGTCCACACACAACAATACCACCATTTAAGACCCCCCCCCCACACGTCAAAGTCACCTCCAGTGTTGCTTTGTGTGCAAGTTCTTAAATGTAACTTCTCTGAACAATATCCAGGGTTGTGGTATTTCAATTAACAGGAATCCAGTGTGCTATTGTTGTGAATCACACCTGAGCCATCATAAATTAATAAAATCTTTATTAGACACGTAAACAATGTGATAAATAACATTTTACATCAATCAAACTAGGGACCTAGTTATCTGGTCAGGACACTCCTCACTCGTTTGCCTTCACCTTCTTTGGCCATTAGTTATTGGTGACTTTATATACTCTGGACCTAGACGTTGAGTCCGCGACATACATGGCGGACAATAACTGATACAGTCTGCTTTGCCAGTCCAAAAGCACTCGCTGTTTTCCATAGTTAGTCTTCCCTCGACGGCCATGTAATACAAAGCACACGCTGTCATGTCTGTGTTAATCATGTTTTTGTTTTGCTTGGGTTTTGGGCTCTTTTTTTAGTTCCTGGTTGCACTTCCTTGTTTGGTTTGGTTTCCATGGTCACCCATTGGTTTTCACCTGTCTTGTCACGCACCTGTTTCACATCCTCATGTCACGCACCTGTCTCACGTTTTCACTAATCATGTCACCAGTATTTAAGGCCATTGTTGCCAGGCAGTCGGCCTGGCGACATCACTCTGTTCACCTCTGCGCACTTCATGCCTTATCAAGTAAGTTTTTTCTATTCATGCCACAGTTAGCGACTTTTGTTCATGTCCTTAGTTTTTTGCCCACGTGCAAGTTTTTGTTTCATAGTCAAGTTTGTACCTCCGCCTTGTGCGCGCCTTTAGTTTGTTCCTTTTGTTATAGTAAAAAATAAATATGTCCTTACCTTCAAGCCATGTCCGCTCCAACTATTATTGCATCTCGGAAAAACGAACCCGCCATAGTCCACATCATGACACACGCTACCTTTTTTATCACATCCACGGGAGCTCGCATTCTCGTTGTCTCTCCTTCGACAAATGGACCAAGTTTTTTGCTAAGTAGAATCACAGCTGACATTGGAAAGTTATCTTGCCGTCTGAGATGTGTTGTATCTGAAATAGCTGCAATTGCTTTCTCCTGCTGGCCCCACTGTGGACTGGACTCTCACACTACAATGTTAGATCCACTATGGACTAGACCAGGGGTCACCAACGTGGTGCCCGCAGGCACCAGGTCGCCCGTAAGGACCAGATGTGTCGCCCGCGGGCCTGTTCTAAAAAAAAAAAAAAAAAAAAAAAATAAATTAAATTTACATAGAAAAAACACAAGATACACTTTCAATCAGTGCATCAACCCAAACAACCTCCCCCATGCACACTCATCCACACCCACTCACACAAAAGGGGTTATTTCTTTCTGCTACCAATATTCTGGTTCCCACAACATAGACAACACATCTGCAAGGGACACAGTACCTGAAGCACACATGATTGTATAGGCTGCTGGTCCACTAACATTTTCATTAATTACTATTTTTTATTTAATTATTTTTATATTGTTTTACTTTCTTTTTTATCCAAGAAAATGTTTTTTATTTATTTATCTTATTTTATTTTATTTTTTTAAAAAGGGCCTTATCTTCAACAGACCAGGTTGTCAATGAAATTAGATTTGTTTAAAGGGTTTTTTAAACTAGGCCCAGTCCAGATAATGTCCAAGTCGGACTCAGCAACACACACCTTCATTCATGTACACAGAAAAAAATTAGGGAACACAACAGATTGCATATAATTTATGAACAAAATTACATTTTCAAAATAAGCATTTATGTACAGTCCAGATTATGTCCAGGTCACTCAAATTAGGGAATACAACAACAGATATCATATAATCTATAAACATAATTATACTTTCAAAATAAGCCTTTGAGGACTTCTCATCTTTTTTTAAATGTTTTTTGGCATCATTATCGTTTTCAACCATGTAACTTTCTAAAGTTAGAAAATACTGAATAAATGTTTTAAAGAAAGTAATACTAAGTGAATATCTGTTTTTGGCCTTAAAAATAAAAAATTTACCGAGTACTATAATTAAATTGACTAAATCATGATTGTCAATGAACTCTCCTAAAATAACAGAAACCACATTAAGCTTCATAAACAAACCAATCCTTAAACACATTTTTTCAACTTCCACCCAAAACAAAGACACAATATGACAATACCAAAACAAATGCAGGGTGGATTCAGGCTCCTGACAACAAAATCTGCAATCATCTGACTCTGTCATATTCCATCATTTTAACATTTTCCCTGTGGGTAAAAGTTATAAATAATTTTAATTTGAAAATAACGATTTTGCACATCGATAGTGGTTTTATAGATTAGTTTGAATATGGCATCCCATGGCAACAGCAGTCAAAAAAGTCCTCCCATTTTCCATTTGTGTTGTATGAGGCAGCCTTCAAAGATTTCTTTATTAAATAAAAATTATGTATTTTTCTATTTATTTTAGTTCCTTTTTGCCAACTAGAATTTCTTATTAGAGGTTTACAAACTAATAATTTAGTAGTTCCATAATTAATTATTTGTTTCCATCTTTTCCCAATTACTCCAGTTAGTTGATAAAATGAAAAGCTTGAGCAAGCATCACCATACATAGCTCTAAATTCATCATACTTCATAATTTTACCATTCTCATTGATACTATCATTGACAAAAATGATTCCTCTTTCAAACATAATTTTCCAAAAGAAAGGCTTTCCATCTATTACAATATTAGAGTTTATCCATATTAACTGCTGCAAAATATCGTCTCTTTTTTCTGGCACATAAAATTGAAAACACCACTATGAGTGGATTGTTTCCTTTATGAACCCCGCCATGTTTCCCAGCAGACTCTCTGGGAGGGGATCACTTGTAAAAAAGGATACAATTTCTTTTGATACAGTACATGTTTTTTGTCCAACAGGACATTTGTGTACCACTCAATGTTTAAATACATCTTTGGAACAATTGATGCTTTTAAAGACAGACACATAGCTTCAAGGTTGAGAAGTTTCAGGCCCCCATATTCATACTCTTTGTACAAAACCTTTCTTTTAATCTTTTCTGGTTTGCCGTTCCAGACAAAATCGAAGACCCTCCGCTCATAAATCTTAAAAAAAGTTTTGTGATGGAGCTGGTAATGACAAAAACAAATAATAGATTGAGGAAAAATTAACGAGTTGGCAATAGACATTTTACCATACAAGGTTAGGGATTTCCCTTTCCATAATTGCATCATTTTGTCCAGCTTTCTTAGTCGATTATCATAATTTACTGAGCCTAGATCTTCCAGATTTTCTGGGACAACAACACCAAGTATGTTAACTGGTCCATCTGTCCACAAAACAGGCACTTTGCATTCCATTCGAAAGGACGTTCCCTTTAGATTTCCGATCCTTAACATTTTACATTTATCATAATTAAGCTTAAGGCCAGATTGCTGTGAAAATATGTCCAAAAGATTAAGAAGGTTCCGCAAACAATGAGGAAAAATCTTATCTTTGTGAATCAGCCTTTTCTGACATGAACTTCATCAAGAACAAACACAGAACACGCCTCACTGATGCACATCTGCAAGACTCACTCAGAGTTGCAGTGTCAAGTTACACACCAGAGTACAACACACTAGTTAACAGCATGCAATGTCAGGCTTCCCACTAACTGACAAAGAAACAGATAACAGATTTGGTGTCCAGTTCAAAGTGTGACATGATTTAAAAATTTGAGAGTTTAATTTTGTATTTTACATGAGTTATTATTTGTACAAACATGGTGCAAAGTAATTCATGAATTGTTAAAAAATGTTAGTGGCTAGCTAGTTAAAATGGGATATTGTGATTTCACAAGACTGTCTTAGAAGTGATCATTTGAAAATGTTCAATTTGAAAAATGTGCACTTAGAGAAAATATAAAAATAAAGTGTTGCATATTGATATTTATCTGTTTCTATATATATTTATTGTGAGAAATCATTAAGATGATCAGTGTTTCCACAAAGATAAATATCATTAATTATTAATAATAACAGCGTTAAAGGTAAATTGAGCAAATTGGCTACTTCTGGCAATTTATTTAAGTGTGTATCTAACTGGTAGCCCTTCGCATTAATCAGTACCCAAGAAGTAGCCCTTGGTTTCAAAAAGGTTGGTGACCCCTGGACTAGACTCTCACAATATCATGCTAGATCCACTCGACATCCATTGCACCGGTCGCCCAGGGCGGGGTCCCTACATCTGCGGTCCCCTCCAAGGTTTCTCATTGTCATCCCATTGGGTTGAGTTTTTTCTTGCCCTGATGTGGGATCTGAGCCGAGGATGTCTTTGAGGCTTGTGCAGCCCTTTGAGACAATCATGATTTAGGGCTATATAAGTAAACTTTGATTGATTGATTGATTGATTAAGGTATTCATGTGTGATTTCCACAAGCGTCTGTTCATGTAGAAGAAGGAGAAACACGGGCATGTCTGGATGACTCGCCTCCATATTTCCAGTGGTTAGGTCCGAGTTACAAAACCGCTTTATAGTGAAGCTGGCTGTGGCGTGTTCTTTCTGACGTCACTTCCTGTGTGGGGCGCGGTCTTTCTGGCGTCACTTCCTCTCCGAACTCAGTTTGTAAACGATCAATGAGTCCATACAAAGCTAAGTGCCGGAGATTCAAGAAATACACGGCGCACTTAGCCGTGTAAAAAATTGTCAGAGGATGGGAACCTTAAATGCTGGTTTAGTGTGGCTGAAACGGGGTTTAGGCTAAATAATTATTCGTTTAAGGGGTTAAACGACTTAGTGTAGACATGGCCTCAATGTAATACTTAGTTTTGGCCAAAATATGTAGAAAATGCTTTAAAAAAACTTGTAGTTAAGCCGCAATCTTTGAAGTGCAATGTGGCAACAACAACTCACCTCAGTCTGACTGGTAGAAGTAGTCTAGTATGTTTTAGAATCATTACTGCCAGATGCTTACAGGCGAGACAGAGGCCAGCTCATAGTTCCATGCCCCCGAGCAGTTTTGGGTTCGGTTCCTTGTTCAGCCTGGACATAAAAATGCAGTCCCCGAGCCAGAGAAGAACAAGAAGTGTTTGGAAGCAGAGGGATATGCTGGCAAGACAAGCGGGTGGAATTTCTTCCAATTCCACTGTGGCGCATAATATCACATTTCCAAAGGGCAAAGGTGGCGTGAGAGGATACTTGTCCAGTCCTGTTTTTTTCTGTTTCTTCGTTGTATTTTGAACCTGTTCTCTTTTTTTACTCGCCACTCTTTTGTTTCCTGTCTGTATCCACGACTTCTACGTACCACGAGACACGACTATTGTTTGAACAACAATACAATAGAATGCACTACAAACAACAGTAGCTTTATGAAGTAATGCAAATGTACAGCATTTACCTTAGAGAGTGGACTTCTACAGTATCTCCTTAAACTGCATCTCCGTCAAACATACCAACAGCAGCTTCTCCGTGTTTTAATGGATAAATGTGTGCCGTTTAGATATTATTTTAATGTCCTGGGCTGGCGTTATCAACTCATTCTGCTTCAGTATGATGCAGACCAGCAGTGCTATGCTCCAACTGCCTCACCAAGTTAGCTAGCTACACACTTTGATGTTTTGGTTGGATCCTAGAGGATTCACTCACTACGTTTCCATTCACTATATTAGTGTGATTTCGCAAATCGTGTGAAGTCCAAGTGTCCATGCACACTTTCTAATGCGAATATTGGTCATACGCCATGTGCCTCCAGTACACTGGAGGGCGCTTATTTCATTTCAGCACGGAAAAAAGTATCGCTTTTTCGGTTGACCTATGACATCATTGAGGATCCTTACAACTTGTTTTAACTGATGTCCTCTGTAATATTGGAACAGATAACAATTATTGCATCTCTAATGGCCATGTTGATGTTAAATAGCAGACAGCATCAAGAAACGATCTTGGATTGAGCTCCGGACATGACGTTACAACTAAGAATGTATGATGCAGGTCCAACGCAAAGAAAGACCGGCGGAAGAGAGTTGTGGAAGGGGCGTGGTCGGCGCGTCTACTGCGGAAAGGCCGTGTGCATGGACCGGCTACGAAGCAGCTGACAGGTGAATGGATTCCCCAGCTGAAGCGGGTTATCTAACCACCTGTCTCCTTTATTAGCAGCATCCTAGGTCATGACAGGGAAAAGAGAGAGCAGACAAATGAGAAGCGAGCACATGCGAGCGAGAGAGCCCTGAGAAATACAAAGAAAAGCAAAATAAAAGACTTGTTGAGCCCTGGACTGCAGGTCCCATCCTTCCAACACAGCCACAGAGAACCCACACAAGCAGAATTATGGAAACAAACATTATGAATGTCTCAGAGTTCATTCAAAAGGCTCTGTGGATTCAGGAAAAGACCATTCGTGCAACGACTGATACTGTTCCAGATGAAGGTATACCAGCTTTATTCTCGTTTGTCTTGACTCCAGCTTTCCCAGGACCTCTAGTTTCCGGTAGTCTCCATGCGACAGTTAGACACTCACTCGTTTACACACGAGATGTATTTACGTGTTTTAGCGCTCCGGTTTGTTGTTTCTTCCCACAAAGTGCCTTGGAAACATTGTCTGTAAGTCCTGTGTCTGTTTTATGAGTGTCATGACGACGTGTGTGCGTATAAATGTAGAAATAGTACTGTGCGACGATAGCTTGCTCTCCTGTTTTAGCTTGTTGCTACTTAGCATGTAGCTTCTTTGTTCGCTAGCTCAGGGAGGGGTACGATGTTTGTGTCTCTCATTCTCAGTAATAGTATATAATGTATATTATCCTGTGTTGTTTTCAACCATTCCATATGTAAATCTTATTCACGTGTAGCTTTTGAATGTTACATGGGCTATATACAGCTTGTAGCTTGTAACACCCTCCCCCCACCTCCCCAGATTGTAAATAATCAATTGTATATACTTGTTCTTATGCTTTCTGAGCTCACTATGTTCACTGCTTGCTGTACATATCCTACGAAGTCAGACGTACACTGTTTAATGTCCATTTCTCAGATGATATAATTGTTGATGACTGAAGTGCTGATATCAACCAAACCTAACTCCCCCTGCCCCAACCCCCTCCAAATCCCACCCTACGGATTGTAAATAATGTCAATAATTCAATGTATATACTCTGATGATTAACTTGTGTGATGACTGTATTATGCTAACAGTATATATTTGTACCATGAATTGATTAACGTGTAGCCCGACTTAAACACGTTGAAAAACGTATTCGAGTGTTACCTTTTAGTGGTCAATTGTACGGAATATGTACTGTACTGTGCAACCTACTAATAAAAGTTTCAATCAATCAATTCAATCAATGGATTGTCGGAGCATTACGGCTACCGTAGTCAGACGCACTGTGCTTCAACATACAGGTATTATTAAGGTGTGTGTATCAGGACCCCAAAATGGCAGGTATTGTAAAACATATTATTATTATGCAAAACCAACTTTTCTCACCTATTGGCACCTGCTCATGTGTATCTGTGATCTGCAAAAGTCCCGAAAATATGGGTGCGCCTGCCATTGTAAACCACGTCGTAGTCAAAAGGCTCCTTGATTTTCTCTATCCTCTTGTTGTGGGGCATTCATCCTCTGCTGTTGTCATTTCTGGATCTGGTTAGAACTGTAAGGTACAGTTCTAACTAGGGTTGTCCCGATACCAAAATGTTGGTACCGGTACCAAAATGTATTTTGTTACTTTTCAAAATAAAGTGAATCACAATTTTATTTTTATTTTTTTATGTTATTTTAACAGAAAATCGTATGATACATTAAACACATGTTTCTTATTGCAATCAAATAAAAATGTTGACATTATATAAGCTAATGAACAAACGACACAACCTTTCTTTTAGTAGGAAGTAAGCAAACTAGGGCTCCTAAATTGGCTGCTGGTGTGCACAGTAACATTGTGTCATTATGTTGTGTCATTTCCCATTTCATTATTTTGTCAAAATTATAAATATAATTATATATATATATATATATATATATATATATATATATCACTTAATTATATAAGAAGTAGAAATTTGATTATTAATCCATCTGTTCATTTACTGTTAATATCTGCTTACTTTCTGTTTTAACATGTTCTATCTACACTTCTGTTATAATGTAATAATCACTTATTCTTCTGTTGTTTGATATTTTACATTAGTTTTGGGTGAAAGTAAACATTTTGATATTAGTCCAATTCTAAGTAGTTACAAGATCATACATTGGTCATAATTAAAGTCATCCTGTTACCATGGAAATAGTTCCTGATTTTATAAACAATGAAAAATGACAAAAGATTTTGTGATGGTAAAACATATTGACATAATTATTGTAGTATCGACTATGTACGGCTCTTGTACTTGGTATCGTTACAGTCGATGTCTGTGTGGACCCATCAATGGCATTTGTTTACATTCAGGAGCGCTAGCTTGCTGTTAGCGGTTAGCTATCATATCTTCCTATGGTGTGTAGTTAAGCATGTTTAGCTATTCCTCGTCCTGCAGGGAGGATGTTTCTAAGAAATTTAGTTTATTTGTTGCCGTTGCGGCGAGGATTAGTGATTTAGACGTAGCTTAAACACTGCTGACTGCGGATGGATGTTAGCTAGCTAACGACTAACAAGAGCAAGAGCTAAGCACCTCTTCAGTGTTTATGGATTCAACGTTATCGTTAGGTTTTAGGTCAAAATGCGTCCACTCTCTCTTTTCTCCATATCTCCACACTGTTTCTGCTTGTAAGTACTCAGCGCGTGTGCGTTGCAGAACATGAGCCTCTGCTCGTTTTACCAGCAATATGTCACAATGGGACAGCGCCATTTTTCAAAAGCAGTATGGTATCGTTTTTAGTCAATTAGTGCCGTGGTACTTTATTAGTACAGGTATAACGTACAACCCTAGTTCTAACGTATATCTGTCGGTAGACTCGCTATGGAAGCGCTAACAACTACAACAAGAGATGACGGGGAGAAGAAGCAGTCGTAGTGGAGGCACGTGCATAAGACCGTCCACAAAATGGCGCATCCTGAAGAGACGGTCAGAAAGCAGCTTGAAGATGGTCTGTAAAACAATCTATGCAACTTTCAGACCAAATAACCACCATTGCATGTTATGTAGACCACAAGGAAGTGTTTTACACGTAAAATAAAAAAAATCATGACATGACCCCTGTAAGAAAATTCGACACAATCTGAACACCAGCCAGTCATCTTGGATGTAATCACACGGTTGATGACTGAGCATTCAGAAAAACAGCTCAACACAAAAGGCAAGGTCACTTCTCAAGGATGCTCTGACACAAAAAGCGGCGTTGAAATCTGCTCTAACATTAAAGAAGCCGCTGCGTCTTGCTCGGCACGGCGTCTCGGGTCGCAGCGTTGATTACAAATCATCATCTCCATTAGATGAAACTTAATTAGGTAGACAATAATAGCTGATTGCATCTCCCTCCCACAGATGCTGTTATGGTGTTATCAATAGCAGATGAAGAGTATCATCAGCGCTGATCAGACCTAAATGGAGACGTAAGTACTCCTTTCAATCAGCATAGTTCTCATTTATGCAAAGTAAAGATTTCAAGATTGACGATTAAATAGTGTTTAAAAGCAGCATGACTGATCATGTCTCGGCCACCTCCAGGACGATATTGCTTATCCAGTTTGCAAACTCAGCTCATGACAATTTCGATGTAGGGACTGAACTGAACAATTTTCTTCCGTTGAGAAGGACGCTATAGCATACGTTAGGAAGATCGTAGTGTGCAATGACAGTACCAAATAATAATAAAAACAAACATGCAATAGAACCAAGGTCTGGGGTCTGGTTCAAATATAGAGATGAGGGTCTTTAATTTGACCTGCTGCTGTACTCTGTCTCAAAGTGTTAACATGTGCTCAATGTTCCTTACCGTTATCTATATCCCGTGGTGCAACGCACAGGGCCAGTACCTTGTACGGCCCTGATGAGACGGAGGAGGACCCAGGCCCGGACACTCCCCACAGTGCCTGGAACCTCCAAGCACCACCGGCGCAACCCCGGGGCTGACCGTCGGATGGGGGACGCGTGGCGTGGAGCGCTACCTGGACACAAGTCGAGGGACTGATCACCCTCGGCTGGGTCGCCCGGGAGAGGGTGTTTGATTAAGACCCGAAACACCCTACGACCCCGGGAGAATCACTGATGATGTGTCCAGGTTGCACCGTAAGGTGTATTTATGAAACCGATCCAGTATGGCATCGCCATTGACTTCCAGGAAGAGGCTGGATGACAACCCCGAAAGAGTGGTGACAACTGGAGAGACAGTTGACAGCTCGGAAAGACGGCAACCGGGGCAGGGAGGGGTAGCATCCCAAGTTGCAGCTCCTGCAAGGGAGCACCCATATAACGCTGCAAAAAACCCTGAAGAAACATAAGGGTCGCCCGGGAGAGGGTGTTTGATTAAGACCCGAAACACCCTATGACCCCGGGAGAATCACTGATGATGTGTCCAGGTTGCACCGTAAGGTGTATTTATGAAACCATTGTTGGTATATTCATTTTTCTTACATTGTTGATACAAATTATTGTTACAGTGTAATAATTATTATTACTTGTGGTAATGCCACTATGATACAACATCTGTATTATAATCCTTGAACAAAGTAAGAGTGAAACTCATGTGACTAATCACTTAATGGAGAACTAGGGTTGGGATTAAATAAGTGATCTTCTTCCCACTCCCTTTCAGGCAAAACTGGACAATCATGCATTACATACTATACATAACCTTTTGCACTATATTAATTTATATTATTATGTGTTGTCAATTTTTTACTTTTTTTATGTCATTGCCTGAAATGAATAAATAAATAAATGGAAAAAAAATGAAAATGAAGGTACGCCTTTAAAATATTGCGGCTTGTCTATTTTAGAGATTTGTTTTTGTTTTTAAGCATATTCTACATGTATTTGGCCTAAATTAAGAGTTAAAATAAGGGGAACTGCACAATATTTGGAATGTTGCCTATTGCTCACAATCATTATGAAAGACATGATGACGGATGTATTTTTTTAATGCATTATAACTCGTTAATAAATGTAAATAAAAGTCCGCTTATAGCGGAGCCAATGGGAAGTCCTCTATTCCGCCCATAAAACCCAATACAAAATCTGCCAACAATACTCCCATTTACATTTCCTGACTTGAATATTAACCAAGTATTAGTGATATTGTTATTATAAGCGCTAATGCACACAAACTATTTATAGCGGCGCCGTGATCACAAGCTAGTGTGCCATTGTTGACATGATCGACTGATGAGGTGCTTCCTCGTTTCCTTGTAGATCCTAAGTCATTCCTCTCACCTGGATGGTAGAAGGATAAGGATGTATTTCAACAATTTGGTTCACTTTGACAGCCAATTTAGACCTGGAAGGCTAGAACATCACGAAAAGGCGCTTGGTTGCACCCCCCTTTTCTTTGCGAGGATTATGAGTCATTGATCATTTGGATAGATAGATAGATAGATAGATAGATATATAGATAGATAGTACTTTATTAATTCCTTCTGGAGAGTTCCCTCAGGAAAATAAAAATTACAGCAGCAGTGTACAGAATTGAGATCGAATTTAAAAAGTAAATAATGGGGGTATAAATGGAAATAAAATTGAAAATATTACAATAAGAATAAAAATAAAAAGCAACAATAAAAATAGAAATATAACAGTAAAAATAAGAATATAACAAGAGAAACTAGGCAGTAGTGACCATGTTTTGAAAAAGGATCGCACTGTTATTGTTTTGCATCCCCTGTCCCCCTGCAGTGAGTAGTAATCAGTAATGTAGTGGTAAAAAAAAGCTAATGTTGTGATGCATTTTTTAAATTAAAGCCCACTTAAGTTTTGGTTGATTTGAGTGGACCAAAGCGGTAATATTTTTCCAGAAGAAGACCACATTTCCCATGATGACTAGCACATATGGCATCATACTAACATGATTTGCACTGTAATGTTAGAACAAATATTACATCTTTAATGGCTATGCTGATGTTAAATAGCAGACACTATCAAAATATTATTTTGGATTGCGCTACATGCATGACACTGCTACCAAGTATGTATCGGGGCGGATGCCGGTCCGAAGCAAAGAAAGACCGGGATGAGATTTTTTTTTAAGTAAGCTAGCATTAGCATTAGCATTTTGATTTGAGCATCAAAAGTCACTTACTAATTCATAAGGAACACAGCCAAGGCAGGTCTAAAATTCCTCAACTTTGAGCTCAGGCCAGTGAGTGAAAGCCGGGGCAATGTTGATCCAGACTGTCCTTTTATCCGTTTTTTTGTCTCCTCAGACAAAACGTGTCGTTTCTGTGGTTGTTTTGTAGCTTCTGCCATGATAGCTGTAATTGCACGTAGGCATACTTCTTCTTCTTCTTCTTTTTGTTTTCTGGTGGCACGTAGGTGTTCGCATCAACTTTCGTCTTATTAACGAATGGGAAAGGAGGAGTGACGGATGCCGTGGAGCAGGTCGACAGCACATTTGTAGTTTTTTGAGGGGCAGGGTTCTCACCACCTTTCTCAATGTTGCTAAGTGCAAGTCAAAGCAATATAGATCCATTCAGGCCATGACAGAGGTGTCATTCAACTACTATTCAAATACTATAAATATTCAATGTTATTATAAATGTGCATTACATATATACTTACATTGTGTATGTAAAACCATAAAAACATGTATTTAATATTTAGCATGCATTAAAATAATACATCTGTCGTCATGTCTTTCATAATGATTGTGAACGATAGGCAAACTTCCAAAAAAAGTGCAGTTCCCCTTTAACTATAAGAATATTCAGCCCGAGTGCAGCTGTGATAGGCTCCAGCACCCCGAGAGGGACAGGCGGTAGAAAATGGATGGATGGAATTTGATATTAATAATGGTCAGACCTGAAACCAATCAACTGCTATAAACGAAGGACAAGTCTAGATTAAATATTTAAGTGGATGTATTAGGTTTTTTCTATTAATAACATAACATAACATAACATAACATTAATACATGTTGTTATAATGTTGAGTCAAATAATATAGTTAATGCATTTGGAAATAAGCCCTGGGAGCTGTTTTAGTTCGCTCTGCATGCTGTTATACAGTGTTTTTTTTATAGTGGGGTCACATTGACATCAGTGAGTGCCTAACTTAATTATATGGCCATACCAATGTAAAAGGTTACAGGTGTAATGCTACGCTGCTATGCTGTCTTCAACGATTACACAGTGTTAGCATGTTGAGCAATGGCCCCAAGAAAAGGTGGTTTGGGTGTGAACATGATTTAAATTGTTTTTAAAAATTGTCGCTTGATTAATTTTTTCCTAAAATGTTACCAGTTAAAATTTAAATGCATTTTGTTCACTGCAGTGGACATTTCACAAACTAAGTCTGAGGGATTTATATAACCGCTTCCAAAAGTAGCTCAGAATTAAAATCATTTAACTTTTTAAAACCGCTAGACCCCTATACAACGGCCACTGCTTTTGCATTTATGTTTCTATGGTAATGACTACCTGAAGCTTGTTTTGATATACAAATGCTATACACACATGTAACTAAAGAACATCAGCTAAAAACTCAACCAAACCATTTTTAGGAAAGCAGAAGATAATTCAATCTACAATCACTTAATTTAGGGATGTCCGGACCCCGGCCCGCGGGCCAAATGCGGCCTGCTGGCATCTTCAATTTGGCCCGCGAAATGACGGCACAGTTCAAGTTCAATAAGCAACCTGGCCGTACAGTGATTACATTTAAATACCCAAGGGTCTGACAGGTTGCAAATTGTCACCATCTTGTAAACAGGGTGAGAAACTTAGGTAAGCGATGAAAATGTGTAATTTCTTGACATCACAAGCATAGCATTGGTAATATGACCTAATCCAAACAACCTTTCCTAGTCATGGTGCAGAATAAAAAAAATTCAACCAGCACAAAAAGTCAACACATATGGTCACACCTAACACAACCTCCTCACTGAACTTTGTGGATATTATAAAAATTAAAAAAAAAACGCCTGTCTCATCTCATCACCATAAACAATTTGAAATTACACCAATTTAAATCCATTGCAAGGCATGATGGGACAAATGCAAAACACTCTCTCCACACTTATCCATGTTTGATTTTTAGCTGCTTGATATTTTTGAGTGATTACAATGCTTTAAAGAGGTCACACTGCACTGCGCTCACACGAGTCCTGGCCAGGGAACAAAGCCTCTGAACTAGGAAAGAAGTCAACGCATCCCGCCCATATGTCAGCACTCAAGCCAGCTAGCAAGCAAATGCCAGCCAGTCCCTG
Organism: Entelurus aequoreus; assembly: GCF_033978785.1. Classification (NCBI taxonomy): domain Eukaryota; kingdom Metazoa; phylum Chordata; class Actinopteri; order Syngnathiformes; family Syngnathidae; genus Entelurus; species Entelurus aequoreus. The sequence goes on from NC_084743.1 coordinate 33,263,855, forward strand.
CAATTCCATCAGTGCAAGGCCACCAATCACGGCCCTCAGACCACTCCAAGCCAACACCACAGCATCCACAACCACCGCCCATTCGCAGTACAAACACCCGCGGCCGCCGAAATCGCAAACCGCAACAATGCACACACCCACAAGGCTGCCTTCCAACCGACCCCAACACCATCCTCAGCCCAGTCAATTGAGCCATCGGACATCCACTCTGGCGAACCAAACACCCCAACGCGCCGCCGACTGCCCAGCGCCACAGCCCCATAGAGCCGCCGACTGTGCCGGGGACCGCCCCTGAAGGACAAACAGCACGCAGAAATGACTTGCAACTCAGTGCGCAGCAGGCACCCAAGTCAATCCACAAACAGTCCAACCGCCCCCAAGCATGCCCGTGGATCCCACCTACCCAGTAATTGCTGTCAAAGGTGCATCAACAAAATATTGAGCAAAGGGCCTCAATACTTCTCAACTATAGTACAATGCAACAAGAATAAAACAGTAATGCAGCAATTTACTTCGGGAACAATATTTTTTTACTGTGCCTTTGCACAGGTACGTCTGGACCTTACAAAAAATTAAAACGTTTACTGTTAACAGAAAATGCAGACACTTAGAATTCCAGGGTCAGAATTCAAATGAACAACAAGACATGTAAAGCATACTGTAACATTCACACCGTGTCGGTTTTTGGCAACAGGTTTTCATCCACATCATATTCTATTTCTTCTCTGGCAATACACTTTTGGGTGGAACCTTTTTGAGTGTTTTGCAGGCTTCGAGAGAGAAATATCTCCACAGGACAGCTGCTTGTGTGGAGTGTGATCATGTTGAAAAACAATTCTTCAATGGGGTTCAAGAAGGGCAAAAACTGCATAGATATTCTGGGATGTGCATTGAACCTCAGCCACATATTTTTTGTGTGGCTGAAGCAGAATCCCCCATGGTTTTTTTTTTATTGAGTTTTGAACAAAGTGTGCTAGGATTTGAAAACTGTGTAAAAGTATTGTGTTTTGAACTAGTAACTGAGGAGACTTAATACATTTAGGTGACTGTGGTCACTCAATGCATTTTTGTGTAAAAGCAATAAAAAGGGATTCACAGTTTGGTGCACGTGGACTTTTGTTTTGCAATCTTCAGTTTCGACCAATGCTTGTCAACAACCGGAAAACAACTTGAACTAGAAAAGCACTTGGAGAGTGCAGACCTACACCAGGCCTTACCTCTAGATGGTAATAGACATCACCCCAAAAACATAATCTCTTGTTCCTCATCTTGTTTCAAACATTTCCTGAAAGTTTCATCAAAATGCGCTCATATCTTTTTGAGCTTCCTATAGCGGAATGAAAGAAACAGAGTGAACATTCTTGTCAGTCGTCCAGTCTTTGTCTCTGTAGATGTAGGATGGGCCGCTAACATACACACAGAGAAGTTGAGGTGAGTAACGTAAACTTAACGTAGTAGAAATGATCCAGATCAGACACAAAATATTTTTACTTGTTCTTTGTCCGTCATCTACTATCTTTGTCTTTGCGGGGCTGCTAGCACAAACACACAAATGTAATGTAGAAGACCCAAAAATCAGTTGTTCCTTATCCCATTTCCGAACTTTTACAAAAAGTTCCCCCCATAACTTTCAGAGTTATTTTGCTACCTAATTAACTAACTGACTGACAGAAAAAAACAACGACAATAATTACATAACCTCCTGGTAAGAAATGCACACTTGGAACAGAATAATCACAGCACAGTACAGGTCAGCCAAATAAAGTCTTTTCAGGGGATGAGGCAACTGAAATTGACGCCAGACGTAACATTGACTAATCAAAAAGAAGAATATCTTGTCCACTCTGATGAGCCAGGACAAAGCATCTGACTATCGTAATAACCAGGAATTGGAGGGTTTATGAAGTCCAATGGCAGTACAGTCACACCTCAGTCCTCCTGAGGTGTGCCTTAAAAGTAGTCATGTGCCTAAGCTCTGCAGACTCTGCCCAATTACAAGTCAGTAGCAGATGTTTGTTTCTCATGTTTCGGACCAATGACAGCGGGTTGAAATTATGAGAATTCAGTGCGCTCCGGAAACCGCAGACAGGCTGTAATAAAATAGAAATGGTCGGGTATCAGGAAGAAGGTGAAGAAGAAGACAGACTAGCATTTGAAAAGATAGTCGCTTCAACTGTCTCGGTGGTTGTCTCCTTTCTCTCTTACCGCTCCTCCCGAAGCCTGGCGCTGGGTGGCAGTGGACAAAGTTCCCCCAACAGACGACCATCGGTAGGATACGTAACTTTGGACTTTAAAAGATTGGGTGACTTTGATTACCCCCAATATAAGTATTATTTGTGTAACTCACAACAAAATGTGTTCATACAGTAGCCTGCTCACAGCCAGATTAAAGTTTAATGTGAAAATTATTTTATATATTTTCTTCGCAATATTTTAAATTTTAACATGCCAGCATAGCAAATATAAGGATACAAAATACTTCTAGTCTTGTTTGATTACTCAATGTATTATTACAACACAGGAGAGGGCTTGCTGTCGCAGCTGTAGGTAACAGAGTTTTCCCCAGCCCTCCACCATCCCTGGTAAGTGACACGCAATACCACACATTTTCTTTCTGATCCGATACCGAGTAAAATACAGGTTTGTATCGGTGATACCGATCCGATACAGATACTTTGTGCAAATGTACCTAATGTGTCTGCTAAAATTTTAAAAAATTGTGTATTTCAAATAATAAAATAGCATAAAGAAGAGTCATTTATTTATTTGCATTTATTACATATGTATTATATTATTTAGTATTAATTTGTATGTATTGTTATATATTATTTATCATTATTTTGTATTTATATATTTATTTACTTCAAACTCTGAAGTATATTGAGGCAGTGGCGTGAATAACAATATAGCAAAGCTAATGCAGCAGAAAAAAAGGACACAATCATACAAAGTACATGAAAATGGGGTTTCAAACCATAACAAAAGGAAATTAGTAACATAATAAAAGCACTAAAATATATGAAATAAGAACTACCATTGGATTAAAAAGTAAATCACAAATTAGTTACATGAACATGATAACTTGAAAATACTGAACATGTAGTAAACAAAAGCATTCAACTTTGGCACATTGACTCATTCACAAGTTTAGATGTATTTTTACACTGTGTTCCTGTTAACGATAAACATGATCTCAAATAACTGAAGTATCAAAAGCATTGATATTTTGATTTGAGAATCGACATTAGAGCAGAAATATATAATATCGTCAGTATCGATATTTCAGTATTGATACCTATAAAGGTTCTCATTCATCCAGGTTGTTGTCATCTCAGGGCGTGCAATCGTTCGCAACTGGACTGCTTGGTTTGTCTTGGAAGGCGTTTTGCCGCTCATCTGAGTAGGCTTCATCAGTTCGTGCTCATAGACTTAGGCCCCTTCTACACTAAGGTCAGTGTTGTGGTATTTCAATTAACTGGAATCCAGTGTGCTGTGGGGCCCTATTATAGTGAATCACACCTGAGCCATCATACATTAATCAAATCTTTAATGGACATGTGAAAGTAAACAATGTGATAAAGAACATTTTACAACAATCAATCTAGGGATCTAGATATCTGGTCAGGACACTCACTCTTTTGCCTTTACCTTCATTGTCCATTCATTTTTTGTGACTTTATATACTCTGGACCTAGACGTTGAGTCGGCGACATACATGGCGGACAATAACTGATACGGTCTGCTTTGCCAGTCCAAAAGCATTCACCGTCTTCCCTCGACGGCCAGGTAATACAAAACACCAGCTACCGTTTTTTTTTTATCACATCCATGTATTCTCGTTGTCTTACCTTCAACAAATGGACAAAGTTTTTCGGTAAGTAGAATCACAGCTGACCTGGACATTCGAAAGATCTCTTGCCGTCTGAGATGTATTGTATCCGAAATTGCTGCGATCGCTTTCTCTTAAGGTATTCATATGTGATTTCCACAAGCATCTGTACAGACGGAAGGAGAAACACGGGCATGTCTGGATGACTCGCCTCCATATTTCCAGTGGTTAGCTCTGCCTTAGGAAACCGCTTTATTATGAAGCTGGCTGTGGCGCGTTCTTTCGGACGTCACTTCCTGTGTGGGGCGCGGTCTTTTTGGGGTCACTTCCTCTCCGAACTCAGTTTGTAAACGATCAATGAGTCCATACAGAGCTAAGAGCCGGAGATTCAAGAAATAGACGCCACACTTACCCGTGTAAAAAATTAGCCAAGGAGGGGAACCATAAATGATGAATTAGTGTGGCCGAAACGGGGCTTAGGCTAAATGCTAGTTAATTATTTGTTTAAGGGGTTATCCGGCTTAATCTAGACATAGCCTTAGATTGGTCAGATCTAGTCCAACCGTTGGTGCCAACATACTTGCCAACCCTCCCGATTTTCCCGGGAGACTCCCGAATTTCAGTGCCCTTCCCGAAAATCTCCCGGGGCAACCATTCTCCCGAATTTCTCTCGATTTCCACCCGGACAACAATATTGGGCGCGTGCCTTAAAGACACTGCCTTTAGTGTCCTCTCTCACCTGAAACCTTCACCCCTTAACAGCCGCATGCTGTCCAGGCGTCCGCTTCTCCTCCATATAAACAGCGTGCCGGCCCAGTCACATACTAATGTAGCATTGGACAGGTTTAACAATGGTCTTTACTCGAAGATGTCAAGAAATGCTGACACGTTGTATGATCTTTTAACTGGTTTAATGATAATGTTAATTTCAAGCACACACACACACACACACACACACAAGGGAAATCAAGGCATATTTGGTCAACAGCCATACATGTCACACTGACAGTGGCCGTAAAAAACAACTTTAACACTGTTACTAATATGCGCCACACTGTCAACTTACACCAAAGAAGAATGACAAACACATTTCGGGAGAACATCCGCACCTTAACACAACATAAACACAACAGAACAAATACCCAGAACCCGTTGCAGCACTAACTCGTCCGGGACGCTACAATAATATCTATGGCTTTTGGAGCTCAGTGCACAACTGCACACACAACAAGAAGGAGACGAAGCAGAAGAACGAAGAAGAGACATGGCGACGACGAGTAAGAAGAAGAAATACGCTTGCAAGTTCCAAAATGATTGGAAAAAAGAATTTCATTTCATCCAGGACAACTCCAAGGGGAAGGGTATGCTGCCTGAACCTCAACCCCGCCCCCCCAACACCCCGCCCCCCATCTCCCGAATTCGGAGGTCTCAATGTTGGCAAGAATGGGTGCCAACACCCAAAATATTTATACTCCAAAAACCAGGAGGCTGTGCCAGGGCAAGGATTGATTCGCCTTATCGTAGTGAGAAAAAAAAAACTGTTTTAATGCAAACGAGCAATCATAACTGTCAAAGCCAACAACAAACGTTGAAGTGTAATTTCCCCTCGTTAGCATTGAGGTATTATGTGGCAGAACGATCAATGTGTGATCACCTATTACCAGTCCAAAATAGTCAGAATTCAGTATTGATCCACACATCACTCTCCCCGGTATGTAAAAATGTGTGTATGTGAAGCATGAAGTTTAAAAGAGGGCCTACGCCAGGTTTTTGTGCATAAGCAAGCTTAAAGGGGAAAGCACAAAGAACAGTGCGTGGAAGGAACAAAACACAAAGTAAAGAACAGGAACAGTAAATACAGAAAGTGACACCTCAGTAAATTGTATGCCCTTTAAAAATGTACTGTGTTTAAGTTAAATTAGATTTAAGAATGACATGTTGGGTTTTCCCCCAGTGAATTGAAACAACTGAGTGCAGTATCTGTTTAGGAAATGACACATTATAGTCTGTACAACACCCTGCCATGACAGACTGACTTAAAAGCTCCAAGATCATATCGGCTTTGCAAGAATGTTAACTTGAGATTGTTGTTAGGAAGTGTTCTCACAGGTAATGGGAGAAAGCTGCCTAGCTGCTTATTTGACAGGTCAAATGTCACGGGCACTGTGATGTAGGTGCTATTTATTTCAGTAAGGGTGTAGGGGCCTGAAGAGAGTGGGGGGAGCGCACACAAGACCAGCATGGTATGAATGTCCCAGTGTGAGTGCGCCCCAAGTCTTACTGGGTCGGAGGAAGAGAGACGTATCTTTTCTCCCATCGCGCTTTAAAGACATGCAAGAGTAGCCTCCAGGTGAAAAGCAAAGCGATCGGAATTTGTGCGACAACAGTCACCCGTTAACAATTAACCCCCCGGTTCACCCTTTTTCTCACACTCTTTATATCCTGACAGACTTGAATGTCCTGACACACAGAAGTAAAAGTTGCATTTTTGGGGTGACAACAATATGGAGGGTTTTTTTGTTTTGTTTTTCAGAAAAAGTGTGTAAAGGGATAATGATATTTAGTGCCAACTGAATAATTATTTAATTCATCATCTTTTCTCCTATTTTGTTGTAAGAAAGACATTTTTAAACATACAATTCATGCAAATGTTGCAATATTTTGAGGCGTATTATTCTTAAAAACATGGAATCTGCTTTTGATTTTATGAGTTTATTATCAATGTTTATATGTTCTTTGGAACCTTAACCTAAAAAATGCACAGGATTTCAACAAGAATCGGAAAATAAATGCCGTATTGACGTTTTACTCGTTTTAAGTCTACCACACAGACCTAAAACATTAGATAGCAGAAAAAGCACATACTTAGAGCTCATTGTCAAATTACTGTACTGCTTTAATCCTACCTAATAATAATAATAAATAATAATAATTGCAGAAAGAAACACCTTCCTTTTTGTTGGCTGTGTGCTCTGTCATCCTCAAATTGCAGACATTGTCAGTATATGTTCTACGCTTTAAAAGTGTTTTTTCATTTTAATCAATTAATCAATCAATCAATCAATCATTTATTTACATGGCATTATTCACATGTGAATAATGCTGTATAATAGACTGTATTTATATTATTCACATGTGAATAATGCTGTATGATAGACTGTATTTATATTATTCACATGTAAAAAGTACCTAAGTGTTTATTGTCTATTGTGAGTGAACTGTGTTGCTGAATTTCCCCCAGGGATCAATAAAGTACTTTGCTATTCTATTCTATTCTATGGCCCTTAATCACACATTTCTCAAAGGCCTGCACAAATCACAATGACATACTCGGCTCTGATCCCAGAAAAAAACTAAACCCAATGGGAACAACGAGAAACCTTGGAAGGGATCGCAGATGTGGGGACCCATCCCGCCCAACCCCGAGTGACCGGTGCAATGGAGGCCGAGTGGACACGGTTAATAATTTGAGAGTGCAGTAAATAAGGAGGTCAGCAGGGGATCCTCTTGCTTGTAGACAAGTCGGGGCGCCGAGACGTCACCAACTGATGCATAGAGGAGTGGTCCACACCTGGTGCGTCCTCCGTGGAAAATGATCTGTGGCGACTAGAGATGTCCGATAATATCGGCCTGCCGATATTATCAGCCGATAAATGCTTTAAAATGTAATATCGGAAATTATCGGTATCGGTTTCAACCTCCCGATATTCCCGGGAGACTCCTGAATTTCAGTGCCCATCCCGAAAATCTCACGGGGCAACCATTCTCACGATTTCCACCCAGACAACAATATTGGGGGCGTGCCTCAAAGGCACTGCCTTTAGCGTCCTCTACAACCTGTCGTCACGTCCGCTTTTCCTCCATACAAACAGCGTGCCGGCACAGTCACATAATATATGCGGCTTTCACACACACATAAGTGAATGCCATGCATACTTGATCAACAGCCATACAGGTCACACTGAGGGTGGCCGTATAAACAACTTTAACACTGCTAGAAATATGTGCCACACTGTGAACCCACACCAAACAAGAATGACAAACACATTTCGGGAGAACATCCGCACGGTAACACAACAGAAGAAATACCCAGAACCCTTTGCAGCACTAACTCTTCCGGGACGCTACAATATACACCTCCCGCTACCACCAACCCCCTCCCTATCTCCCGAATTCGGAGGTCTCAAGGTTGGCAAGTATGCTCTAGTATACTCTGGACTGAAGCTGTGTGCCTATATTGTTTTTGTAGCTTTTCTTTTGAGGCATGTTTAAAAAATTTTTAAAATAATGCACTTTGTGAAAATCAAAGTATAGCTTTTCTCATAGTTGTAGTGGGTATCAGGATTATCTCAGGGAGAGCATGTCCCAAATTCCAAGCTGCTGTTTTGAGGCATGTTAAAAAAAATAATGCACTTTGTGACTTTGGCACTTTTTTCCATAACTGGAGTTGAAGTTGTTCTCTTATTTTGGAAAACCTTTTTGATTGATTGATTGAAACTTGTATTAGTAGATTGCACAGTACAGTACATATTCCGTACAATTGACCACTAAATGGTAACACCCGAATAAGTTTTTCAACTTGTTTAAGTCGGGGTCAACGTTAATCAATTCATGGTAAAGTTACATTGGTTAATGCATCCAGCGGGGCATCACAACAACATTAGGTATAATAATGTGTTAATTCCACGACTGTATATATCGGTATCGGTTGATATCGGAATCAGTAATTAACAGTTGGACAATATCGGAATATCAGATATCGGCAAAAAAGCCATTATCGGACATCTCTAATGACGACCAGATTACCTTTCCTCGCAGAAGAGTGGGGCAGAGCAGAAAAGAGAGGCAGCAGATCAACTGGTCTAAAAAAGGATGTCTATTTAGAGGCCAGGGTGCATAAATGAGTTGTAACTTTTTTTTAAAAACATTCATTTATGTTCCAACACATTTTTGTTGGTAAATGAGAGACGATGAGAGATTATTATCACAAGTCAGCTTCTCTAACATGTAAATGCTGCCTCTTGGCTAAATCAGCATTGCTAATGACAATATTTTTCAAATTGTCTTACCCTTATATTTAATAAATGTAAACTATGAAGTAAATGTTTTCATACTATTTTTCTCAGAAGGCTTAGCGCCCTCAACAGAAACCGAAAGTAGTTCTGATCAACGCAGGAGAATGACAATTATGTCGTTTAAGCAATAAAACGTTGGTATATTCTCATACGTTGTTCCTATATCGTATACACAAGACACAAACCTAAGTTTTGACCAGACAGTTGACGTGCGCGTTTGAGTGCCACTCAGAGACAAATTTCATTGGCGAAAATTACGGATTGATGTGCAGGGAAGTTGAGGGCTCTGGACAAGGTTGTAAGGCCACGCACAATTAGTGACGATTGTTCGAATTTAGTGTAAATTGGCAAAATCCCAGACAAACTGCAAATGTGAATCAGTTTATAGTTCGGCTTGTTACATTCCATTTTTTCCAGCCATTTTAACATTGAACATGTAGTCTATAGTCGTAGAACATGCGGTAGAAAGCTCAATCATACAAAAAGTGAGCGCATATGAAAACCAATGACTTTAAAATGGCCAAAAGCCTCTACGTCAAATTGTTCAATGACATCTTTGAAAAAAAAAACCATCAGAATATGAAAGGGTTAAAATGTTGTCCTATTTGTGGCTAACATTAAACAGAAAATCCTGGATTGCCATTGCATCAAAAAATAACGCGCTGGTCCTATTCTGAAAAAGGTGTGTTTTTGTAATGAATGTGTCATGTGACTCATCAGTCATTCTGAGCAGACATCGATGTTCTTTTTGAAAGTGCAATCCTGCTTTGCTGGCGATAGGAGAGCCAACATCCAAACACAAAATGTTGGCAGCACGCATGCCCCAAATTTTCCTGCCAGCTGCGTGAGGAATACTGGAATGCTTCGCTGCCACAGAGGATCACGTCAGAACCACAAGTTGCTGCTATTGGATTGTGGTTGATGGCAGCAGTGCGGGCCTCATATGGTCAATACTCATCTCCCCACGTCAGTTCCTGTTTCTTTTTGCTCTGTACCCTCCAGTCAGTCCTTCACGTTCCCGTGGGCCTTGTGTGTCCGTCCGACCCTTCCAGTCTTGCTGCAGGGTGGGCAGAGTGACAAAACCAAAGTTAACTTTTGGCCAAAGAGCTGGCAGAACATATTAGATGACACAGAAGACCTCGGTCAGTCTCACGGTCTGGCACCAACTAATGCGGTGGCGACAATTAAGTCGAGAATGATTGATTCATACAGGAAAAAAAAGAATATTCTCATTGAAATAAGCCAAAATATACAAGTTAAAAAGACCATACACAACATTTATACACATCAGTTCGAAAATAACAATTTTCAAACTCCTTTTCAAGTAGTGTAGCGTCCCCTGGGCCCAGTCGTTCAAAAGGTGTAACCTGGATCTAATTTTCGAAATCCCCCTTTTTTTGCCATCCAGGATCACGTAATCCGTCTGACTTTTGTCCCAATTGTTCAAAGCAAAGTCAGGTTGGATCAATCCATTCCAGATCCAAACTTTTCAACATTACCAAATTCAGATAATGACTGAATATTAGATTAAAGTTAAAGTTAAAGTACCAATGATTGTCACACAGTTTAGTGCAATGATAACATAAAAATGTAGATTGTTACTGTAACTAGTTTAGTAGAATGTGATAAAAGCGCTGCAGAAAGGAAAGACAGTGAGCAGGAAGTTTAGAGTCACTTTATATTCTTTATTCTTGTCACGTCGTCAAAACATGTCAAGAAACCTCTTCTCAAACCAATCACACACTTGCGGCTTCACAATAATAGCGCTAAATCTGTTCTAACTACTGCTACAAACAAAAACAAAACAATTTCAAATGACTATCATGCTTTGTCAAATATGTTTTGAAATGTAATCTGTGATATTTCTGCTTAAATAATTGCCAGTACTTCAGTTGAGTAATACAAAGGGGCAACATTTCTGGCAGACTGAAACTCAGTGTATATTCTTTTATAACATGTTCTGGTTGATAGTCCTCAATTAGAGAATGTTTAGCAGGCTGAATATTACACTTAAATAATAAATGGAGAAGGTTAGAACATTGTCATGCAGTGATATGAATACCATCAAATTGTACAACATGTAATGTACAGAATATCAGAAGCGTTGATTCAGGTAGAAACGTCACAGATTAGATTACCAAACATCTTTGACAATCATACCATGATCGTAACAATCCACATTTTATATTACTAATGTGTGTAACTGGTACCTAAACATGGTGTAGCTCCTCCTCTGATTGCAAGTGCTCCTACAGCAGGAATACAAAATACCTACAAAATACAAATGATGGTAAAACACCAATACACTGCAGGTATTTTTGTCAATAAAAGAGTGTTTGTCCTTACTGTGTTGAGCTGGTTAAAAAAATCATGTTTCAAAATACAGCGAAGTAATTGTCTAGTCATGGTATCAAAAACTTTAAAATTATCTGTCTAAGGTAAACTTATTTGTTATGAAAATTTAAATGTATCCGTGAATAATCACGACTAACTATGAGCAAACAAAATGTGATTAATTGAGATTAAATATTTTAATCGTTTGACAGTCCTACTATAAACAGACATAATACATACACAGGGATGCCATTGTCAGAAACTATTTTTGAACAAGGATTTATGGATGAGTCTGTAAATATTAAATCTCTAATTAGAGTTAGAATTTAATAATTTGTTGGATTTTGACAGCTTTAGACAGGTTTATTATTAATTTTACCTTAATGGTCTTTAGTTTTAGGTAGCCTATAATTTCAACTGCATCGTTTGAAAATAATTTGTAAAATGGCAAATAAATATGTGTATGTACTGCATGATGAATGTTATTTGTCTGACCAGTTAACATTTGATTTAAATTACATTGTGTTCAATCAGATTTTTTGGGTCAAAGTTATCCCCTCCTACTAAAATGTTTTGACCAACACCAAGTGAGGTTTTGATCCAGATTGAAACCAAGATTGGAGTATGTGTTCTAATCCAATTTCAGAATCCAATTTTGGTTTTGAACAACCCATTTTCAAAATTTGATCCAATCCATTATTCAAAATCCAACTCAATCCACAATTTAGCTTTAATGGGATGCTTCTAGCATCCCAGCATAAACTGGGAATCTTGAGTAAATATTTGTTAAAGTTACATATAATTGTCACATGTTATTATTACCTTTCATTAGTAGTCGTTGTATCATCCACCTGTTGTGCGTTAATGTTTCTGCATTGTGGTTATTGTGTTTATTTCCGTTTATGACACCATGACTTAAAACATGTATGTTGATTTTCCATTTCCAATTCCTTTTTCCTGGCTGTCAAAGTGTACCACCTTGTCGAAATGCCGACTCAGACTTCTGTCCAAGTGAGATGCATGATTTATGATCTAAAATAAACTTCCAGGGAGAAAGGAAACGAGGAAGCAGCAGATCACTCGATGATGTAAACATAGGGAGACACTGAAGTATTTGTATTTGTTTATTTGAAAGGCAATGTGCAGTAACATTAAGAAAATGGCTGCATCAGAATTAGCACCATGCTAATTTCCATCTGTAATCCTTTTATGGCGCATCTAACATCCACAAAATGACACAGGATTGAAAATACTCAACAATATTGAAATTACATAATGATAAGCAATTCAGTCTATTCAGGTGTACTGGAGAGGAGGCTACGCCGGACAGTCAAACCTCGGATTCAGGAGGAACAGTGTGGTTTTCGTCCTGGTCGTGGAACTGTGGACCAGCTCTATACTCTCGGCAGGGTCCTTGAGGGTGCATGGGAGTTTGCCCAACCAGTCTACATGTGCTTTGTGGACTTGGAGAAGGCATTCGACCGTGTCTCTCAGGAAGTCCTGTGGGGAGTGCTCAGAGAGTATGGGGTATCGGACTGTCTGATTGTGGCGGTCCGCTCCCTGTATGATCAGTGTCAGAGCTTCGTCCGCATTGCCGGCAGTAAGTCGGACACGTTTCCAGTGAGGGTTGGACTCCGCCAAGGCTGCCCTTTGTCACCGATTTTGTTCATAACTTTTATGGTCAGAATTTCTAGTCGTAGTCAAGGCGTTGGGGGGATCCGGTTTGGTGGCTGCAGGATTAGGTCTCTGCTTTTTGCAGATGATGTGGTCCTGATGGCTTCATCTGGCCAGGATCTTCAGCTCTCACTGGATCGGTTCTCAGCTGAGTGTGAAGCGACTGGGATGGGAATCAGCACCTCCAAGTCCGAGTCCATGGTTCTCGCCCGGAAAAGGGTGGAGTGCCATCTCCGGGTTGGGGAGGAGATCTTGCCCCAAGTGGAGGAGTTCAAGTACCTCGGAATCTTGTTCACGAGTGAGGGAAGAGTGGATCGTGAGATCGACAGGCGGATCGGTGCGGCGTCTTCGGTAATGCGGACGCTGTATCGATCCGTTGTGGTGAAGAAGGAGCTGAGCCGTAAGGCAAAGCTCTAAATTACCGGTCGATCTACGTTCACATCCTCACCTATGGTCATGAGCTTTGGGTTATGACCGAAAGGACAAGATCACGGGTACAAGGGGCCGAAATGAGTTTCCTCCGCCGGGTGGCGGGGCTCTCCCTTACAGATAGGGTGAGAAGCTCTGTCATCCGGGAGGAGCTCAAAGTAAAGCCGCTGCTCCTCCACATCGAGAGGAGCCAGATGAGGTGGTTCGGGCATCTGGTCAGGATGCCACCCGAACACCTCCCTAGGGAGGTGTTTAGGGCACGTCCGACCGGTAGGAGGCCACGGGGGAAACCCAGGACACGTTGGGAAGACTATGTCTCCCGGCTGGCCTGGGAACGACTCGGGATCACCCGGGAAGAGCTGGACGAAGTGGCTGGGGAGAGGGAAGTCTGGGCTTCCCTGCTTAGGCTGCTGCCCCCGTGACCCGACCTCGGATAAGCGGAAGAAGATGGATGGATGGATGGATGGATGGATGGATAATGATAAGCACTTTAAAATACAAGTACAATACATAGAGGGTCTGTGAGTTCCAAATCAGTGGGCAGTCAAGTTACAGTATTTTAGCAGCTTCATTTAAATTGCAGAAGTATATAAAGTGCAGCCGTTTTGATCAAAGTCCACATAACACAGCATACAGTGCAGTAGCCATCAGATGGTACCCATAAGGGTATCATTCAATAGCCATATACTCCATTGGTACTGCATACGTAAACACGTTTGCGATGTTGCAAGATCGGAGTGGTACTCTGGCAGCCGTCAGACTGCTCCCGCCAGGGTATCATCTGATGGTCAACTACCTGCCTGGTATTGTGAATGTGAGCTGGACAGCTGGTCTAAAAGCCAGTCTTTGACTGCTTGTGAAGAGCTGTGAAAACTTGAGTTGTGTTGAGTTGAGTCTTCAGATTGTCTGGGAGACCATTCCATTCTTTGATGGCTTGGTAGGAAAAGGCTGATTGGGAGAAGGCAGACTTTCTTTTTGAAACATTACAGTCACCCCTGTATACAGACCGTAATACTCTGCTTGGTATATGCGAGCGTAGCTGTACGTATGTTTTTAAGGGAGGAGGAGCTGCATCATTTAAGTTGTTATGTACCAGGCGGATATTAGAGTACCTGATCAAGTTTTCAAAGTTAAGTATACTGTATTTTTCAAGTATGTTACAATGGTGGTGATAACGTCGCCGCTATAAATAGTTTGTCTGTGTTAGCGCTTTTAATAACAATATCACTAATAATTGGTTATTATTCAAGTCACAAAATTTAACTGGAGTATTGTTGCCGCTTTTTGAATGGTTATTTATTGATTGATTGATGATATTTATTTAATATTTAATATATTTAATATTATTTATATTAATATTATTTATTTAATATTTAGAATGCATTAAAACCAGTAATCCATCCGTCGTCATGTCATAATGATTGTGAACGATAAGCAAAATTCCAAAAAAAAGTCAATTTCCCCTTTTAGTAAGTAACAAAGTAAAAGGCATACTTGCCTTACAAAATGACAAATGCTGCCACTGCTTCAAGTCAGCAACTTTCCTTTTCATCATGTTTGCCCTTGGAAACACGCAGATTGTGCTTTATGTGCGCGAAAGCACTCATGACACAAAACACGTAAAACTATCGGAATCAAGACTATTACTGTGCTTTTCAGCGTGTCTCAAACAAAGTGTACATATAATAAAAGAACGGAGAAGGTTAGAACATTGTCATGCAGTGATATGAAGACCAGTAAATTGTACAACAAGTAATGTACAGAATATCAGAAGCGTTGATTCAGGTAGAAATATTAAAGATTACATTACCAAATATCTTTGACAATCGAACCATGATCGTAACAATCCACATTTTATGTTGTTAATGTGTGTACCTGGTATCTAAATATGGTGTAGCTCCTCTTCTGATTGCAAGTGCTCCTACAGCAGGAATACAAAATACCTACAGAATATGTAAGACACCAACATATGTTATATGAGCGTGTGTGTGTGTGTGTGTGTGTGTGTGTGTGTGTGTGTGTGTGTGTGTGTGTCTGTGCGTGTGTGTGTGTTCTTGTATTTCTACCCTTCTTGAGACATCAACAAGGAAAATGACCTTCCATATAAGGACCGGTGAACAAGTTAGGACCAAAAGCATGGTCCCGATACGGAAAACCATTGCATCAAATAGAGAATGTCTCATTTGCACCCCTGTTGGTAAAGTCTATCAAAATTAAGGTGGTCCCAAAAAGGAGGGAATTTTCAAATTGACTGTGTGTCGGTTTTAAAAGTGCTCCCCCTCTGGTCAACATATGTAATAACAAGTGTTTGTAAGAAATTGAATTGCGCCCCTTTTGGCCAAAATTAATTTTAAAAATAAAATATATATGTATATAGAGACATATTGTAATAATTTGAAGTAAATGATGAAGATGAAAAATCAATTACAAACAAAAATAAATAAATACTAGGAGCTTACCTTTTTTATATTTGCATAGTATGTATATATTATTAATGTTGTAAATACAAATCTTTATATATCTAGAAAGGGTGGTCCTAAAGAGGTAGGCATTTTTCTCAGGTTTTAAGAAGGTAACAAATACAAGAATATGTGTATGTGAGTGTGTGTGTGTGTGTGTGTGTGTGTGTGTGTGTGTGTGTGTGTGTGTGTGTGTGTGTGTGTGTGTGTGTGTGTGTGTGTGTGTGTGTGTGTGTGTGCGTGTGTGTGTGTGAGGCGTGCGTGTGCGTGCGCACTCAAGAGGGGATTCACCGTTTACCTGAAATACACACACAAACATGAGGGGTTGATCTGAATATCGATTAAATCAATTAGTGATGTGCGATACCACGGATTTTCCGATACAACCGGAAGGTTAAATTCAGGCTGTTTTGGATAAGTTCTGCAAATATACCTAATGTGTCTGGTAAAATGTAAAAAGTAGTGTACTTCAAATGTTGCTGCTTTTGGGGAATCATCTTCAAACAATATAAAAACAGGGCGAAACAAATTTTGGCGTTATTCTGAAGTAAATTAGTTATTCTATTTATATTGAATTATGTATGTAGTGCAGCAAGTATGTGTAGTCTTTTATTGTAGGCTGTTCTACAAACCCAAAACCAGTGAAGTTGGCACGTTGTGTAAATCTTAAATACAAACAGAATCTAAATCCTTTTCAACCTATATTCAATTGAATAGACTGCAAAGACAAGATACTTAACATTCAAACTGGAAAACTTTGTTATTTTTTGCAAATATTAGCTCATTTGGAATTTGATGCCTGCAACATGTTTCAAAAAAGCTGGCACAAGTGGCAAAAAAGACTGAGAAAGTTGAGAAATGCTCATCAAACACTTATTTGGAACATCCCACAGGTGATCATGGCACCCACCTGTTCCCAATTAGCCAACAGGCTAATTGGGAACAGGTGGGTGCCATAATTGGGTATAAAAGCAGCTTCCATTAAATGCTCAGTCATTCACGAACAAGGATGGGGCGACGGTCAACACTTAGTGAAGAAATTGTCGAACAGTTTAAGAACAACATTTCGAGCTATTGCAAGAAATTTAGGGATTTCACCATCTACGGTCTGTAATATGAACAAAAGGTTCAGTGAATCTGGTGAAAACATTGCACGTAAGTGGCAAGGCCGTGACCTTCGATCCCTCAGGCGGTACTGCATCAAAAACCGACATCCGTGTGTAAAGGATATCACCACATGGGTTCAGGAACACTTCAGAAAACCACTGTCAGTAACTACAGTTCGTCGCTACATCTGTAAGTGCAAGTTAAAACTCTACTATGCAAAGCGAAAGCCATTTATCAACAACACCCAGAAACGCCGCAGGCTTTGCTGGGCCCGAGCTCATCTAAGATGGACTGATGCAAAGTGTAAAAGTGTTCTGTGGTCTGACGAGTCTACATTTCAAATAGTTTTTGGAAACTGTGGACGTCGTGTCCTCCGGACCAAAGACGAAAGGAACCATCCTGACTGTTATAGGCGCAAAGTTCAAGAGCCAGCATCTGTGATGGTATGGGGGTGTATTAGTGGCCAAGGCACGGGTAACTTACACATCTGTGAAAGCACCATTAATGCTGAAATGTACAGACAGGTTTTGGAGCAACATATGTTGCCATCCAGCAACATCTTTTCCATGGTCGCCCCTGCTTATTTCAGCAAGACAATGCTAAGCCACATTCTGCACCTGTTTCAATAGCGTGGCTTTGTATTAAAAGAGTGCCAGTTCTAGACTGGCCTGCCTGTAGTCCAGACCTGTCTCCCAATGAAAATGTGTGGCGCGTTATGAAGCGTAAAATAGCACAACGGATACCCTAGACTGTTGAACAACTTAAGCTGTACATCAAGCAAGAACAGGAAATAATTCCACCTGAAAAGCTTCAAAAATGTGTCTCCTCAGTTCCCAAACGTTTACTGAGTGTTGTTAAAAGGAAAGGCCATGTAACACAGTGGTACAAATGCCCGTGACAACTTTTTTGCAATGTGTTGCTGCCCATCCATCCATCCATTTTTCTACCGCTTGTCCCTTTCGGGGTTGTGGGGGGTACTAGAGCCATTACATTTTAAGTTAATTAAATATCTTGTCTTTGCAGTCTATTCAATTGAATATAAGTTCAAAGTGATTTGCATATCATTGTATTCTGTTTTTATTTACGATTTACACAAAGTGCCAACTTCACTGTTTTGGGTTTTGTACAATAAAAGGCTACATATACTTGATGCTGTAGAATACAGAGTGACTCATTTTAATTGCCAGTAATTGTCTTAAATAAACACATTAACACATTGTTTATGTTACATACATTATCTCAAAAAAGCCAAAGGTATTAAAAATATCGATATTTTGATTTGAGAAGCGCATAAAGATCTGGTACAGTCTGTATCCATAATTCAGCATCGATACGCACATCACTAGTATCGACACCAATGTCTGTTTCCGATTTAGATAATTTTGTTGCATTGTCTTTTCTATATGTCCAGGAAATTACTCGATTTTCCACAGAGTTTGTCAGAGAAAACACACCTCTCTCTCTCTCTCTCTCTCTCTCTCTCTCTCTCTCTCTCTCTCTCTCTCTGTCTCTCTCTCTCTCTCTCTCTCTCTCTCTCTCTGCTGCTCACTCAGGCATGCTTTATCCCTCTCTCGCCCTGCTCCACTGACCATTGTTGTAATTTTCAGAAATAATGCTTATAATGGAATTTTTGTCACGGCCCGGGCGCATTCATGTGTGCGCTGCACCTCCAGGAGCTCGCCAGGCGCGTGCCAGTCCGGCTGCAGCAAGCAGCTGCAATCAATCATCTGCAATCAGCACACCTGTCGCTGATGAGAAGCCCTGCCTTCATAAGCCAGCACAACCTGCTATCCTGGGTCAAAACGTAGCGACCTGTCATGTACAGTAAGTCAAATATATCAAGCTCAATGCTCTCTCTGTGTTTTCTCCTCTCTGTGTTTTCTCCCCAGCCGTGTTTCACTTGTCTCGTGTTTTCCTTGTCGTCATCCAGCAGCAATTCCTCAGTTCCCGCGTAACGAGCTGTGTGTCTCATCTCCCAGTATTCCCTCTAGTTCTCTGGCTGCTTCTTGGATCTTGACCTCCCGCCTGGACACAGACTCTGACGCCTCGCTATAGCCCCTGACTACCTGCCTTTCCCCTCCGGGACTTCCGCCTCTCGCTCTACACTCCCGGTAACACACAACAGTTAATTCACACACATAGTCGCACACCATACACTTTTGGATTCGTCACACTCCATTCCTTTGTTTATTATATTATTTTCTTATTTATACATATATTTCATGTATATAAATAAACAGAGTGAACTACGTCCCTGTTGTCTGTGCCGTCTTCTTCCCCTGTACAAATCGTAACAATTGTTATGTTGTTGTTTTGTTTACATCTTCCTATCTTTTTTGTTAGTTTGTTATTTTGCAATCATGACCTTTTTCTTAAACAGTTGTGTGTTGTAATAAAATTAGAGGTGCGTGATAAATATCGGACGGATGATTATCAGATCGATTTGGGGAATTATGACGTCACATCGATAACATTGCTCCTATAAACATTTTTTTAAATGGTTGGACGAGGTGAAATCACCCATGCAGTGCTGTTGGTGGGTTAGCGTGAGCAAATCAAGTGCTCCTTTTCTTCTACCTCGTTGGACAGGGGTGTCAAAGTCATTTTCACAGAGGGCCACTTCAGCATAACGGTTGCCTTCAAAGGGCCAAATGTATATTAAAAACAGAATACATGTAATTAAATATGATGTAAAATAAAGGGAAGTACACTGTAACATGCATTATGCATTATAGACTGTAATGACAGTTACGTTTTTGCATTTTCTCCTTTAATCCAACCAAACCTGCTTTTCTGCCACATGTTGCAGGTGCACCATTTGTAAATTAATCCCAGCACATTTTCTCTAGTAATCCAGATTTACTTCCGGACTTCTCCACCGCTTCATAAATGTCCCGTTGTGGTCCCATGCATACGTACAACCAAGAGCTCGTCTGTGACAGAGAGGTCTGACTTCACGCCGCTAATAAAAATGGACAGCTGGGCCAACTCCCTGTTGTCTGTGCTTTCATCAACAGCTAATTAAAAAGCTGTGTAACTGCCTGACTCTTTGCCCAGCTGTGTTGACGGGTTTCCTGCTAGCTCCTTCTGCGATGGTGTTTCTTGACAAACTAACATTTTTAAAAGTCTGTATCTGGTCCGGGCAGAACTGCGCTCACACTTTGAGCATGAACTGCTTCTAAGGCAGGGGTTCTTAACCTTGTTGGAGCTACCGAACCCCGCCGTTTTCATATGCGCAGTCACCGAACCCTTCTTTACTGAAAAATAAAATGTATTTTTTTTCAAATTCAAGACAAAGTTGTATGTTTTTTTTCTTACTGGTGCACAAAATGAACCGTGCATGAACATCACCTTGTTCGATGAACAAAACCAACACAGTGCATCAACTCACGACAAATTACACGCCTGATAATCAGTGTGACTTCTGCTGTTGCCGCATCCATAATGCGCCGATAGGGAGAAGTTTTTATTTACACGATGAGTCGGGTGTGTCTTGACCTCCGCGGCGGAGGTTCCGCCGAACCCCTGAGGCCGACTCACCGAACCCCTAGGGTTCAATCGAACCCAGGTTAAGAACCACTGTTCTAAGGCTATGTCTAGAGTAAGCCTGATAACCCCTTAAACAAATGATTATTCAGCCTAAGCCCCGTTTCGGCCGCACTAATTCATCATGTAAGGTTCCCCTCCTTAAATACAGGTAAGTGCGCCATCTATTTCTTGAATCTACGGCTCTTAGCTTTGTATGGACTCATTGATCGTTTACTAAATGAATTCGGAGAGGAAGTGAAGTCAGAAAGACTGTGCCCCATACAGGAAGTGACATCAGATAGAACGCGCCACAGCTAGCTTCATAATAAAGCGGTTTCGTAACTCGGAGGTAACCACTGGAAATATGGAGCCGAGTCATCCAGACATGCCCGTGTCTCTCCTTCCATCTGTACAGACGCTTGTGGAAATCACACATGAATACCGTAAGAGAAAGCGATTGTAGCTATTTGGGATACAACACTTCTCAGATGGCAAGAGAACTTTCGAATGTCCAGGTCAGCTGTGATTCTACTTACCGAAAAACTTTATCCATTTGTCGAAGGAGAGACAACGAGAATGCGGGCTCCCGTGGATGTGAATACAAAAGGTAACATGTGCTTTGTGTTTCCTGGCCGACGAGGCAAGACTACGAAAAACGGCAAATGCTTTTGAAGCAGACTGTATCAGTTATTGTCCGCCAAGTATGTCGCGGACTCAACGTCTAGGTCCAGAGTATATAAAGTCACCAAAAACGAATGGACAATGAAGGTGAAGGCAAAAGAGTGAGGAGAGTCCTGACCAGATATCTAGATCCCTAGATTCCATCTATCCATTTTCTGCCGCTTGTCCCGTTCGGGTTCATTGATGTAAAATGTTATTTATCACTTTGTTTATTTTCACGTGTCCATTAAAGATTTGATTAATTTATGATGGCTCAGGTGTGATTCACTAAAATAGGGCCCCACAGCACACTGGATTCCAGTTAATTGAAATACCACAAGACTGGATATTGTTCAGATAAGTTACATTTAAGTACTTGCACACAATGGGTACGGCGTGGCGAGGTTGGGAGAGTGGCCGTGCCAGCAATCTGAGGGTTACTGGTTCAATCCCCACCTTCTACCATCCTAGTCATGTCCGTTGTGTCCTTGAGCAAGACACTTCACCCTTGCTCCTGATGGGTCCTGGTTAGCGCCTTGCATGGCAGCTCCCGCCATCAGTGTGTGAATGTGTGTGTGAATGGGTGAATGTGGAAATAGTGTCAAAGTGCTTTGGAGTTCCTTTAAAAAAAAAAAAGGTAGAAAAGCGCTATAGTCATTCACATTGACGTCCCACTGGGGTGAGTTTTCCTTGCCCGTATGTGGGCTCTGTACCGAGGATGTCGTTGTGGCTTGTACAGCCCCTTTGAGACACTTGTGATTTAGGGCTATATAAATAAACATTGATTGATTGATTGATTGATATACAAGTACAACCCATTTACCATTTACCATTTATAAGTGTTACACAGACAAACTGCTTTTAGTGGCAGCTGCTATTGACTTACTGAGCTGCTGCTGCTGTTGTCGCTGTTAAGCAATGCAGTTAATGTTGAAAAACCCAATTTTTGTTGTTGTTTGGTCACCCTTGCGGGTAACCGCAGTGACGATGAGAACTCTTCGTGGAAAGCACCGGCACCCCGGGGAGGTAGTTCTCGTAATTGTGGCTGCTGCTGGTGCATCGCCTCTGAGTTGGTGAAAGTTAATTGTATATTATAAATCATGCATCTCAATTGGATAGGAGAAGGTTGTAGCCATAAACTTTGACATTTAGCTTAGACCTGGAGATGGCGAGAAAGACACAAAAAGAATGTGCACAGACCTTTTTTTTTTTTAACCTGCGGGAGGATTATGATTATTTCTTTATCTAAACAGGAATATATAAACATCCCATCAGTCGGCATCATAGTGAGAGCAGACATTGTACAGTACGTGTTTGTTTTATTGTGTTCGTAGTTTGTAGTTCTTGTTCAGCACTTAGCAATAATGCTACATGATGCTCACTGTTTCATTAGAGCTGGATCTGTTTAGCACACATCCCCTGTAGATCATCCTCCTTATGCTCAGGCTCAAAAAGCTAAGGTTCTGGGTCATCATTTGTTTCAAAGTAGTCTTTGTTGTCTCTAATGAAGTCTGCCATGAGCAGTACTGTTTCTGTTGTTGAAGGGAAAAGTGAACATTGTAGTGAGTCTGTGAAATTAATACTTGTTTGGTTGAAAAATGCCAACGTTTCTGCCTTCCCATCTTTCTTGAAACTGCCTTCCGTCTGCATAAATCTTTCTCTTCCTGGACATTTTCGGATCATTTGTGGATATTTATATCTAAATTTCACACGTCGTATGATGTCCATGAGACACTGAGATCTAGTGGCGAGATGCCGTCACAAAAGTATCTATATCAGTATCGGCGATGCAAGGCCTGTATTTCCTCAGTATCGGATTGATGGCAAAATCCCCAGTATTGCTAACCCTAAACAAACACACACACACACACACACACTCACACACACACATACTGGTTATCATTTGGAATGGGGACCAAATTTTTGATCATCACTTGTAGGGACCACCCTTTCTACAGGTTGTGGAGGCATTAAAAAAAAGAGGTAAAATGGCCACTGCCCAGTTAGCTCATACACGTCTTTAATTCTCTGGATTGATGAAGTAATGTGCTGATCATTCTTACTGGGGACCCTGGGAAAAAAGAGTTAATATTGTTAATGGGGACCAAATTTAAATAATTTTGCACAATTCACACAAATTTGTACGTGACTACTAAGGACCATTAAAAAAAAAAAAAGTTCAAATTAAATATGACATGATCCTCAGAATACAGCACTACAGCTGTCCTCTTATAGGAAGTTTCACCACTTAAATGTTAAAGCAAATCCTGCATCTTCTGTGACGTTACTGAAAACTGCTATTTAGCAGTAATGAAGTTGTCTGCAACTCCAACTACCATATATAGAAGGATGGACAATTCTAAATGTGAATCATACTTTAAGGTAATAATGTTTTATAATCATGCTGTATAAAAATGTCATCCTAAGGAACACTAAACCAGATTTTGTTTTTGGAAAAAATATATTAGTTTTAACTAAGGATGGATACTATACAGAATCACAGTACTATTAATGCCAGGATAACAAATGTTCACTTTTCAAGAACATTTATTTTCTCTTTTACCAATATTTGAAACACGTAAACAAAGTAACCCAAATTTCCCTGTTGTGCCCGATTAGGGGGCTGCTGTGCAAATGTCTCACACTCAAACTAACCAGTAAACATGTTTTATGGGCCAAAGCTTAAAAATCACTTAGACATCTTCAGAATGGCTCTGACTATCATTTAAAAAGGTTTCCCTTTAGGGGACCTGTTTTTTTGTCCCCATACCCTCAGAGGTGCCCTAAAGGTGACTGTGTAAACATAACGATGTCCCTATTAAGCATTGCCAGAACACACACACACACACACAGACCCAAGGTTACTAAAGGTCTAGCAAAGACATAAATGATTGGAT
This sequence comes from Entelurus aequoreus, assembly GCF_033978785.1. Lineage (NCBI taxonomy): Eukaryota > Metazoa > Chordata > Actinopteri > Syngnathiformes > Syngnathidae > Entelurus > Entelurus aequoreus. The sequence continues at coordinate 33,287,847 of NC_084743.1, forward strand.
GCATGTCATTCTGGACAAACAGAGCTGGGTTTACATGCTGCAAAATGTTCAACCCATGTCATAAAGTGTATAGAACACACTTTTTCTCATCCAAAGTCAATGTTCTCACAAGCGTGAGCAACATCAACAGTCGTGCTTTCCACATGCTGTTTAAAGAGAAATTAACTTTTTATCTAGCAGGATGCCGTCACAAAAGTATCTATAACAGTATCGGCGATGCAAGGTCTGTATTTCCTCAGTATCGGATCGATAACAAAATTCCCAGTATTGCTAACCCTCTTTTTCTTATTCATTTAAAGATTAATTCACTTTTTTGTGGATTTCGTCTATAATTCACAATTGTTGTATGAGACAAGTACATATGCTTTTTTTTTTAAATTCATTCTAACTCGTAAACTAACGCTAGCAGGAATCAGCTAACAATGGAGGTAATGAGATTTGATCTATTCTGCCTATAAAGCGGTCTAAAAACATCTAAAACTCCTCCATCAACGTCGTATATACTGTACATGATGTAACTATATATGTAATGTAGTAACAGGCACATTTATAATAACATGTCATATTTATGTACACTACCGTTCAAAAGTTTGGGGTCACATTGAAATGTCCTTATTTTTGAAGGAAAAGCACTGTACTTTTCAATGAAGATAACTTTAAACTTAACTTTAAAGAAATACACTCTATACATTGCTAATGTGGTAAATGACTATTCTAGCTGCAAATGTCTGGTTTTTGGTGCAATATCTACATAGGTGTATAGAGGCCCATTTCCAGCAACTATCACTCCAGTGTTCTAATGGTACAATGTTTTTTTGCTCATGGGCTCAGAAGGCTAATTGATGATTAGAAAACCCTTGTGCAATCATGTTCACACATCTGAAAACAGTTTAGCTCGTTACAGAAGCTACAAAACTGACCTTCCTTTGAGCAGATTGAGTTTCTGGAGCATCACATTTGTGGGGTCAATTAAACGCTCAAAATGGCCAGAAAAAGAGAACTTTCATCTGAAACTCGACAGTCTATTCTTGTTCTTAGAAATGAAGGCTATTCCACAAAATTGTTTGGGTGACCCCAAACTTTTGAACGGTAGTGTACTTTGCTCATTTTAAGCATATGGTGCATTAATTTCACTTGGTATGGAAATCTTTGTTATTTCCAACAACAGTTACTACTACTCATGACAGACTTCCTGAGAGCCAACACCGATAATCCACAACTTTGTTTTTGAGCCTGAATACATAGAGGATGAGCTGCAAGTGTTAGAAGCTGAGTGCACATACTTGCTGTATATTATCAATCAATCAATGAACGTTTATTTATATAGCCCCAAATCACAAGTGTCTCAAAGGGCTGCACAAGCCACGACGACATCCTCGGCTCAGATCCCACATCAGGGCAAGAAAAAACTCAACCAAATGGGCTACAATGAGAAACTTTGGAGAGGACCGTAGATATGGGGGACCCCTCCCTTCCCCGGCGACCGGTGCAATGGACGTCGAATGGATCTAGATCATAGTATGAGAGTCCAGTCCATAGTGGGGCCAGCCGGAGATCGTCTTGGTTGGAGACGGCAGATCAAGTGGTCTAAAAGGGGGGTCTATTGAAAGGCTTGTGTATACAAATGAGTTTTAAGATGGGACTTAAATGCTTCTATCACTTCTATCTTATATTACAAACTAGAATACATAAACAAAGAAAGACATATGTGTTCTTGTCTTACAAAAGTACATAGAGTACCAAAGGGATTCATATGGCCCCATTCCTGGGTGGCTCTTGCGTGAGAGAAAGACGGAGGGTTAATAATTTTGCAAAGCAGTCTCCTGAAAATGATAGAAAAGCGCGACTCTACATAGCAAATGACGCAGTGGTCAAAGTTGGAATTGCCATGAAACAAATTTAAAATTATTCAACACTCCACTGCCATCTGGTGGCTAGAGTGGATAGTGCCCCCCACCAATTCGTCACGTTTCATGTATCAAGTAAAACGTGACGAATGGGGCTTTTTGAATCCCCTTCCTACTGTAAGGATTGTGAATGATAGGCAAGATTCCCCCCCCCAAAAAAGTGCAGTTCCCCTTTTGAAGCCAAATTGATGTCTGCCTCCACCAACATACTCTCTACTGCCGATAAAGAGCTGAGTGTATATGGCCTCTTTAAAAATTACATTGCTTCATTATCAATGAAGGGAAGCTCTGGTTAAAGTGGGAGAGGATAGTGTACAATAGGGTGGAACTGATGGCTACAGGGACATGCGGTTAAGGTCGGCAGGTCAAGCAGAGCATTACTTGTCATGAAAAAACAAAGAAATAATAAAACCATGAAATAATATTAATATGTGTCCATTAAACTGTGTTATGAATGTATTTTATGTATGATTACACTCATTTTAACATTCACTTTAGTAAAAATGCCCCCTCTCATTCTTGCCTGTGTGGAAAGCATAAAAGGAAGAGGGTGTGCCTTACTGGCTGGTCTGTTTGTCAGGATGTCGCCAAAATAATGTTTGCAAAGACATTTTAATGAATTTATTGTTCAACACTAGAATCTACAGCCTGTTTAAAATGTTTAATGTAAGTTTGACATCATTGTGTGAATGCTCCAAAGCGTTCACACATATGGTTTTCTACACCAAAATGTATTATTATTCTTCTTCACCAGATTTTGGCGCGTTCCACCTTCCATATTGTTCACCCGATTCAAACTGTTCCAACTTCAAACTGTTCAGCCTATTTGGGAATCGCGGGCTTTTCCTTGACTAATTCAAAAAATTGCCAGATTTCCCAGAATTCCAGGTTTTCCGGGACATTTTTACCATTCAAAATGAATAGGCCATTTTTCAAACTTCCACCGTTTCCACATTTTTCAACCTATTCAAACCATTTCAACTTCAACATATTCCACCATTCTGGAAATTAAAATTTCCGTTTTTCCAAGTTCAAAAAAATTCCAGCATTTTTCAGAATTCCTGCTTTTCTAAATTCCTATTTCCACCCTTTTTTCCTTCCACATTTTTACAACGCATTCCAACCGTTCCACCATAAAAACATTCCTCTTAATCAGGACAAAAAACAAAGTTGTTTCATGAACTGGAAAAATTCCCTGTTTTCCTTAAATTCCAGGAATTCCGTAATACCATTTCTCAATTCAACATGTTACTACTTCAACATTTCTCGACCGATTAGAAAAATGTTTACACCAACCATTTCAACTCATTCAAACCATTCAAGTTTTTGACTATTTAAAAAATGTTCCGAAATGTCCTTTTTATTTTTTTTATATTTTTTTTTTACATTTTCCCCATTCAAAATATATTGGCTATTTTCAAACTTCCACAATTCCCACATTATTTAACCCATTCCCCTTTTAACACATTCCACCATTCTGGAAATTCAAACTACCTTTTTTCCAAGTTCAAAAAAATTCCCAATTTTCCCGAAATTCCCTAATACCATTTACTACTTCAACATTCCTTGACCGGTTTAAACAATTCTAACACCAACCAATTCAGTTCATTCAGGACATTCATGCTCCTAATCATTTTTTTAAAAATCCCGCTTTTCACAAAATTCCCAAATTTCGAGGAAGTTCCCATTAAAATTAATGGGACATTTTTCCAAGTTGCACAATTCCCACATTTTTCAACCTATTCAAACCATTTCAACATTAACACATTCCACTCATCCTGGACAGTCAAACTATTACTTTCCCAAGTTCCAAACCAAATTCCGGTTTTCCTGGGAATTCAAACACTTTAACATTCAAAACCATTCCAACATTCAAACCATTTCAGCATTTAAACGATTTCAACATTCAAACCATTGCTATATTCATCCTACAAACCCTGTTTCCATATGAGTTGGGAAATTGTGTTAGATTTAAATATAAACGTAATACAATAATGTGCAAATCCTTTTCAACCCATATTCAATGGAATGCACTACAAAGACAAGATATTTGATGTTCAAACTCATGAACTTTATTTTTTTTTTCAAATAATAATTAACTTAGAATTTCATGGCTGCAACACGTGCCAAAGTAGTTGGGAAAGGGCATGTTCACCACTGTGTTACATGGCCTTTCCTTTTAACAACACTCAGTAAATGTTTGGGAACTGAGGAGACACATTTTTTAAGCTTCTCAGGTGGAATTCTTTCCCATTCTTGCTTGATGTACAGCTTAAGTTGTTCAACAGTCCGGGGGTCTCCGTTGTGGTATTTTAGGCTTCATAATGCGCCACACATTTTCAATGGGAGACAGGTCTGGACTACAGGCAGGCCAATCTAGTACCCGCACTCTTTTACTATGAAGCCACGTTGATGTAACACGTGGCTTGGCATTGTCTTGCTGAAATAAGCAGGGGCGTCCATGGTAACGTTGCTTGGATGGCAACATATGTTGCTCCAAAACCTGTATGTACCTTTCAGCATTAATGGCACCTTCACAGATGTGTAAGTTACCCATGTCTTGGGCACTAATACACCCCCATACCATCACAGATGCTGGCTTTTCAACTTTGCGCCTATAACAATCCGGATGGTTCTTTTCCTCCTTGGTCCGGAGGACACGACGTCCACAGTTTCTAAAAACCATTTGAATTGTGGACTCGTCAGACAACAGAACACTTTTCCACTTTGTATCAGTCAATCTTAGATGAGCTCAGGCCCAGCGAAGCCGACGGCATTTGTGGGTGTTGTTGATAAACTGTTTTTGCCTTGCATAAGAGAGCTTTAACTTGCCCTTACAGATGTAGCGACCAACTGTAGTTACTGACAGTGGGTTTCTGAAGTGTTCCTGAGCCCATGTGGTGATATCCTTTACACGCTGATGTCGCTTGTTGATGCAGTACAGCCTGAGGGATCCAAGGTCACGGGCTTAGCTGCTTACGTGCAGTGATTTCTCCAGATTCTCTGAACCCTTTGATGATATTACGGACCGTAGATGGTGAAATCCATAAATTCCTTGCAATAGCTAGTTGAGAAAGGTTTTTCTTAAACTGTTCAACAATTTGCTCACGCATTTGTTGACAAAGTCGTGACCCTTGTCCCATCCTTATTTGTGAATGACTGAGCATTTCATGGAATCTACTTTTATACCCAATCATGGCACCCACCTGTTCCCAATTTGCCTGTTCACCTGTGGGATGTTCTAAATAAGTGTTTGATGAGCATTCCTCAACTTTATCAGTATTTATTGCCACCTTTCCCAACTTCTTTGTCACGTGTTGCTGGCATCAAATTCTAAAGTTAATGATTATTTGCCAAAAAAAAAAATGTTTATCAGTTTCAACATCAAATATGTTGTCTTTGTAGCATATTCAACTGAATATGGGTTGAAAATGATTTGCAAATCATTGTATTCCGTTTATATTTACATCTAACACAATTTCCCAACTCATATGGAAACAGAGTTTGTACATTCCATTAGCATTTCAGTTCAGTGTCAGCTCTTCAACATTCAAACCATTCCAACGTTAAAACTATTCTTACATTCATACCATATTCTGTCAACATTTCAGTTCAACTTCCGCATTGGATTCACACGCAATTCTTTCAGGAATTGCCTCTTCTAGTGATTCTTGACAATCTAACTATACATTGAGAAGAAAAAAAGCTGTAGGCTCTGTTGTCCAAAGCCTCTTGTAATGCTCAAATCGCCGCATTGGAAGAAGTCATGTTGCTGCCATGTTTTATCTGTGAGGAAGCCAATTTAGGACTAAGAATTATTTGAAAACATTTTTACGTTGTGTCCTTGGGCAAGACACTTCACCCTTGCTCCTGATGGGTGCTGGTTAGTGCCTTGCATGGCAGCTCCCGCCATCAGTGTGTGAATGTGTGTGTGAATGGGTGAATGTGGAAATCTGTCAAAGCGCTTTGAGTACCTTGAAGGTAGAAAAGCGCTATACAAGTATAACCCTTTTAGCATTTATTTATTATTTACGAAAGTGAATTGTTCTCATCTTCTTAACGAGCAACCTGTTTTAACACTGATTAGAGGATCAGCCATGAACCACAGCACACGTCGCTGACACTATAATTACAAATAAGGATGCCGAATTCAGACGTTCTAGCCTGTGAGTGTGTGTAAACTTCTGACCACAAACAACACTATTCACCGCTCAGAATTAATGACCTTGCCTGAGAGGATTTTGTTGATAACACTAACGCTTCCTCTCAATGCTTGAAGAGAGTGTGGCAGAGGCAAGAGCCACAAGGAGAAATATATCTCATGGCTGGTTATTAATCATCAAGTGGTAAGGAAGAGGAGGCAAAGAGCAAAAGATGATGCACAGTACTATGGGTAAGAGGAACAAAATGGGGGTGGTTTGGGTTGTGGTGAGCTTTATGGTATAAGTGTGGGTCGTGTGTCCATATAGTTCACAGCTTGGGTCAAAAAGATATACGAGAGTTTGTCACATTGGTTGAGGTACGGTCTCTATTGGCCCAGACAGTGCGGCCTCAAAACATTTCCAGATGTCTGCCAACATTAACTAGAGTAGCTTCCACTTATAGGAGGCCGACACAGCAACATTTCGGAGAGGAATACATTTGGTTTGCAAATCAAATGAAGAGCAGAGACAGTATTTTCACGAGCGAGAGTGGGAGAGATGTGGTATGTGGAATAACACAAAGGAGAACTCTGTATGATAGAAGCACAAATAGATTTTTTATTTTTTTTGCTTCCACACAGAAAAATTATATTCTGACATAAACTTTCCCCAAGTGTAACAGCTCGCCAAAATTCTAAGATCAATGAGATGTCAAGAGAGTTCTGATCAGATCAAGAAGGAGATGCAGGCGTTACGGAAAGGGACATCACACCAAAGGAAAGATCAATACTCTCACAGACAGGGAATTACAAACAAGTAAGACAAGGCATTTGAAAACCACTGAGACGCAAAAAAGACAAAGATCTGAGAGATGAGATCACCAGAATCCAGACTGCCACCAGCGAGCAAAACTGCATGACATCAAGCGCTTAGTTAAAAGATACAATATTAGCACATATTGTAAAATGAGTTTCTGTCATTCATTTCAACTTCTCCCAAGTGTACCAACCAGTCAAAGATCCAAGAACAATCACTATTTCATGTTTGTGATCATTTTGGTATATCATTGTTGGTGACAGGCACATGCATTGTGTTGTTTAGATAATAGCTGCAGCACTTGGGAGTCAACACATTTCTGAAAGGACTTTTAGTGGCTGCCAGGTGTGATAATCTAGTTTGACATATGAAGCTCAGGGGACAAAAAACTTGGTCAAAGCCAAACGTTACATGACTTTCATTTGTCCTGTTTGGGGCTACAAAGGCAAGGATGCTATTGACACAGTTTATTGTTGGGTTTTTTTGAAAGAAAGGCAGACTAATCCATGGATTGGTAAGCAGACAACCACAAGGAGATTGTGTTCGGGACAATGATCATGAGCTGGCTTGTGTGAACCGCTGCTCATGGCCCAAAACTGAGTAGATCAAGACTGAGGTAAATGTACTGAAGTACTGAATCACAAATATGTTTGCACTCAAAAATAGATCTAAAAAAGCTAGACATTACCTTTGTTAAAATTAAAAAAAACGTTTTTCCATCCTATCTTGCTGATTGTATTGTACCATATGTCCGGCAAGAAATCTGCGTTCTAATAACTCCAGCTTATTAGTGATTCCCAGAGCCCAAAAACAGTCTGGGAGCTATAAAGCGTTTTCTATTCGGGCTCTAGTACTCTGGAATGCCCTACCAGTAACAGTTAGAGATGCTACCTCAGCAGAAGCATTTAAGTCCCATCTTAAAACTCATTTGTATACGCCAGCCTTTAAATAGACCCCACTTTTAGACCAGTTGATCTGCCGTCTCTTTTCTGTTCTGCCCCCCTCTCCTGCTAGGAAAGGTTATTAGGTGACCACAGATGATGCGCTCGCTGTTCAAAGTCGGGACCCGGGGTGGACCACTTCTATGTGCATCAGTTGGGGACGTCTCTGCACTGCTGACTTGTCTCCACTCAAGACTGGACTCTCACACTATTAACTAGATCCACTCGACGTCCATTGCACTGGTCGCCTGGGTGGGGGAGGGGGGGGTCCCTACATCTGCGGTCCCCTCCAAGGTTTCTCACTGTATCCCATTGGGTTGGGTTTTTTCTTGCCATGATGTGGATCTGAGCCGAGGATGTCGTTGTGGCTTGTGCAGCCCTTTGAGACACTCGTGATTAAGGGCTATATAAACAAACTTTGATTGATTTTGAGAAAAAAATAACTCTCTCTCTGGAAGAATGGTCCCTCCTTTGTCCTCAGGAATCTGTGGCGTGCTGGACTAAGGCGCTCCATCCTTAGGAGCTTCTACAGATGTGTGGTGGAGAGCACACTCATCAGCAGCAGCATAACGGTGTGACACAGCAGCTACATGGCTGACAAGAGAAAGGCACTTTAGAGGGTGGGGAAAGCTGCTCAGAAGATTGTGTAGAGACATTTTCATCAGCAGATGCAGGAAGAACTGCAACTCTGCATCACCAAGTATTCCACCCACCCTGCATGCAAAGCATTCGGAGTTGGACCACCAGCCGAGAAACTCATTTTTTTCCCCTAAAGCTGTTAGACTGCTGAACTCTGCTCTGTAGCAAACAATACCAATCTCCTCCCCATTCCATTGCTGTGCTAAACTGGGCTTTTATTTGGTTTGGTTTGCTTTCAATGATTTTACATTCTGTTTGCATTCCATGATCACAATACAAATTATTGAGTACATACTATTGTTCTTGTGGTACTCATTGGTTACTCAGTCTGGGACCTTGAGTACTAAATTTCCTGCCATCTCATGTATCTCGTGTGTGCTGGTTTGACGATAAAGTTCCTTGAATCCTTAAATACTTGAAGTCTTTGTGGTGGCCTTCGAGCAGGGTTCAGCAAATTCTATTATAAAAAAACATTGTTTTAAACTTAAAATAAAAAAAAAAGACCAAAAAAAGTCTGCTCCACAACAAGAGGATAGAGAAAAATAAGGAACTTATTGACTACAACGTCGGACTACAATAGCGGACTAGCAAATGTCTTCGGGTAAACTTCTACCATACTGTATATGGAGATATTCCTCATGTTGGAAAAACATTACAAGTTATGCAAATTCTAAATGAGGAAGTATGAAGGAAGGCAAGATTGGTTTATAAATATCTCTGTCACGCTTCCACGGTTTCAGTTCAAATATTAGAGACTTATGCAGATCCCAAATACACAAATACAGGTACCAACATGTAAGAAAAGTTGGTCCCCTTTAAGTGGCGTGCTGAGTCTTGCTGTTGTATTTTGATAACGCTAATGTCAAAGGCTCACCATTGAGGAGATGTGCTATTGATGAGGCAGGAGTTAAAGATGAAGTGCATCAAAAAGTTGTTTTCCCAAAAGTTGGTTGACTTGATTGTCGTGGTGAAGATGGCGCCGATTTGGCGCTATGTTTTCATTCACTTAACCTGAAAATATAAATTTGGTGACTATCATTACTGATGGCGGGCAGCACGGCAGTACAGGGGTTAGTGGGGTTAACCTACTCAGTGGCCTAGTGGTTAGAGTGTCTGCCCTGAGATCGGTAGGTTGTGAGTTCAAACCTCGGCCTAGTCATACCAAAGACTATAAAAATGTAACTCATTACCTCCCTGCTTGACACCCAGCATCAAGGGTTGGAATTGGGGGTTAAAGGCCTACTGAAATGAAATTTTCTTATTTAAACGGGGATAGCAGATCCATTCTATGTGTCAGACTTGATCATTTCACGATATTGCCATATTTTTGCTGAAAGGATTTAGTAAAGAACATCGACGATAAAGTTCGCAACTTTTGGTCGCTGATTAAAAAGCATTGCCCGTACCGGAAGTAGCGCTACGTCACAGGTTGTGGAGCGCCTCACATCTGCACATTGTTTACAATCATGGCCAGCAGCCAGCGAGAGCGATTCGGACCAAGAAAGCGACATTTACCCCATTAATTTGAGCGAGGATTGGATGAGGAAAGTGAGAGTGAAGGATTAGAGGGCAGTGGAAGCGATTCAGATAGGGAAGATGCTGTGAGAGGCGGGTGGGCCCTGATATTCAGCTGAGAATGACTAAAACAGTAAATAAACACAAGACATATATATACTCTATTAACCACAACACAACCAGGCTTATATTTAATATGCCACAAATTAATCAGCATAACAAACACCACCCCCCTTCCGTCCATATAACACACCAATACAAATCAAACACCCGCACAACACACTCAATCCCACAGCCCAAAGTACCGTTCACCTCCGTAAAGTTCATACAGCACATATATTTCCCCAAAGTTACGTAGGTGACATGCACATAGCGGCACGTACGTACGGGCAAGCGATCAAATGTTTGGAAGCCAAAGCTGCGTACTCACGGTAGCGCATCTGCTATCCAACTCAAAGTCCTCCTGGTAAGAGTCTCTGTTGTCCCAGTTCTCCACAAGCCAATGGTAAAGCTTGACTGTCATCGTTCGGGAATGTAAACAATGAAACACCGGCTACGACGTAGCCGCTACGTGGTTGTGTTGCTGCAGCCAGCCGCTAATACACCGATCCCACCTACAGCTTTCTTCTTTGCTGTCTTCATTGTTCATTAAACAAATTGCAAAAGATTCACCAACACAGATGTCCAGAATACTGTGGAATTTTGCAATGAAAACAGACGACTTAATAGCTGGCCACAGTGGTGTCCCAATATGTCCGCACAATCCGTGACGTCACGCGCAAACGTCATCAGACCGAGACGTTTTCAGCAGAATATTTTGCGGGAAATTTAAAATTGCACTTTACTAATCTAACCCGGCCGTATTGGCATGTGTTGCAATGTTAAGATTTCATCATTGATATATAAACTATCAGACTGCGTGGTCGGTAGTAGTGGGTTTCAGTAGGCCTTTAAATCACCAAAAGTCATTCCCGGGTGCGGCCACCGCTGCTGCCCACTGCTCCCCTCACCTCCCAGGGGGGGATCAAGGGTGATGGGTCAAATTTGAGAATAATTTCGCAACACCTAGTGTGTGTGTGGGACAATCATTGGTACTTTAACTTTAACTTTAGTGCATGTGTCTCCGGCTTCCTCCCAACTCCAAAGACGTGCACCTGGGGATAGGTTGATTGGCAACACTAAATTGGCCTTAGTGTGTGAATGTTGTCTGTCTGTCTGTGTGAAAATGGATGGAAGACACATACTGCACTATAATACATATAAGACATCCATAAGTATTAATTAAGGCAAAAATAAGTAGTGTCTGCTTAAAAAAGCAACCAAAATAATTGAAGCGGATTGTGGCGAGGGACGACTGTATTTCAAAATTGGGTCGTGCAACAATCATCGCTGCGAACCACACTTCTCGAGCTCTGTCAAAACATTCAGAAACTGCTCGACGTCTCGCACACAACGGCCGGGTGTAGTTTCCACATGTAATTTATTTGAGCTGCCCAGCCATGGACAGAAACATCTGCTGCAGCTGTATGTGTCAGAGTCTGAGGTAATAGCCAAGAAGAAACCTTGCTCTTTGTTGGAGAGGTTACAGGGAATGGCATTCCAGCTCTTAGAAGTAATCTGGATCATTTGGCTCAGCTCAGTTAAAAGAGCCAGCACCTTGAATGGTTTACTTTGATTACATTCAACTCAATTGCAGGATATCGCAATGCACTTTATGTTTTTTAAACCCTTTGTCGTCTGGAAGGAGCAAAATGGAACGTTCACTTGTACCCCAGAGAACACCTTAGCTTTGTGACAACATGCTTGGCTGAAAGTTGGGGCCATTTCCTTTCTTGCTGATCAAATGTTGCGGTTTAATCACAGCGATTAGTTTCGCTGATAAATTCTGGAGTGTTTTCTTTCTTATCTCCCACTGGCTGTCACGCAACAGACCCAGACCCAAATAGCAAGGCAGAGACCCTACCGGTGTTGTCTTTAGGTCATGGAGCTGTTTAGTCCCATGTAATGGTATTCCACCACTCTTTTATACAAGCCATATTTGCAGGGCGTCCTGTTATCGTCATTAAAACATGCATAGTGTTCGTAATGAACATTCCATATGTTAGAAGGGTGAAAACTACCCTACACAATGCCAAGAACCAACCGTATGTGCTATAATTGTTAAAACAAGTTCATGAATACGGCACTTGTGACCTAATTGGGGAATTATTATATTTCTCAATATTAAATAAATGTGATCAAAAGTCCACTTACAATAGAGCCTATGGGAGATGTTTAATTCTACCTATAAATCCCCTAAAAAACCTCCAAAAACCTCCATTAAGGTTTTATATACATGATAAGTATATACTGTATGTAATGTGGTAACAGACACATTTATAATAACATTTAATATTTACATATTGTGATCATTTTAAGCATACGCGCCACATTAATTTCAAAAATGCATCCCGTCGGTCGGCATCACAGTGAGAGCGGACATTGTACAGTAAGTGTTTGTTTTACAATGGTTTGTTTTGGTTAGTGTGTATGTTTAGCACTTAAACATACTGCTGATGCTATAGTGCAGGGGTCCCCAAACTTTTTGACTCTGGGGCTGCATTGGGTTAAAACAATTTGGCCGGGGCGGGCTGTATATGTATATATATATATATATATATATATATATATATATATATATATATATATATATATATATATATATATATATATATATATATATATATATATATATATATTTATATATATATATATATATATATATATATACACAGTATATATATATATATATATACAGTATATATATATATATTCCTCGCGCACTAATTTGCCCGACACTGCGGCTCGAGCGCAATGCTGTCACATTATCAATGGGAAAATGCATTTTTAGACAATATGATTTCCCTAAGCGGCTAGGAGACAGTAACAAGCTGTAGAAAATGGATTAGAAAGAACATATTTAATTAATAATAATTTTGCTAGCAAACATAGAACACTGGGACCCAAATTTGATTTTACATACACTACCGTTCAAAAGTTTGGGGTCACATTTAAATGTCCTTATTTTTGAAGGAAAAGCACTGTACTTTTCAATGAAGATAACTTTAAACTAGTCTTAACTTTAAAAAAATACACTCTATACATTGCTAATGTGGTAAATGACTATTCTAGCTGCAAATGTCTGGTTTTTGGTGCAATATCTACATAGGTGTATAGAGGCCCATTTCCAGAAACTATCACTCCAGTGTTCTAATGGTACAATGTGTTTGCTCATTGGCTCAGAAGGCTAATTGATGATTAGAAAACCCTTGTGCAATCATGTTCACACATCTGAAAACAGTTTAGCTCGTTATAGAAGCTACAAAACTGACCTTCCTTTGAGCAGATTGAGTTTCTGGAGCATCACATTTGTGGGGTCAATTAAACGCTCAAAATGGCCAGAAAAAGAGAACTATCATCTGAAACTCGACAGTCTATTCTTGTTCTTAGAAATGAAGGCTATTCCACAAAATTGTTTGGGTGACCCCAAACTTTTGAACGGTAGTGTAACTGAGGCGTTCCTCAAGGCACCAATCGAAGTCCTCTCTTTTTTGGCAGTTTCAATTGAAAAAAAATGTAATTTATGTAACTAAGGTTTTGCTGTAGCTTGTTTACTTCAGTCAGTAGTCATTTGTTCAACGTTATGTATACTAGAGGTGTTCCTCAAGGTTCCATTTTAGGTCCTCTCTTTTTCATTATTCGGGCCATTCAACTGGTGGCCCGTGGGTTCAGTTAAAAAAATCTTGTGAGACTCACATTTTTGCAGAATGGCCTTAAAACAGCAGAGAGCTCCTGCAGCTCTGACAAAATAATTTGACCAAATGTCTTCTATTGAGGACGCTGGCTCTCCGTAATGTACAAAATAGAAGGGAGAAATCTTTAGCTTTCTGAAAGTCCGGCCCCCAAATCAATTTAGTTGAATACTCCTGTTCAAAAGTGTGTTTTATCCAATTACTCGTTTAATCAAGCAAAGTAATTAATTGATTACTCGATGGCTGAAACAATTGATAGTGTGTCAGGGCATTCCACAATCTATTGCATAGGCATAAGCGTACTAAGCGCTTGCTTAGGGCCCCGCGGCCACCAGGGGGCCTCCAAAAGCAATTAACAAAAAATTATTTATTTTTTGTTTTTTGCATGTACATGTCTGAGTCAGACTCGTACATGGCAGTGATTAGTAGGGATGATGTTTGATAAGAAATTATCGAGTTCGAGCCTATTATCGAATCCTCTTATCGAACCGATTCCTTATCGATTCTCTTATCGAGTCCAGATAGGTTGTTGTATATGGAAAAAAAACACACAATATTTGGTTTAACAAAAGCTCACTTTTATTATATAAGAAAACAATTTAATCTAATAAATAAATAAATATTGACTGTTAACCCCCTAAAAAAATATATATATATATATATATATATATTGACTGTTGTTACCCAAAGTATATTAAGTGGGATTTTTCAGAAAAACAAATATATACAGTAACACAAAAACAACCTGTCTCTGTGATCACTATAGGTGTATAAATAATAATATAGTGTTAAATAAGATCAGTCCCTTGGGCACAAAACTGAAAATAATACAGCTCTCCAAAAAGTGCAATTCTGTTGCTATTTGACATAACTGTTTGTTATGATGCTTTGACATTTTTGCACTTTATTTCTTTATTGAAAGAAAATTCTATGAAGAGAAAAATGGTTTGCAAATGTGGTTACAATGCTAAAAAATGAAAAGTTAAAGCTAAAAAAAAGAAATACACTTTATTGAGTTAACATTATTTCTTTATAGTGGGAAAGATGTTATGAGCTAGGGAATATCACAACTACACTACCCAGCATGCAACGGGAGTGACGAGCATGCGCGGTAGCCCCGAAAAGTGTTGTTGCATGTCGTCACCAAGCAGCTAAGAATGAGGTTATGAGCACGCTGTGAAAGTAAACGTCAAGAACTCAGCCAACACGCCTCGTCTGCATTATTTATAATTAGACAGACAACACATTTACAGTGTGATTTTGTTTTGTTTACAAGTAAAGAAAAACAAAAGTTAAATAAGGGAGATGTGTTGTATATATATGTATGTGCTGCGGTTGCTTTAAGAACGTTGCGACAGCTGTCGTAGAGGAGGTGCGTTGCTAGCCTGGTTGCTATGTTTCCGGTTGGTCGTAAAAGTGTTCGTCATGTGTTTGTACCCTGCTCAAATCTCTCAGTAAAGTTATTCTTTGGATAATACCTTTTTGTTTTGAACTTTATTACACCTTGGAGCGCTTTTTCCCGTCCATTTTTTCCTGCTTTCGCTATCTGCGCCTAATGACTGAGCTACGTGACGCCATTTCTTGTGATATCACACGGAGAATATCTGGTCGGACGGGATTCGTTCCGAGGGATTCGAATAAAGAACCAACTCTTTTTCTTTACTATAGTGGTCTCGATAACGGGTACCGGTTCTGAAAAAGGGATTCGAGTCCGAGGACTCGGTTCTTTTCTTATCGAACAACCGGGAAAACCGGTTTCGAGTATCATCCCTAGTGATTAGTATTAATAACAAAGTTGGCCATCAGATTTCTTACAGTGATATCATAAATGACTTTGCCTCCAGAAAAGCCAGGAAGCACAGGTTTTAAGGAGTGGGTGGAGTGGTGTGGGTGGTGAAGAACAGAGGAACAAAACTGTGATGTGATGGTCAAATGTGTGAATTAAGGACCTTAATTTAAGGTAGTTTATTTTGATTTTTTCCCAAAAAATTTTTTGCACATCGTTATGTACATTTACATTGTTTTAATATGTAGTACCTTTATATTTGTTTATAAACCGTTATGTTACCTTGTTTCTGGTAACTCTGTTCATTAATATTATTTAAGTATTTGCTTGATATTTAATTTAATTATGTTGTTTTTTGTACAATTGAATTTGTTCCTTTTTATATATATTTAAGTGATTTTATTGTTGCACTTTATTGTTTTTCTTGCACTACAAATTATTTTTGCACATTGCTGTTTCAGGTTTTTGTTACCAAAAATAATAAAGTGAATCAGAATCAGCTTTATTGTCCAGTTATGTTTAACACACATGGAATTTAACTTAAGTAGACTGCGCTCTCTTTGTACAAGGTAAACATTAAATATGAACAATTAACTAAAAATATAAACTAGTAATTAAAGACTATGTACAAGACTGATGAGACAAGATGACACTTTTACTGTAAATACAAAGCTTTATCACTTGGACTGTTCAACCCCAGGCCACTCTTGTAGCTGAATATTTTCTACATTTTAAGATTAGGAACCATATGTGGCACTCTGGACATCATTCGTTCATTCATTGGTATTATTTATGTTCTTAACTGGGCCACCCCCATATCTTTATAAATGACATGTCATTTGTAAAGACATGCCAGGCTGACAATAGGATAATGAAAACAACACTGCCAGAGCCGCAATGAGTTTATAGTAGGTGTGTGAATGATCAACAATCAATATTATTGGCAGAAATAGAGGGCCCCAAAATCTAATTTTTCTTAGGGCCCCATGGAGGCCTGGGCCGGCACTGCATAGGTGTCAAACTCTAGGTCAGCCACATTATTTACAAGGCCCACGAAAGCCTGTATATAATATGCGTCAATAAAGTATTATACTGCAGCTGGCAACTGTTTTTCCATTTACAGTAATACGCTGTAAAAACTATCTAAAATGTTCTGCAAAATCTGCAAATGTTTTTTAAAGTCTACGTGAATTAGGGATGGGCGATACCACACTTTTAGGATTCGATACGATACCGATACTTTTTCTTGCATTTTCATCGATACCGATACCGACACCAATACTTTCTTATTGGCAATTTTTTGTCAGTCAAAAATATTATTGCTATTCTTATTATTTAAGACAAATCACAAGACAAATACAGACCATTTATACCACATTTATTATGGTCAATATATAATAAAAGTAAAATTAAAATAAATAACATAAATATGAAAAATAAATTAAATATTATATATAATAATAACTATATATTATATATAATAATAATTAAATATTAGGGCTTCCCAATTAACGGTCAAATCCGAATTGCAAGAAGCTGCAGTTATTTTTTAAAGTTTGTGATATAATTAGCAATTAATGAAATATGAAATAGGCTAATGTTTTCGAAATGTAAGACATCATGTTACAGATTAAAACCAAAATCACATTCAATCATATATTTTTTTTTATAGATTTTCTTGGAAAAAAATAAAACTTTAATGCAAAGA
This sequence comes from Entelurus aequoreus, assembly GCF_033978785.1. Classification (NCBI taxonomy): domain Eukaryota; kingdom Metazoa; phylum Chordata; class Actinopteri; order Syngnathiformes; family Syngnathidae; genus Entelurus; species Entelurus aequoreus. Next base: position 33,305,092 of record NC_084743.1, read on the forward strand.
TGAAGAATCTCCAAATTGTATCTCTTTCTTATCTTGTTTTAAATACTCAAGCAATTTTCAACTAACAGTAAATTCCCCTGCATGGAAATTATTTGAATTTAGGATAATCATTTAAACAAAAATATTCAGTAAACATTACTAAAAAAAAAAAAAAAAATGCCTGCTTTAAGTCAACAATTGGACAACACTGGATATGCCTGGCTGCATCGCTGTCGGCTGGCTGTGTGTGTGTTGCACGTTGACCACGCTCATTCGCTGTCTCCTGTCACGTGACTGGGCCAGCTCTATACTCTGCCAGGTATACAGGGGTGTCCCAGCACATAGTAAGTTAAGTAAGTCATCAAAAACATCTGAAAGTGATGCTTGCACCCCCCACACGCCGTTTTTTGGTTTATATCAATACTTTTTTCAGAAAAGTGATGCCAAATGAGTAGCGTGTGAGTATCGATATATCGATACCACAGGATCGATACGCACATCCCTAACGTGAATACACATTTAAATAATCAAATGCAAAGGCAATGGTGTAATTTATATATTATTTACTGCCACAAACGGGCCTCTAAGGGCAGCCATAACTGGGATGAAACGAGTGTGAGGGCCATGATCTATAGGAACACAAGGTGGACACGGCAACCCGCCCAAAGATAACCGACAACCTACGAGAAAAGGCGGTAGCAAAGGCGGCTCAACACAGCACTCAGCCAGGCCCACTGTACCGGGTCCCACAAGTCCGGGGTGTGCACAGACCCTCCTTCATACAGCCCGTTGAAGGCAAATGTTCCCCTTAATTGTTCATGTGTTTGAGCTGAAGTGAATTAATTAACTCATATTATGTTCTACATATGGTGAATGTTCATATTCATCTTGGAGAAAGCAAACCTTCAAGTTTAAGTAAACATTGGTATTTCAGTCTGAGCACATAATAGATCAGTGGTTAGAGTGTCCGCCCTGAGATCGGTAGGTTGGAGTTCAAATCCCAGCCGAGTCATACCAAAGACTATAAAAATGGGACCCATAACCTCCATGCTTGGCACTCAGCAACACGGGTTGGAGTTGGGGGTTAAGTCACCAAAATGATTCCCGGGCGCGGCGCCGCTGCTGCCCACTGCTCCCCAAGGGGATGGGTCAAATGCAGAGGACAAATTTCACCACATCTAGTGTGTGTGTGACAATCATTGGTATCTTTAATCTTAATCTTTAATCTTTAATAAGGACCCTTAGTTTGATATTCACAGGTGGATTGGATCACTTCTCGTAGGAAAGAGGCTCTAATTAGGACTTCGGAATGCAAAAGCGATAACCATATCCTTGAGAGGAGACTGCCAACATTTGAGGTATGACTTAAAGCAGTTGTTTTTCTGACACACAGAACATCTCCTTTTATGGTCAGGATGTGCTCTCCTGACTTAGCACACACACACAGAGACAGGAAGGAGGAATATAAAACTGATGGTTTGGCTTCTCCAAGTTAGGAGTCCTTCATTTTTTGACCTAGGCTCCTCCAGAGAACTGCAGACCTGTTTAATGACGCTCGCTTGTAATAAAGCAACTTTTGGTTCAGTAAAGCGTCTCCGACGTCTCTTTTGATCCAGCCGCACTGCCGTGTCATCCTTCTGTCCGGACGAGGATGACAAGACCAGAAATACACTTTAGAGCAAACACGACAACTCCCTGAGTATTCCGTAGATCAGCGTTTTTTAACCACTGTGAGATACAGTCTGGTGTGCCGTGGGAGATTATCTAATTTCACCTATTTGGGTTAAAAATATTTTTTGCAAACCGGTAATTATAGTCTGAAAATTATGTGTTGTTGTTGAGTGTCGGTGTTGCCTAGAGCTCGGCAGAGTAACCGTGTAATACTATTCCATATCAGTAGGTGGCAGCCGGTAGCTAATTGCTTTGTCGATGTTGAAAACAGTGGGAGGCAGGGTGCAGGTAAAAAAGGTGTCTAGTGCTTAAACCAAAAATAAACAAAAGGTGAGTGCCCCAAAGAAAAGGTATTGAAGCTTAGGGAAGGCTATGCAGAACAAAACTAAAACTGAATTGGCTACAAATTAAAAACAGAACGCTGGACGACAGCAAAGACTTACTGTGGAGCAAAGACAATGTACATCCGAACATGACATGACAATCAACAATGTCCACACAAAGAAGGATAAAAACAACTGAAATATTCTTGATTGCTAAAACAAAGTAGATGCGGGAAATATCGCTCAAAGGAAGACATGAAACTGCTACAGGAAAATACCAAAAAAAGAGAAAAAGCCACCAAAATAGGAGCGCAAGACAAGAACTAAAACACTACACACAGGAAAACGGCAAAAAAGTCCAAATAAGTCAGGGTGTGATGTGACAGGTGGTGACAGTACACCTACTTTGAGACAAGAGCTATAGTGATGCATGCTTGGTTATGCTTCCAACAATTGCGACAACAACTCTTTACTGTCAACTAAGTTTAGTTTTTTAAGGATTTCTGCTGGTGGTGTGCCTCCGGATTTTCTCAACGCAAAAAATGTGCCTTGGCTCAAAAAAGGTTGAAAAACACTGCCGTAGATCACGTGGGCAACATCGGACGTGAACACTGAGTGCACACCAGCAGCACACCTGTCCCAAACATGACATCATAACAAGTTAAATGTCTTATTAAAGGAATCTAATTACAGCATATTTTCTAATGTACGTGATATTGTGTGGCTGTAAATGCATCAGTGGCTGAGAGTGTGCGTCTGTTGGTGCAAGTGGGAGAGAGCACGGCTGCTGTTGCTATGAGAGAGAGTTAGTTTTGGCATGGTTTGTATGGCAGAAAATGACCCGTTTTGCTGGATAGTAGTTTTTTTGGTGTGGTTACGGTCGACAATAAACAATTTTGCATTTTAAAGTAATGATTGGACCACTTGGTTCTCCCTAAAGCGACTCGACTGACGTTACAATAATTGAACAGTGTTGACGAACATTGTTTTTATCTGTTGTGGCCAAATTATGTTTATTGTGTTTAGACTTTAGGTTGGATTTTATTTTGTGCAAGGCATAGGCATGTTGTGCGCAAAAGAGGTGTGAGCATTGCGCACCTGAGAGGGATCCGTGACCAAGACCGCTCCACACTGGAGCTGTTTGGTGGGCCAACCTGAAAACATGCATATATCAGTGGCGTGCGGTGAGGTTAATGTCTGGTGAGGCACGACTGCATCATCACAGTCAGATTTACAAACATATGAACCTGCAGTGCAGGTGTACCTAATGTTGTGTCCCTGCGGTCGTGCGCGAGCATTGTTGTTTTTGCACTTTTTGGCTTCTTGTTAAGTGACTTTTTTTGGGTGGATTCGGTCTTGCACGTGGAGGGTTTGGGTGTGGGCTTTGGTTGGTGTGGCGCTCCCGTCGGGCGATGCATTCTGCAGCGCAGGTGCTTGGCACCAGGAGGCGGGGTTATGAGACGAGCCCCCAGTTTTATGATCGCTCAGCACAAGAAATACGTTACACACATACAGTTGTTGACAAAATACACTGTACATTATATACCTCAGCTAACTAAACTATGGAAATGTATAATATAATTCATATAGCAATACGGTCTCACTGCACAGCAGGCCAGCAGTTAGCCGAGTCATTGTGCACAATCCATGTTGAGGCACAAATCAGTGACGTGCCTCAACTGGCTGCTGATCACCGCACCGTCTCTTCTCAGTATTTGAACGGCAAATGTGAAAATAAAAATAAAAATAATCTAAAAGTGGTGAAGTTAAATGGAAAATAACTTTAGTATAATTACTGGATACATATAACAATTTAATTATTTTTTTTTTCTTTTTACTTTTTTTTTCTTTCCATGATGGCAGGTGAGGCCGTGCCTCCCCTGCCTCTAGTGACCGCACGCCACTGGCATATATATATATATATATATATATATATATATATATATATATATATATATATATATATATATATATATATATATATATATATATATATATATATATATATATATATATATATATATATATAACCAACATAACTAGGGGGTAATGGCTCAACAAACAACACAACCACCTTACAGCAAATCGAAAGGTTTGTAAAGCAAAGCAGAGTTCCCCATAAGTATTAAGGTAAAAATGTAGAAAGTTCTGGCCTTGACAAAAACACTTTGAAGACTGTATGTGTGTGTATATATATATATATATATATATATATATATATATATATATATATATATATATATATATATATATATATATATATATATATATATATATATATATAAATATATATATACACATACATATACATACATACATACATACATGTTGACATTTAAGCTTGCTGTAAGGTTGTTGTGTTTGGATAAAAAAGAGATTGTTGAGTCATTATCCCCTTGTTATGTTAGTTACACACACACACGCTCACACACACACACACACACACACACACACACACACACACACACACACATATATATATATATATATATATATATATATATATGCGGCCCGTGTGTGGTCAGATCTCGCTGCTGGGACAATGTTCCATTCATGGTCAGCATACATGATGTTTTATAGCCTACATTGGATTTCATTTTGATAGCTTAAAATAAACGGATTGTCATATCCAAACATATTTCCACAGTACTGGACATTGAATCATTTGCACGCGCCAAACTAGTCAACACAGTCGCCCTCAGTATCAGCTTAAAGGTAAAGGCTGTACATTAACCCCGCGACCCTGAATGGAACAAGTGGTAGAAAATGGATATATATATACAGTATATATATATATATATATGTAAATAAATGATAAATGGTTTATACTTGTATAGCGCTTTTCTACCTTCAAGGTACTCAAAGCGCTTTGACAGTATTTCCACATTTACCCATTCACACACACATTCACACACTGATGGCGGGAGCTGCCATGCAAGGCGCTAACCAGCAGCCATCAGAGACAAAGGGTGAAGTGTCTTGCCCAAGGACACAACGGACGTGACTAGGAAGGTAGAAGGTGGGAATTGAACCCCAGTAACCAGCAACACTCCGATTGCTGGCACAGCCACTCTACCAACTTCGCCACGCCGTGGAAATATGTTTGGATATGACACGCCGTATGTGTGTATAACTAACATAACAAGGGGGTAATGACTCAATCTCTTTTTTATCCAAACAACACAACAACCAAGCTTAAATGTCAACATGCACACATATGTCTCGTTGGTGCACTCAAAAACCACTATGTTGCTGGGTGACTATCAAAAAAAAAAAAAAAAAAAGGAAAATAATTTTACCTAATTTCTGCAAATATTTGTGGCATTGTTGAACATTGAATATTTGGAGTGATAAACGAGCAGTGGCTTTACGTAGTCACCGCTAGCGTTAGCACAAACTAGCAGTGGGAGGTAATCCTTCATCGGCTTGTGTCCCGGAAGTGCCTTCTCTTTCGCTGTAATAAAGGTCCGCTGTGGCATCTTTTCAGTCTCATCACAATTAAAGACATTTTTGCAGAACAAATTCCCCTTTGCTGATAAAATCTTGGAAATGAAGATGGCGCAAGCCGGTGGCTAACTAGCTAAAACACCAGCTTAAAGTGGTTTACTAGCAACCTGAAGCTATGTGAGTTGGGACACCTTTAAAGGATTTCTGATCACACAAAGTCATCTCTAAGACAGGCTGAAAAAAGCTCTGACCAGTACGACAAATTGTGAAAATAAATTCATCAGAAGTGCCGGTAGTCGTCGGAAGCTCTTCGAAATGGCCGTGCTCGTCTGTCCAGGAAGTGATGACATCAAAATAGCAGCCCCCCAAGGCTGCAAGCGGCATGCAAAATGAATGAATGAATGAAGGGTTGGTACGCCAAGACATGGTTTGCACACAGAGGCATATATGGCGCAATGTAAAGGTTTGTGAATCGAAAAAGTCGCAATTAGAGGTGTTCGTGATCAAGGTTCCACTGTATGCCAAACTGTATTGTTGATTTAACATGATTCCAACATGTATGTGCACTTCTAGTGTTTATTAATGTACTTCCTTTGTGCGCTTACTTTTACAGTAAACTTCACTGTGGAGACTATCAATAAAAAATCTTGATTGCATGTCTGCAGGAAACACTGCAGGTAGCGTCAGGGAAGGTTCAAGGCTAAATATATGTTACACAACGGCAGGTACTTACAGTCATAGTCATTAATATCATGTTTGATTTATTCTAACCATTCTTTTTTTTCAGTGTATAAAACAACAACAACTGGGTGCACAAGTTTAAATACATTTACTATGTCTTTATATTTGCACGAGGTGAGGATTATACGTAAATACAGGCTGAGTCAATACTAGGGCTGCAAATCTTTGGGTGTCCCACAATTCGATTCAATATCGATTTTTGGGGTCACGATTCAATTATAAATCGTTTTTTCGATTCAACGCGATTCTCGATTCAAAAACAATATTTTTTCCGATTCAAAACAATTCTTTATTCATTCAATACATAGGATTTCAGCAGGATCTACCCCAGTCTGCTGACATGCAAGCAGAGTAGTAGATTTTTGTAAAAAGTTTTATAATTGTAAAGGACAATGTTTTACCAACTGATTGCAATAATGTAAATTTGTTTTATCTATGTAGCTGAGATAGGCTCGCGTCCCCGCGACCCCGAAGGGAATAAGCGGTAGAAAATGGATGGATGGATATTAAATGAACCAAAAATATGACTTATTTTATCTTTGTGAAAATATTGGACACAGTGTGTTGTCAAGCTTATGAGATGCGATGCAAGTGTAAGCCACTGTGACACTATTGTTATTTTTATTTTTTTATAAATGTCTAATGATAATGTCAATGAGGGATTTTTAATCACTGCTATGTTGAAATTGTTACTAATATTGATGCTGTTGTTGATAATATTCATTTTTGTTTCACTACTTTTGGATTGTTCTGTCTTGTGTTTGTGTCTCCTCTCAATTGCTCTGTTTATTGCAGTTTTGAGTGTTGCTGGGTCGGGTTTGGTTTTGGAATTGGATTGCATTGTTATGGTATTTCTTTGTATTATTTTGTTGGATTGATTAATAAAAAATAAATAAAATAAAAATAAAATAGAAATTAAAAATAAAAATAAAAAATCGATTTTTGAAAAATGAGAATCGATACTGAATCGTACAACGTCAGAATCGCGATTTGAATTCAAATTGATTTTTTCCCACACCCCTAGTCAATACATACATCTACACTCACCTAAATCTTTTAATAAGTGACGCTGAACATTCCAGATTGTTTTACTTGACAAGGCCACAGCTTGTTAACTTCTCATAGTGACCATGATTGACTGCGGCTGATAATTTGTCATTTATGCTCTGGCAGCAATAACTAGTTTGTTTTACATCACTCATTGGATTGAACATTGGAAACAGCAGAGAAAAGTTGCCAGAAAAAATTGGGGTTGGATAAACCAGAATTTTATAGCTGGTTATCCTCTAATCCTCTAAAAGCCCTGTCATTCTAACAATTACCGGTCATTTATTATTAATGGCTTTCTTTAATGACCTAGACGCCACGTGATGATCATACCTACAGTATGTTGATTGGTGTTCTTTTCTGGTTTTATCGTAACTATGCCTTGTTGGCCATAGCAAGGTTTACACAGGCATGGCTGGTTGAGTTTGGGGTGGAAAAACCACATAAGGGCCCACGCAGACGCTTACCTCAACCCCATGAAACACCAGAAAAGGAGGACTGCTAGCCAAACATCAACATGTGACCTCATAATGGAGCGTTTGTCCCTTCAATCCAAGGTCTTTAGAAAAGTGTGTTTTTATGTAGTACATGTTTCCCCATCCCGCTGTTCATAAAAGTCACAACTTGTCTTAATTCAGAATAGCTGTTGGATTTCCAAAGTACTACGGTGATATCTGCCATTACTCATTTCATTCAATCGTTTTTATATTTATTTGTGATTGCGTTGAGTGGCTGAAACCATTAAAATAATGTTACAATGTTCACAGTAAATATATTTCCGATTTGAATTTAACTCAACATGACACGTTTTCTGTCTAGCACAAATGTACTTTGAATTGGAAAAAAACAACAAACATATAGTTATTTATTAGTGTCTAATTTATTACCAAAGTTTTTTGGAGACCAAATTTATCTAACTGGATATTTTGTGTTTGAATTTTTGAACTGAATTATGTTGCTGATTTTATTGAATAAAAAGTTGATCAAATGTAATCATCACTTATTCTTCTGTTGTTTGATACTTTACATAGGTTGAGGGTGGTACTACAAATTTTGATATACAATCCAATACCAAGTAGTTACTGGGTCATTCATTGGTCATAAATAAGGTTTTCCTGCGTCCAGGGTCGTATTTCATGGGTTTATCAACAATAAAAAAACACAGAAGATTTTGTGATAATAAAAAATATTGACGTAATCATTGTAGTATCGACCAAGTTTGGGTCTTGTACTTGGTATCGTTACAGTTGATGTCTGTGTAAACCCACCCATGGCATTTGTTTGTATTCAGGAGTGCTAGCTTGCTGTTAGCAGTTAGCTATTGTGTCCTACTACGGTGTGTAGTGAAGCATGTTTAGTTATTCGTCGTCCTGCAGGGATGATACTTGTAAGAAATGTACTTTATTTGGCAAGTATTAATGATTTAGAAGTAGCTAAAACACTATTGACTGCTGATGGATGTTAGCGCCTAGCTAGCTAACGGCTAACAAAAGCACCTCTCGCAGATCGGCGCGCCAGTGTTTTATAGCGTCAACTTTATCGTAAGTTTTTAAACCAAAATGTGTCCATTCTTCCTTTTTTATCTCCTCACTGTGTCTGCGTGCTTGGCCTAGCATACGCCTCTGCACCACCAATGCCACGAGGTGATGACGGCGTGCCGTCGTGTCCGGAAAAAAAAAAAGTACAGGTATTTTTCAGAGGCAGTATAGTACCGTTTTTAATTAATTAGTACTTTATTACTACTGGTATACCGTACAACCTTAGTACGTACTTACACAGGAAAATCCAAACAAGCTTGGATAATGATAATTTTCCCATTACTAAAGCATATTCATTTAAATAAAATAATTTGAAAGTTGAGATGCCGCAGAATTCGTTTTGTACATGCAAAAAAAAAAAATCAATTTGGGCTTAACCTTGGATTTTCTACCATTCTATATCTGCTCTTGTCCTTTGATACTCACATGTCACCTGACACCATTCCTACGTTTTATAAAAATAAGTCACTAAGGTATGATGATATCGGTGATACGGTACAGTGCTGCCGTGCCGTTGCATTTGTTTTATGGTGCTTGTGTGTTTTTGGTGTTGGAATGATTTCTGTGTTTGGAGCGTTTGCCCCTGGAGGCCACCGTACTAATGACTTAATGAGCTCAAGTCAAGCACAAAGCTGCATGGCCCTTTTGAACATGTTTAAAGTGTAGCTGACACCTGTGTCACCATGGCTTCTAATGGGTTAACCACACTGGTCTTTTGATATCTCCACAGGGAGCAGTTTGAGCCCAGCTGAGAGCTTTTAACTGCACAGAGAAAGTGAGAACATAAAATAAACTGGCAGAGTTAGTTCTTTGCTAACAAGGGGGAAAAGACGCAGCAGAAACAAGACAACTTGACATTATCCCGAGAATAACATTTACAGAAATAATATCAGTCTCACGTAAGCTTTATTCTCCTTTTTACCTACCGTAATTAACTTGTAAAGGGGATAGCTTTAAGATTTAGCAGGTTAGATAAGTAGGGATGCTCCAATCAAGCTACTAAATACTTGAGTAGTTATTTCACGGCACTTACTCTTACTCAATTATTTGGATGACTACTTTATACTTTTACTTGAGTCATATAACTCAAATATTTAACTTTCACATTTTTTGACTACACTACCCACCTTGCTGAGGAAAACATGTTGTAGAATAATTTTGTTACTTTTCGATACTTTCTAAATAAAAGGGGACCACAAAAAATTGCAATATTAGCTTTATTTTAACAAACATTTTTAGGGTACATTAAACATATGTTTTTTATTGCAAGTTTGTCCTTAAATAAAATAGTGAACATACAAGACAACTCGTGTTTTATTAGTAAGTAAGCAAACAAAGGCTCCTAATTTAGCTGCTGACGTATGCAGTAACATATTGTGTCATTTTCCATTCTATTACTTTGTCAACATTATTAGGGACAAGTGGTAGAAAATGAATTATTAATCTACTTGTTGATTTACTGTTAATATCTGCTTACTTTTTCTTTTAACAAATTCTATCTACACTTCTGTTAAAATTTAATAATCACTTATTCTTCTGTTGTTTGATGCTTTACATTAGTTTTGGATGATACCACTAATTTGGGTATCAATCCGATACCAAGTCGTTACAGGATCATACATTGGCCATATTCAAAGTCCTCATGTGTCGACGTAATCATAGTAGTATCGACTAGGTATGCTACTGTACTTGCTATCATTACAGTGAATGTCAGGTGTAGATCCACCAATGGCGTTTGTTTACATTTTGATGCCGGTGAGCTACGGTGTGTAGTGAAGCATGTTTAGCTATTCCTCGTCCTGCAGGGATGATACTTGTAAGAAACTTACTTTGTCGCCATGGAGGCGAGGATTAGTGATTTAGAAGTAGCTAAAACACTGCCGACTGCGAATAAACGTTCGCTGCTAGCTATCTAGCCATGTCTTAAAGCACTTCTTCCAGAGGGTATTTCAGTGTTATAACTTCACCTTTATCTTTAGTTTTTGGGCCAACATGCGTCCGTTCTTCCTTTTCTGTCTACACACTGTGTCTGCTTGTAAGTACTCTGTGATTGTGCGCTGCCGAAAATGCTCCTCTGCTCGCAAAACCAGCAATGTTATGATCTGACAACGCGCCGTCATGCCCGGGAATCGGTACTTTTCAAACAGAGTATAGTACCGTTTTTGATTCTTAGTACCACGATACTATACCAGTACCGGTATACTGTACAATCCTAGTCAGGGGTTACATTGAATTTGCACTTTCATGTTCTTAGTTCACTCCGAAGGGAATAAGCGGTAGAAATGGATGGATGGATGGATGTTCTTAGTTGATTATATCAATGCTCTTTTTGAGGGTTTTTTACCTGAATGATGACTAAAGCATTTATCCTTCGCTAGAAAACCCGGCAAACGTCCTAACCGCCACCTCTGTGCAGCGAAATTACCTTTCAAGGTCCGACCTGTGTTCACCTCTAATGGGCCCTGCATTTACCACTGAGGGAATAATTAGTTTCTACAGCTCAAGGTCTCTGTGGCCTCTCTGAACACCTTCACTCTGCCACCTGGGCCACACCAAGAAAAATGAACCACCGCACGCGGGTCAAGTGGGTCTTGGTGATCTATAATAAGGTCCCCTTTGGCGTGGTACTCTGTTTGTCTGTGTAAGAAGAAGGAACATTGTCATCGGAATTAATGAAGCCTCTTTTTTTTCAGTAGAACAATGTCACTGTTAAGGAAAATCCTTAGCCTCTATTCTTAATGAACAACACAGTCAGGCATTCGGGAAAGGGCGACGTTATTCAGCCTGAATACTCTCCGCATCGTTAATAAACGTCCATCTTTTTTTATAGCAGCCAGTGGTTTGAAATTGTAAGAAACTAACAACTTTTATACCATCTGGTTGGTAGACAGTTGGTTAGCTGGATATTGGAAGCTATGTGGAGTGTTTATAAAGCCTTAAAATTATTATAATATTAATTTCAATCATTAAATAAATAGTGCTCCATATTGTGGAAATTCACTATCAATGGGGGTGCAGGAACATAAACCCCTGATAGTTGAGGGAACATTGCATCTCCAAAAATTCCAAACTTTTCCCAGTAGGACCCCGTGTACAGAAAAATATAATGATGTCAATCAATCAATCAAAGTTTACTTATATATCCCTGAATCACAAGTGTCTCAAAGGGCTGCACGAGCCACAACGACATCATCGGCTCAGATCCCACATCAGGGCAAGAAAAAACTATACTCAATGGGATGACAATGAGAAACCTTGGAGGGGACCGCAGAACTGGGGACCGCCCCCTGGGCGACCGGTGCAATGGACGTCGAGTGGATCTAGCATAATGCTATAAGAGTCCAGTCCATAGTGGATCTAACATAATATTGCGGCACATGTGGCGGCTACTTTGATATATTTTGTACATTAAAGATAAAAAACCCAATACAATATATGCTAAACTAGCCACATTTTAGCTTTACGTTATAGATAACAAAGAAAATGGTCTAACCCCCATTAGATTTTTAATTTCCTATAATAATATTCATTAGAGTCTGTGACAATATCTCGCTGTCGTGCGGGTTCTCAGGACCATTAAAGGAAAACATCACTGCGAGCAGGGTTGACGTCTTTATTATTTCAATAAAGGCCGCCTTCAGGTCGGGTCGCTTTTCAGCTGCGCCTCCCTCTGCTGCTCGCTCCGCCGTCTGCTTCAGCTTTTCAGCCGGCCGCGTCTCCGTCTGCGTCTTGAGTAAAAACAACTTGCACCGAGCCTAGTCTATAAAATCCGCTACACCTCCCTGATACCGAAGTACATGTCAAACTACTTCCTTAACGTAAATGACCGCCATAACCACAACACCAGGGGGATCTCCACTAACCACGTTAAACCCAAATTCCGAACTAACAAAGGTCTTAACTCATTCTCTTTGTATGCCACATCAATGTGGAATGCACTCCCAGCAGGTGTAAAAGAAAGGGCATCTCTATCCTCCTTCAAAACCGCACTAAAAGAACACCTCCAGGCAACTACAACCCTAAACTAACACCCTCCCTTCCACATAGTACCTCCCCGGATTGTAAATAATCAAATGTAAATAATCAAATGTAGACACTTTTTCTTATACTTTCTGATCTCTCTCTCTATGTCCACTACTTGCTGTACATATCCTACCAAGTCAGTCCTACACTGTTTCAATGTCCATTTCTCTGATGATGCAATGTTTGATGACTGAAGTGTTGATACCAACCAAACTTAACCCCCCCTCCATATCCCACACCCCGGATTGTAAATAATGTAAATAATTCAATGTATATACTCTGATGATTATCTTGTGTGATGACTGTATTATGATGTTAGTATATATTTGACAGTATATATCTGTATCATGAATCAATTTAAGTGGACCCCAACTTAAACAAGTTGAAAAACTTATTCGGGTGTTACCATTTAGTGGTCAATTGTACGGAATATGTACTTCACTGTGCAATCTACTAATAAAAGTTTCAATCAATCAATCAATTGTGTTCCGTCTCTCTCGCTCCTCCAGCACTTCTGGCTCTCCACCTCCTTCTGCCCCGTCGTTCTCGGCTGCTGTCTTTTTAAACACCGCGAGGGGATTAGCTGATTGTGACCAGGTGCGCGATCCCCGCACCAGGTCACAATTGCCGCGTCGCTCTCGGCGCGCACCGTCTCGCCGCTTGCTCGCCGTCCGTGCTTCCTCGCCGCCATCTTGGAGCGGACGCAGCACGCCTCGCCGTCGGTCCTCCGGCCCCGCCTCCCCACAGAGCCCTATTGTAATTGCTCCTTGCATTATTTTTCTCCCACTTCGATCGCATTTTTGAAGCCCTTGACATGCACGAAAACTCACCAATTTTTGCAAGCGCGTCCAATCTGCGGAAAAAAAATTGATATCTTCTGGATACCCAAGACGAAATTTCAAAATTGGCTCTCTAGCGCCCTCTTGTAAGTTTAAAAAAAGTATCCCCTGCCACCAGATTCACGTATTCTCACGAAAATCACTGGAGACGTCTATCATGACAAGACGCACGTAAAAGTCTCACAAACTCATATTTAAAAAACTTTAACGAAGTCCTCCTGGGGACTTTGACCAAATTAATCGCAGTTAAAACGACATATAGTAGACAGATGGGCGATGATAAAAGTCAGATCTGATGGTTTGCCACAAAACTTGCAACAATTATAACTCAGCTCGACAAGTTCAGATCTTCAACATAATTGGTCCTAATAATGATAACAGCATTATGTGCCGAATGGGTCAGTACCTGTTAATATACACTCTTAATGGGCGGAGCCAACTAACCTACGCCATCACCAATTCAATTGCCATTAGTGGAGATGATCATGGACTTCAGGAAAGTCACAGCCCCACCATCCCCCCTCACCCTGATTGACTCTCCCTCCCCCGTCTCCATTGTGGACTCCTTCCGTTTTTTGGGCACTACCATCACCCAAGACCTCAAGTGGGAGCCGACCATCAGCTCCCTCATCAAGAAGGCCCAGCAGAGGATGTACTTCCTGCGGCAGCTGAGGAAACTTAAGGTGCCGACTGAGATGCTGGTGCAGTTTTACTCAGCCATCATAGAGTCCATCCTGACCTCCTCCATCACCGTGTGGTTCCCCGGCGCCACAGTCCAGGATAAGCATCGACTGCGGCGCATCGTACGTGCTGCTGAGAATGTGATTGGCAGCAAGCTCCCATCCCTCCAGGACTTGTTCTCCTCCAGGACCAGGAGGCGTGTGCGTCGGATCACAGCTGACTCTTCTCAACCTGGACACAAACTATTCTCCCCTCTCCCCTCAGGCAGGAGACTACGGTCCATCCAGACCCACACCTCCCGCCACCTGAACAGTTTTTTCCCCTCGGCCATCAGGCACATGAACAATAACTCCTAACAGCAGCTTCTTGAATTCCTTGCATTCCTTCTAAGTCTATAACAAGATCTGATAGCTCAGTTACAGCTCTTGTTATTACCAAATATGTGTTATATGTGTTTTATGTTGCACGATTGCACCAAGAAAAATTCCTAGTTTGTGAACCCGTTCTCAAACAATGGCAATAAAACTATTCTGATTCTGATTCTGATTCTGATTACTTCACTTTTGATGATCAGAAACATATACTAAACTGATGATACATTCCAAATACATTTTCCTTATGACTTAGGATGCATGGAGCCAAACTTTGGATTTAATGGCTCGCTACAAAACTTTCAACATTTATAATGTGGCTCCACAAACTCAGATCTTGATCAGAATTGGTACAAATGATGAAAACCTGCTCAGTGGCCTTGTGGTTAGAGTGTACGCCCTGAGATCGGGAGGTCTTGAGTTCAAAACTCCTCCATCACAGTGTGGTTCCCCGGCGCCACAGTCCAGGATAAGAATAGACTGCAGCGCATCGTACGTGCTGCTGAGAAGGTGATTGGCTGCAAGCTCCCATCCCTCCAGGACTTGTTCTCCTCCAGGACCAGGAGGCGTGTGGGTCGGATCACAGCTGACTCTTCTCACCCTGGACACAAACTATTCTCCCCTCTCCCCTCAGGCAGGAGACTACGCTCCATCCAGACCCACACCTCCCGCCACCCGAACAGTTTTTTCCCCTCGGCCATCAGGCAAATGAACAATAACTCCTAACAGCAGCTCCTTGAATTCCTTGAATTCCTTCTAAGTCTATCTGATAGCTCAGTCACAGCTCTTTTTATTACCAAATATGTGTTATATGTGTTTTATGTCGCACGTTTGCACCAAGAAAAATTCCTAGTTTGTGAACCCGTTCTCAAACAATGGCAATAAAACTATTCTGATTCTGAATTCTGATTCTGAAACCCCGGCCGAGTCATACCAAAGACTATAAAAATGGGATCCATTACCTCCCTGCTTGGCACTCAGCATCAAAGGTTGGAATTGGGGGTTAAATCACCAAAATGATTCCCGAGCGTGGCCACCGCTGCTGCTCACTGCTCCCCTCACCTCCCAGGGGGTGGAACAAGGGGATGGGTCAAATGCAGAGGTTAATTTCACCACACCTAGCGTGTGTGTGACTATCAGTGGTACTTTAAGTTTTTTTACAGACCATCTTCAAGCCGCTTTCTGACTTTCTCTTCAGGATGCGCCGTTTTGTGGGCGGTCTTATTCATGTCCCTCCACTTTGACTGCATCTTCTCCCCATAAGCCATGTTGTAGTTTTTAGCGCCTCCACATGGCATTTACTGACATATAGAGGGGGAGAGGGGGGGGGGGGGTGGGTTTACCCACATATGCGGTCCTCTCCAAGGTTTCTCATAGTCATTCACATCGACGTCCCACTGGATGTGGGCTCTGTACCGAGGATGTCGTTGTGACACTTGTGATTGAGGGCTATATAAATAAACCTTGATTGATTGACATATCTACATCTCCCAGAATCCTCTGTGCAGCGTGGGGCACCAAGGTGGGGGTGTGGAACGTCACAGGCAGGAAGTAAAGTGTGTTCGTAGTTGATTAGAGGATTTTTTTTTTCCCTGAAAAATGTGGTCAAAATCTAACCCTGTTTGAGTTATGTTGCTAACAAACAAACAAACAAACACTGTGGAGGACACTGCTTCTCAGAAAGTAAAAGAGACAAAATGAACATTATTGTTTTAACTGGATGTTTACATTGTCATTTCACCAGTTTTTAGTATTTTTTTCCTCAAATCTTAGACTTAGACTTAGACTTCCTTTTTATTGTCATTCAAATTTGAACTTTACAGCACAGATAAGAAGGACATTTCGTTACATAAGCTCATGGTAGTGCAGGATAAAAAAGCAATGAGGTGCATATATAAATAAATAAATATATATATAAATGATATATATATATATATATATATATATATATATATATATATATATATATATATATATATATATATATATATATATATATACATATATACATATATATTTATATATATATAAATATATATATATATATTTATATATATATAAATATATATATATATATATATATATATATATATATATATATATATATATATATATATATATATATATATATATATATATATATATATATATATATATATATAAAATACATAAATATATATAAATAAATAAATAGATTACAGTACAGATAAATATATAGCACTTTTCCACATGCATCCACGTTTATGGATGTATGTTATATTGTCTTTTTTATTCCAGCGAGTTAATCCATTTTGGGGGGAGTTGAGGGGATCATTTAATTATGATGCGTTCAAGAGTCTTACGGCTTGAGGGAAGAAGCTGTTACAGAATCTGGAGATTCTGCTTCGGAGGCTGCGGAACCTCTTTCTAGAGTCCAGCAGTGAAAACAGTCCTTGGTGGGGGTTGGAGGAGTCTTTGCAGATTTTCTGAGCCCTGGTCAGGCAGCGGCTTTTTGCCATCTCCTGGATAGGAGGAAGAGGAGTCCTGATGACCTTTTCCGCCGTCCTCACCAGTCTCTGGAGAGACTTCCAGTCTGAGGCACTGCAGGCTCCAGTCCAGACAGAGATGCTGTTGGTCAGTAGGCTCTCTATAGTGCCTCTGTAGAATGTGGTGAGAATGGGGGGAGGGAGCTGTGCTCTTTTCATCCGACGCAAAAAGTGCATGCGCTGCTGAGCTCTTTTTACAAGAGCTTCGGTGTGTAGGGACCAGGTTATATTGTCAGTTATCTGCACCCCCAGGAACTTGGTGCTGCTTGCTATCTCCACCGCTGTGCCGTTGATGTAGAGTGGAGCGTGGCTGGACTGGTGCTTCCTGAAGTCAACGATGATCTCCTTGGTCTTGTTGGCATTCAGGACCAGATTGTTGGTTCTGCACCAGTCAAATCTAGTCTTTATCTGATATTTTCTCAGCTCTTTTTTGAATGGGGGGAGGGAGCTGTGCTCTTTTCATCCGACGCAAAAAGTGCATGCGCTGCTTAGCTCTTTTTACTAGAGCTTCGGTGTGTAGGGACCAGGTTATATTGTCAGTTATCTGCACCCCCAGGAACTTGGTGCTGCTTGCCATCTCCACCGCTGTGCCGTTGATGTAGAGTGGAGCGTGGCTGGACTGGTGCTTCCTGAAGTCAACGATGATCTCCTTGGTCTTGTTGGCATTGAGGACCAGATTGTTGGTTCTGCACCAGTCAAATCTAGTCTTTATCTGATATTTTCTCAGCTCTTTTTTGCAGTGCACTCACCTGTGAACATACTGCATCTTATCTGATGATGATGATCATGATCTGCTGTGCTATACCGTACTATAATGAAGATGAAACACACAAACACATTACACACAAATCCCAAGTCCAACGATGACACACCCACACACACAATTACTGTGTGCAAAGGAAGGACTCTGTAGCACCACTATCACTGTATCTTCACTTCTCCGACTGCTTTCCTTTCTCTCCAACTCAGTGATGGTAGCTGATATTGTAAATGGTGTAAATTAAGTGGGAAACGGCTCTTGGTTGCAACAAACCCTTTTCCTTTCACATTATGTACATGGCAGCTAAGAGCAGAGACGCTGATTTTTAGTGACAGTGTTCCTGGATCGATGGCAGCTAACGAAACTCGGTTTTCAGGGGTCGCAAATCCAATGAAAGGGTCAAGGTTAAGTCTGCTTCTCCCAAAAAAGAGCCCTTGCTGTATTAGGTAAAGTAAAGTATGCGGGTAAAGTTACAAAATGTTGACTGTTGTAGAACTACAGAGGCAGAAAATAAGTACAAAAAGTAAAAAAACAAGCTAACTAACGTACTATGAACATGTAGAAAATAATATTACAGTATATTATTAGACAGGAACAAAAACAATATGAGAGCAACATGGGGCATCCTCAATAGTATTTTTAAAAATGGCACTAAGAGGGAATACCCCCAATACTTCTCAGACGGAAACAAAAATAATTACAACATAAATGAAGTAAATGAAAGGTTCAATAAATACTTTGTAAATATTGGACCAAAATTGGAGGAAATGATTTGAGACACTGTTTCAATTGAGGACTATAATGATACCATAGAGAGAAGTCCCAACTCAATGTTCCTCAATAATGTGACACAGGAGGAAATAGTTAAAATCGTGAAAAAATGCAAATCTAAGACTTCAACTGATTGTAATGGAATTGATATGGAAACGATAAAAAATGTCGTTGAAGTGATCTCAGGACCATTAATGTATATCATATCATATCGTATCATTTCAAACAGGTAAACTCCCAAACAAAATGAAAATAGCTAAAGTTGCACCAATTTATAAGACTGGAGACAAACACCAATTTACAAATTATAGACCTGTTTCTTTACTTCCACAATTTTCTAAAATCATTGAAAAACTGTTCCATAACAGATTAGAGAGTTTCACAAACAACAATAGAATACTCGCTGAGAACCAATATGGCTACAGAGCTAATGTTTCAACTTCGATGGCTTTAATTGAAATTACAGAAGAAATTACCAGTGCAATAGATAGTAAGAAATGTGCGGCAGCAGTGTTCATGGATCTAACTAAAGCATTTGACACAATTAATCACAATATTTTAATAAAAAAACTAGAATGTTATGACATCAGAGGGTTGGTCTTAAACTGGATTAGAAGTTATTTAACGAACAGGAAACAATACGTGAAGATAGGCGAACACACATCTACAATGCTAAATACATCCTGTGGAGTACCTCATGGATCAATACTAGGACCTAAATTATTCAATCTCTATATAAATGACATTTGTAAAGTTACAAAAGATTTAAAGTTAGTATTATTTGCGGATGATACAACTGTGTTTTGTTCAGGGGAGAACACAGAAGATAATACACATAAGACCGGAAGAAATTAACAAATTAAAAAGATGGTTTGACAAAAACAGACTATCTTTCAATCTCAGTAAAACTACAATAATGCTATTTGGTAACAGTAGAAGAGAAAGTCTAACACAAATACAAATAGATGGAGTAGATATTGAAAGGGTAAAAGAAAACACATTTTTTGGTGCAATAATAGATGATAATATGAATTGGAAATCTCATTTAAAAAATATACAACATAAAGTAGCAAGAAACACGTCAATAATGAATAAAGCAAAACATGTTTTAGACCAAAAATCACTTCATATTCTCTACTGCTTGCTAGTGTTACCATATCTGATTTATTGTGCAGAAATATGGGGAAACAACTACAAAAGTACACTTCATTCACTAACGGTGTTACAAAAAAGATCAGTTAGAATAATACATCATGTTGGATATAGAGAACATACAAACCCTTTATTTATTGAATCAAAACTACTGAAATTCCACAACCTAGTGAATTTGCAAACAGCCAAAATTATACACAAAGCAAACTATAACCTGCTACCCAAGAATATACAACAATTCTTCCCAACAAAAGAGGAGAAATATAATCTTAGAGAAAAATGTAATTTAAAACATTTGTATGCAGGAGAACACTTAAGACCTATCAGTATGTGGAATTAAATTATGGAATGGATTAAGCAAAGCAATCAAACAATGTACTAATATGATCCACTTCAAGAAATTATTCAAACTTAATGTGTTTACAAAGTACAAAGAAGAAGAACCATGATAAACATTCTGAATGTATCTCATCCATCCATTAATTTTGTAGATAATCTTACTCATCTCACCATATGAAATATAACTTACTTCACCAATTATTATTCATTTATTTTTTATTGTTATTACTTATGAAGTATATTGTGGATAAATTGAGAACAGGAAGTGAACAAAAGTTTTAGCAACTGTTATGTAAAAAAAAAAGGGGTAGGATTAAATAAGCTCTGCTTCTTCCTACTCCTTTTCAAACATGTTGAAAAGAGAAACTGGAAATTGTGATGTATCATGTTGTATGCATGCATGTTCGAAATAAACTCAAACTCAACTCAACTTATCCTAACTCAGGGTGGGCGATGTAAATGATGGTATTGCTTCAATACTGAGGGAACACAGCCAAAATCTTTCATACTGATACTTTTTACTTGAAATCTTTCGAGATCAAAAATTTGTCTTTAATTTGAGAACGAAACTGCTAGACAGTCGGACGTTTTGGGCCTGATTTACCAATATCCAAATGCCATGCACTTAACAGCGTGTGCAAACAATAAAATAATGTGTGCTATTATTAGGCGTGTTGGGCGTGATCTACTAATACTGTGTGTGCAATTGAAAAGTGGAGCAGACTGCCTTAGTTGAATGTGGAATTTGCGCGCATACGGAACTTTTACCACAGAGACACTTGATACATTTTTTGCACATTCATGTTATCATGTTCCTACCTGTATGCAATGTGTTGAACCAGCAGCACACATCTATGATCCGTAATACTTTTTCTGAATCGCAATCTAGACAACAGAAATATATGCACACTGACATTCATTCAGCCCCTTAAATCACCTAGCAGCTATACAATTATACAAACCCCGTTTCCATATGAGTTGGGAAATTGTGTTAGATGTAAATATAAACGAAATACAATGATTTGCAAATCCCAAATAATTTTCAACCCATATTCAGTTGAATAGGCTACAAAGACAACATATTTGATGTTCAAACTGATAAACATTTTTTTATTGCAAATAATCAATCAATCAATCAATCAATGTTTATTTATATAGCCCTAAATCACAAGTGTCTCAAAGGGCTGTACAAGCCACAACGACATCCTCGGTACAGAGCCCACATACGGGCAAGGAAAACTCACCCCAGTGGGACGTCAATGTGAATGACTATGAGAAACCTTGGAGAGGACCGCATATGTGGGTAACCAAATAATCATTAACTTTAGAATTTGATGCCAGCAACACGTGACAAAGAAGTTGGGAAAGGTGGCAATAAATACTGATAAAGTTGAGGAATGCTCATCAAACACTTATTTGGAACATCCCACAGGTGTGCAGGCTAATTGGGAACAGGTGGGTGCCATGATTGGGTATAAAAGTAGATTCCATGAAATGCTCAGTCATTCACAAACAAGGATGGGGCGAGGGTCACCACTTTGTCAATAAATGTGTGAGCAAATTGTTGAACAGTTTAAGAAAAACCTTTCTCAACCAGCTATTGCAAAGAATTTAGGGATTTCACCACCTACGGTCCGTAATATCATCAAAGGGTTCAGAGAATCTGGAGAAATCACTGCACGTAAGCAGCTAAGCCCGTGACCTTCGATCCCTCAGGCTGTACTGCATCAACAAGCAACATCAGTGTGTAAAGGATATCACCACATGGGCTCAGGAACACTTGAGAAACCCACTGTCAGTAACTACAGTTGGTCGCTACATCTGTAAGTGCAAGTTAAAACTCTCCTATGCAAGGCGAAAACCGTTTATCAACAACACCCAGAAACGCCGTCGGCTTCGCTGGGCCTGAGCTCATCTAAGATGGACTGATACAAAGTGGAAAAGTGTTCAGTGGTCTGACGAGTCCACATTTCAAATTGTTTTTGGAAACTGTGGACGTCGTGTCCTCCAGACCAAAGAGGAAAAGAACCATCCGGATTGTTATAGGCGCAAAGTTGAAAAGCCAGCATCTGTGATGGTATGGGGGTGTATTAGTGCCCAAGACATGGGTAACTTACACATCTGTGAAGGCACCATTAATGCTGAAAGGTACATACAGGTTTTGGAGCAACATATGTTGCCATCCAAGAACGTTACCATGGACGCCCCTGCTTATTTCAGCAAGACAATGCCAAGCCACGTGTTACATCAACGTGGCTTCATAGTAAAAGAGTGCGGGTACTAGACTGGCCTGCCTGTAGTCCAGACCTGTCTCCCATTGAAAATGTGTGGCGAATTATGAAGCCTAAAATACCACAACGGAGACCCCCAGACTGTTGAACAACTTAAGCTGTACATCAAGCAAGAATGGGAAATAATTTTTAAAAAATGTGTCTCCTCAGTTCCCAAATGTTTACTGAGTGTTGTTAAAAGGAAAGGCCATGTAACACAGTGGTGAACATGCCCTTTCCCAACTACTTTGGCACGTGTTGCAGCCATGAAATTCTAAGTAGATTATTATTTGCCCCAAAAAAATAAAATTTATGAGTTTGAACATCAACTATCTTGTCTTTGTAGTGCATTCAATTGAATGTGGGTTGAAAAGGATTTGCAAATCATTGTATTCCGTTTATATTTACATCTAACACAATTTTCCAACTCATATGGAAACGGGGTTTGTACATTATGGACGCCGTCTTTGCTCCACAGTAAGTCTTTGCTATCATCCAGCATTCTGTTTTTGTTTACTTTGTAGCCAGTTCAGTTTTAGTTTCATTCTGCATAGCCTTCCCTAAGCTTAAATGCCTTTTCTTAGGGGCACACACCTTTTGTTTATTTTTGGTTTAAGCATTAGACACCTTTTTACCTTCACATTGCCTCCCGCTGTTTCTGACATCTACACAGCAATTAGCTACCTACTGATATGGAAGAGTATTACACGGTTACTCTGCCGAGCTCTAGACAGCACCAACACTCAACAACAACACAAAATTTGCAGATTATAATTACTGGTTTGCAAAAATTATTTTAAACCCAAATAGGTGAAATTAGATCATCTGCCACGGCACACCAGACTGCATCTCACGGCACACTAGTGTGTGTACCGCGGCACAGTGGTTGAAAAACACTGGCTTTGAGAATAGACTTTAAAACACTTCTGCTTGTTTACAAGTATTTTCATGGTCTTGTGCCGAAGTATATCTCTTGACATATGAACCATCCCAAGCTCTAAAAACATCAGAGAGTGGTCTCCTGTTTGTTTGCTGTTTTTTTATGATGGTTATATTTTAAATTTTTTATTTGAATTAGCAATATTTTATACGATCATTTAATTTTTTTATTTTGCCTTCTTGTAATTTTCTGTAAAACACTTTGAAATGCTTTGAGTACGAACTGTGCTCATTAAATGAACTCGCCTTGCCTTATAGTACAGTTATTTTATGAATGTATAGTTACCTCTTGGCAGCTGATACTGCGATTTAAATTCTGTGCAAAAAGATATCAAAACACAGTGATCTTAAATACTCGACACTTTGAAACACTTATCAATAAAGTAGTGAATTTAAAAGTACTTAGGCTGTTTTTTTTTTTTCATTTTTGGCGTGGTTTTGAAAAAGTATTAAAAATCATGGAAATTCATAGCCATAGACTACTGAAATTCTGATTAAAAAATGTAACTTGAAAGAGTGGCTGTCTAGTTCAGTCTTGTTTCATACGACAAACGTCTTATGCACGGATTGTACAGTGGGAATTTGGAGCCCCGAGGACAAGCTTATGTCCTTACCTAATCAAATCTTTGAATAAGCAGAGTCCCTTTACTGAGGTACACATATGCACCTTGCGGCACATTCCCAAATACTATCTCACACACTCATTCCAAGAGGCAAATATCTGGGTTTGGCTCAAGCTTAGGTACAGTTGCACTAAAGCTGAGGTGTAATAGAAGAAGCTGGGTGATTTTAGCTTTCTTAAAAGGCTGACAAGATGAGGGCGACTGGGCGCTATTTCATGGGTCGCTTCACCTGCAGAAGTTACATTACAGGCAAGAATTCTGAGGTTTTGGAAATATCAAGAGAGTGAAGTGCTCGCACAGCGAGGGACAATTAGTGGCACCAGGATTCAAAAGTACTTTTAGAAAAAATAAATAAATTAAGGGAATAACCCCATTGGAAAAAAAATTGGTATCAGTCACTTTTTAGCAAGCTACTTTTGTATAAAGCATGAACAAAATCTTATAGAATCAGTCTGTGATTTTCAAACTGTAGAATGCGTACCACTAGTTTGTACGAGTGATTCATCCAGTGGCACATCAAATAATTCATTAAAGGTGATATATGTAGTAATGTGTAGTTTGTTTTATTCAGGACAGCGCACATTATTTAACAATCTGCATTATATACTGTAAATGATTTTATATTATAGCATAGTTGCCAATTCCCATCTGTAATCCCCAATACCCGGTGGTTGAATCGTCTTACCCAAGGAAGCTGGATTTGTACCAGGAACCCTTAAGTTTTTGGATGACCGCTCTACCATCTGAGCCACGCTACTCCAATTTCAATCTATGGTAATATTCTGGCAACTGAGCTGCCAATTTTATTTCCAATAAAAAAAATGTTTTTTAAATTATTTTTTAATTCAGAATCAACAATGCGGGAGTCTGTGCACTGTAAGTGAACGGGCACATACAGTTGATAGATAATTGCGATAGCCAATCAGATCCCGAGTTGTTGTCAGTAAGGCCTTCTAGCTGGCCTCACGTTGAACGTGACATTTACGCATGCTGTGATTGGATACTCACTGGTTTGAGCCGTGGCGGTGCTATGCAGATCAGCAGAGCCACACCCGGGACCGTTAGCGGATGAATTTGAGAACACATACAAGTTGATAGACAGTTGCAATAGCCAATCAGATCACACATTGTTGACAGTAGCCAATCTAAAAAGACTGATGTTAATGAGACTGTAATTGGATACTCACTTGGCAATTTCAATTTCCTAAAGCAGGAAGTGTTGCGCCATAGGGTTTCCCCATTTCATTGCCAGGACAGCTGAGCCAGCTTCTAGTTTTTCTTTAAATATCCTTCTTGAAAATGGTCTTGCAAATATATATCTGCCACCTAATCAACGTTTTGTTCTCTTTCTTTGTGGGTTAAAAAAGTGAGTATCCGATACTCACTTTTTTAACCCACAAATATATATGGATACTAAATAGATATATATTTGCAAGACCATTTTCTAGAAGGATATTTAAAGAAAAACTAGAAGCTGGCTCAGCTGTCCTGGCAATGAAATGGGGAAACCCCCGCCACTTCTACTCGAATCAACAGACCACGAGCGGTACCACTGGCTTATACGGCGTCGAATGGGTTCTACATATTGTGAGTTCAAATATTTTATTTCTCTCTTTTTTTCACGTTTAATATGTTTTTTGCGGTTTAAATTTTGACAGTACCACATAAGATATGTTTTAATTGCTGATGCAGGTTTATTGATTTTTAAAATGCGCCAGAATATAACCCGTTTTGTACACTGTGAATGTGTTTCAATGCCCAGTAGTGCGTAACTGTTTCTGTATAGTATTTCTCCAGGAATAGTCATGTGGTTTACATAAATGATGGTATTTTGAGAGGTAATCATTGAAGTCGGACATCACTGAAGGCCTAGGTGGGAAACGCACGGCCCGTATTCACATACATATACATACATACATACATATACATAGGTACATACATAATATATATATATACACACACACACACACACACACACACACGCACACACACACATGCTCTATCTCTTGTCCATCTCTGGGTCGTGGGAGGGGGGCTAGAGCCTAGCACTCGGGCAGATAGGCAATTAATGGCCCGATACCTGGGTGGATCTCCCGTGAGAAGAAGACGGGGGGTTGATCAGTTTGCAATGCAGTCTGCTAAAAATGATGGCAAGTGCCACTCTACATAGCAACTGACGTTGTGGTCAAAGTTGGAATTGCCACAAAACACATTCTAAGATAATCAACACTCTACTGCCAAAAGTGTACAGTGCAACCCCACAATTCGTCACGTTTCATGTTTCAGGTAAACTGTGACGAATGGAGCCGTATAAATCCCCATACTACTGTATATTTTTTATTATTTAATCATATTTTATTATGTATTTATATATTTTTATACAGTGTGTAACTTTCTTTGGATTCATTTGCAGTCTTTCTCACAAAAACAACAGAGACTGAAACAGCAACGCATGAGATTTGTTTGTTTTTGTAACCTATTCCACAGAATGACATGCAGGCAAGAGTTTGACCAAATGGCGATGAGGTGGCGACTTGTCCAGGGTGTACCCCGCCTTCCGCCCGAATGCAGCTGAGATAGGCTCCACCGACCCCCCGCCACCCCGAACAGAATAAGCGGTAGAAAATGGATGGATGGATGGATGGCAACCGAGACACCATACTTAAATATTTTAGATGGATGAAAAATTTTTGTTTAAAAAGTTGTGCGCACCAAAGCCGAGCTACCACTGTGTTTGTAATAAATGCATGAGTTTTTGATAGAACCTGGGTATGTACAGGTAGAGAGAAGAGGGTGAAGACACACAAGCAGACAGTGATAACTTGATCCACAATATCAAGGTATCAGTGGTGTGTGTAGTGCGGTGGTGGTGAAAGAACAGAGCGATGCCGCTTGCACTACCCACAGACCGCAGGAACCACGCAGTACTCCATGAGGGACTAAAGTGATTGAGGTAATTATCGGGTCTGAGACATGTTGTGCATATTCTCGTTGGTGGTTGGAGATGATGGACATTGAATCCATAATTTTGTGGTGTAACAGTAAATTCTCAAATTGGGTTGTGCTTAAGTTATTTTTTGTTTCCTGGTTAAAAAGGGTTGTCTAATGGATAGCATACTTACTTGTGTGTGGCAGAGTTACCCTCTATGTCTAATCACCAAAGAAAAACACAATTATATAACAGAGCTTCCATGACCTCCAGCGGACCCACTGATAAAACAGAACTCCAGGCTTTAATTCAAGATATGTAGCGAAGCCTGGTTATTGTCGTCTTTTTTTAGGCCTGATTTTGATAGTAACCCTCTGTGAAGCAGGTGGTCCATACATGCTTATCGAGCTTAGGGACTGGTCAGAGGCAGCATTAAGAGGGGGAAGGAGGTTTTTTGTAAATTATATCTTAAAAAACAGCCCATAGTAGAGGTATCGCTTCCAACTTTATTGACAACAGTATATTATGAGCATTTATGTTCATTTCTGAAATATTTTTGAATTAAGGACACTACTGTGTGCTTAGCTGTTGTGAAGCTGCAAGCTCCTGTAACCTAGAGCCTACCATGTTTACCTTTTGTTAATAAATTCACTTAAATACAAGAGAAAACCAACCATGTGTGCTTATTGGAGGACATTTAGATGTTAACTGGCCATTCAGCTTAGCACGAGTAAACCCGCTACAATACTGCTCTTCTCCTTGTTTATAGCGGACATTTTACAAGCAAGCCCATATAATCTCATACTTGTTTTTGTTTTTGCTAATATTGTACTGATCTCAATTTTGGCAGTGTGGGGAAATAAGAAAAATGTAGTAAGTTAAGTTTTTAATCTACATTAATACATATTCTGGGCTAAATTACAATAAAATGACGAAAACATTATTTTTCCATATATTACCCGCAATGGACCTTAAGCCGCAGGTATGTAGGTTGTGAAATTAGTTATTTACACAGAGAGATTCTGTAAGCGTTTATTTACATACCTTATTTGTTTCCAAACGGTGCCTGGAACATGGCAGTAAACGGCTGATCAAACAAAACAGACGTCATTGTTAAGGACCCACAAGCTGCGGAAGCTAGCTCTCCAATCAGCTAAACAGACTCAATAAGTCCAGATCGTCACGTATGTCTTCAAAGCGCTCAATGGTCTCGCCCCAGCTTACATTAAAGATCTCCTGGGCCAACCCACCAGCTCCAGGTTTGGTCGTTGCCTTAGATCGGACAACCAGATGACACTGAAGGTCCCACGGTCAAACCTAGTGACAAAGGGAGAACGTGCTTTCTCAGTGATGGCACCTAGGCTATGGAATAAGCTCCCTCGGAATATTAAGTCCGCCACAACTCTGGACTCTTTTAGAGCACAGCTTAAAACTCACCTCTTTACTGCAGATGACTTTTGATTTATGTGTTCATTGTGAGTCTTATATGTTTAGTTTAGATTCCTTTGTGTGTCTCAGTCCCCGGTTTTTTTTTTTTGTTTTTTTTTTTTGTTTCTCCACTCGGGCTGCGCCCCGGGCTGATGTAACAGTTGGTTGGGGGGCGCATAATAAATGAAAATAACATAACATAACATAACGTTCAGATGTTTTGGTGAATTTACGAATTGAAACAATATAAAAAGAACGCCATTGTAAGTTCATATCAATCAATCAATCAATGTTTATTTATATAGCCCTAAATCACAAGTGTCTCAAAGGGCTGCACAAGCCACAACGACATCCTCGGTTCAGTGCCCACATAACGGCAAGGAAAAACTCACAACCCAGTGGGATGTCAATGTGAATGACTATGAGAAACCTTGGAGAAGACCACAGTGAAAGTCCAGTCCATAGTGGATCTAACATTATAGTGAAATTCCAGTCCATAGTGAGGCCAGCAGGAGACCATCCTGAGCGGAGACAGGGTCAGCAGCGCAGAGATGTCCCTAACTGATGCACAGGCCAGCGGTCCACCCGGGGTCCCGACTCTGGACAGCCAGCACTTCATCCATGGCCACCGGACCTGTGCCCCCCCTTCCATGAGGGAGAGGGGGGCAGAGGAGAAAAGAAAAGAAGAAAAGAAACGGCAGATCAACTGGTCTAAAAAGGGGGTCTATTTAAAGGCTAGAGTATACAAATGAGTTTTAAGATGGGACTTAAATGCTTCTACTGAGGTTGCATCTCTAACTGTTACCGGGAGGGCAACAGTTAATACTAACACAGACACTTGTAATTGTGTTAGCATATTAGCTAATGCTACCAACACTAGCTTGATAATATTATGATGGCACATACAATTATGCATGAAAACATTCCTACATACATCACACATGGGACGATTTAGTAAGTATGAATTGTTTTAGTTATATTGTAAAACTTAGAAGCATTACAAGCATAGAACGCTATAGACGGCTAGAAGACGAAAATGCACTTGTACTTCCGGTCGAAAGCACTAAACAGAAGGAAATGTACAGTCTGGCAGAAGTGTGCAGTGTTCCTGGCACCCTCACTGCCTCCCTAGCATTCCAAGAGAACCCAGGTGACTCACGTCCCACCAGCCTTCACGCCTTTCCCCTCCCTCTCGGGTGAATTTACTGTAGGCTCTGGCCACCCACGACTTTCTCTGCTTGGTGCAACTTTTTGCATTTGACAAGCATATGCAAACAGTCAAAATAATAGAGGTGTAAATGGAGGATAATGTGCCTTGTCCATTAGACTGTTGGCGTTAACTTAATTTGCGCCAATATTTCTCTTCCTTCTACCCATCCATTTTCTGCTTGTCCTCTTAGAGCAGGAGTGTCAAACTAATTTTCACTGAGGGCCACGTGGCAATTATGGCTGCTCTCCGAGGGCCGCTTGTTAGTATTATTACACAATTCCCTAAGCATTTCATCTTTTTTTTTTTTTATGTAAAAATGTACAGATATCGTGCTTGCTTTTGAAATTCTATGTCAGGAGAACAAGCATGTTATCGCAACTTTTATTCTAAAAATGTTTGGAATATACAAAACCCACAACCAGTGAAGTTAGCATGTTGTGTAAATCGTAAATAAAAACAGAATACAAAGATTTGCAAATACTTTTTAACTTATATTCAATTGAATACACTGCAAAGACAATATATTTAATGTTAAGTGTTTCCCATAACAACGTGAACGCCTTGTATGTTACGGTAAATTTCGGAATTCCACAGGGGTCGGTTCTTGGCCCTGCACTCTTTAGAACAGGGGTCTCAAACTCAATTTGCCTGGGGGCCACTGGATGCAGAGTCTGGGTGGGGCTGGGCCGCAAGAAAAGATTTCTTAAAAAAACTATTTTTAAATGTCTTTATTTTTTATTTTCAACACAAAATAAAATCAAAATATAAATGAACAAAATGAGAATTAAGTAAATAAATGAGTCATGAGTAATAACAAGAGAGGAGAAGTCTAGCAAAACTCCTAGCCATTATGGACAACACGTACCACCCACTACACTCCGCCCTTGCGGGGAGAATGAGCACGTTCGGTGGAAGGCTCAGACTCCCAAAATGCAACACGGAACGACGCAGGAGGTCCTTCATAGGTATTGTCCCTGAGATGTATCCATTATTGATCATTCTACAGCTAGTTTTATTATATAACGTCTTGATCCAGTTGCAAAAATTGAAAAAAACTAAGCTTTTACAAATAAGAACAAGAAATAATTAGTTAGTTCCGTTTTATGTCGTTAAAGTTATTAACCACATCAAAGCACACGCACTTAACTCGCGCCTGTTTGAGCAGCTTTGTGAGGAGATGGACGTGGAGCACAGACGCCTTTTCTTTAAATAAGATGGTTATTCCGTGGTAAATCACTGGCCAGAGTATTTGAATTACGCGAGCCACTGCAAAGATTTCTCTCAGAAAAGAAGTCACCGCTGGCAGAACATTTCAGGGACGAGGAATGGGTCGCAAAACTGGCTTACTTATGCGACATATTCAGCTTGCTCAATGAACTCAATCTGTCAATTCAGGGAAAAATGACAACTTTATTTAAATTGGCAGATAAAGTAGCTGTATTTAAAATCTAACTGGATTTGTGGGCACGGCGTGTGAACAGAGGCATATTGGACATGTTTCAAACCTTGGCGGGGATTTTACGTGAGACTGAGCCCGCGCCTTCATTCACCAAGCTGCTGCACGATCACCTGTCTGTGCTTTTAAAAGACTTTGAGCGCTACTTCTCAACTTCAAAAGACCCACGAACTGCCAAGGAATGGATCCGCGACGCATTTGTGAACAAAGCAGATGAATCCAGCATGTCTGTGCAAGAAGATCGATCTTCTGGAGATCGCAAATGACGGCAAATGACCAAAAAAATAAAATAAAAAAATGATACTCATGTTATGTTGTTGGCGCAATGTGCTAAATATGAGTACACAGTGGATTCACGTTTATTATTTAAATTTTTTCATGACAAAAAAAAAAAAAAAAAGAGCCATATACCACACCATGATTGGTAGATTCCTTGTAACAAGGAAGAGTTAGGGCTACAAGGAATTCTGGGTATTTGTTCTGTTGTGTTTATGTTGTGTTACGGTGAGGGTGTTCTCCCAAAATGTGTTTGTCATTCTTGTTTGGTGTGGGTTCACAGTGTGGCGCATATTTGTAACATTGATAAAAAAAATTTATACGGCCACCCTCAGTGTGACATGTGACTAAGTATGCATTGCAGTCACTTACGTGTGTCTGTTGAAGCGCATATAACATGTGACTGTACAGGCACATTGGTTGTATGGAGAAAAAGTGGATGCTACACCTCGTCCCCTCAATGTTGATGTCTTAATATTGTTGTCCTCAGTATGGCCGTCCTCAGTAAACCTGCCCGGGAGGATTGGTTAGAATGTTTCAGCTCCGCACACAACGCTGTCAAGCCCCATAATATAAAACTCGCGGGCCGCACCAACATCAAACATTCATATTAAGGTGCGGGCCGCACAATAACATCTCGCGGGCCAATCTATATGCTGCCGCTAGGTGACATACACAAATACGGTGTTAGCTTTCCCTGTTATGCGATTGACACCCAACTCTACATGCCCCTAAAGCTGACCGACACGCCAGATTGTAGTCACCTGGAGGCATGTCTAATTGCAATTCAACACTAAGAAAACGGAAACGTCGCTTATTTAATTATACCATCTTAACATTTGACAACAAAACAATTATACAAAGCAAATCGGTAAAGAATCTGGGTATTATCTTCAAGCCAACTCTCTCATTTGAGTCACACATTAAGAGTGTTATTAAAACAGCCTTCTTTCATCTCTGTAATATCGCTAAAATGTGTCCCATTTTGTCCACCACTGACGCTGACATCATTATTAATGCGTTTGTTACGTCTCGTCTCAATTACTGTAGAGTATTATTTTCGGGTTTTCTTATGTCTACCATTAAAAGATTACAGTTGGTACAAAATGCGCCTGCTAGACCTGGCTCACCTGCACTGGCTTCCTGTGCACTTAAGATGCGACTAAGGTTTTACTACTTACGTATAAAATATTAAACGGTCTAGCTCCATCCTATCTTGCTGATTGTATTGTACCATATGTCCCAGGCAGAAACCTGCGTTCAAAGAACTCCGGCTTATTAGTGATTCCCAGAGCTTTAGAGCGTTTTCTATTTGGGCTCAAGTACTCTGGAAAGCATTTAAGTCCCATCTTAAAACTCATTTATACACGCCAGCCTTTAAATAGGCCCCTTTTTAAACCAGTTGATCTGCCGTCTCTCTTTTCTGCTGTGATCTTCTTTCCTGCGTGAAGGGGTTATCAGGTGACCATAGATCAGCTTCCACAGAGGAACCGCCAGCTGTTCCAATTTCGGTCGCCACTGCTCTATGCATCAGTTGGCGACGTCTCTGCGCTGCTGACTTGTCTATATACAAAAGGTATTCCTCTGCTGGCCTCACTATGGACTGGACTCTCACATTACTAACTGCATCCACTCCGCATCCATTGCACCGCTCACCCAACGGGGTGTCCCCACATCTGCGGTCTCTTCCAAGGTTTCTCATCGACCCCATTGGGTTGAGTTTTTTCTTGCCCTGTTGTGGATGTTGTTGTGGCTTGTGCAGCCCTTTGAGACATTTTTGATTAAACTTTGATTGTTTGATGCACCTGGGGATAGGTTGATTGGCAACACTAAATTGGCCCTAGTGTGTGAATGTAAGTGTGTATGTTGTCTGTCTATGTGTGTTGGCCCTGTGATGAGGTGGCGACTTGTCCAGGGTGTACCCCGCCTTCCGCCCGAATGCAGCTGGGAACCCCAAAAGTGACAAGCGATAGAAAATGGATGGATGTATGGATGTTTGATGATTGATCAACTTATATACTTACAACAAACAAAGTACAGTGCGACCTCAGTTTTTAAAACGTCCAACTTTTTGTATGATTCGGTTCTCAACAAATATTTATACAGAAATAGTGACCGAGTTTTAGTATACCGTCTTGGTTATCGTAAGGTCAAACATTGCACGTAACAAATGTGTCTGCTTACATGCATATCATTTCACATGTGGAGCTTGTGCAGCCCTTTGAGACATTTGTGATTCGGGCTATATAAGTAAACTTTGAGTGATTGATTGAAGCCTCAATTTGCTGGCACGGCCGCTCTACCAACATAATGTTTTTTGCATGGTCAGATAATGCTCAAGTTTAAAAGACATGCTATTGTATGCAGCACATGCATTTTTTCTGTCAAAATTGAAAGAACAAGCATGTTTGATAAGAAAGATGAAGTGCTTTATTGACGCTCATTATTTTCAGGCTTTCGCTGGCCTCATAAACAATGTGGCGGGCCAGATCTGGCCCCCGGGCCTTGAGTTTGAAGCATGTCTTAGAGCAGGGGTGTCCAAAGTGCGGCCATTTGCGGCCCGCTGGTAATTTTTTAACGGCCCCACGGCACATTCTGAAAATACGATAAAAAACTAAACAAAAAACATAAAAAGTGGTATAAAAGCAAACAGGTTATGTTGCAATGTTGACTCTAATAACACAAAGCTGCCATGCAGGCGGTTTCTTTCTTTAAAAAATAATAATGAATCAAAATCAATGTCATTATGAATTATTGACCTATTCAAGGCTCCAATTACGTCACATTAAATATTACACTTTGAGATATTTTGGGGGGAAAATGTTGCATATTTTGTGTTAGCTATATAAAAGAAACTAAGCTGTTTTTTTTTTTTTTTTAAAGAAGGGCCTATAACGAACAAACAAAAAACACAAACAACAATAAAACTTATAATTGACGGATAGACTTGAAGGTGATCTCTAGATTATTGTGTTTAAAGTAAAAAAATATATATAATTTATTTTTTAACACTTTAATGAGTAGGACCCTTTTGGATCCCCAATAATTTTAGTGGGACTTTTTTTTTTTTTTAAGTGTCATTGCTCAAAAAATAATAATGAATTAAAATCAATGTTGTTATGAGTTGTTGACCTTTTTAAGGCTCCAACTATTATATAATCTCAAATATTCCACTTAAATTTTTTATTGGGTGAAAATATTGCATATTTTGTGTTTTTTCCATAAAAAAACGGGATTTTTTTGGGACAAAAAGAGCACACAACTTAAATATTTAACAACGTTATATTCACAGATATACCTAATGTTGATCTACAGATTTAAATCTTGAGTAATAATAATAATAATAATACTAAATAATAACACATTTTTTATATTTTTTTGACCAAAACCCTTTGAGTGGAGCCCTAAATATATATTTTTTATACAAATATTGTATTGGTTTTTGAAAAAAAAAATATTAAAATGGCCCCCGCTTGCTTTGATTTTTCAGTATGCGGCCCTCAGTGGAAAAAGTTTGGACACCCCTGTCTTAGAGTAAAAGGATGCAGCTGACTGCGGGGCGTTCTTGGAAGGACACATCTCTGAAATCAACAGCTATATTTACACGTCTTCGTACCTTCCTCAGTCCAAACCATTTCCACATATCCTATCTGACTGCCGCTAGAACTGCATAAGCGCTTGCTGACTTACACTTTGTCGTGTCAGCCTCGCTTCCTTTTTTTTTTGAGCGAACAAGGAGCTGCCACGAAGCTGCAACTCTTCATGATGACTGCAGGGTTAGGAAACAAACGTTGCTTTTCCGGGGATGAATCGCGCACACGCTGTAGTTTCTGCGGGAGTTTGATTCATGCGGACCTGAAGGCACGCACGCACACAGGAGAACTCCCCGCACATTGTCTGCCTTCATGTGTTATGGATATAGAGGCTGGAAATCAAACAGCGGGCCAATTCCCAGGCAAGCCTTTGAGTGTTAAGTGCTTTCAGACGCTTGGATCCAATTTCATTACAACCAATGTATATTTTGAAGGGGCAGAGGTCCGGACACACTGGTGGAGAGGAATGTCTTGGAATGAAAAAGCATGTCTATTATAGTAGGGCTTATTTATTAGTGGAGATACGCTATACTGCCATTTGGAAAAGCAATGTTAGAGAGACAGAGAGAAGCGAGGAGACTAAAAAGACACTCTTTACACAAACAAAAGAAAACCTTACACACATTAAAGTAATGAAAAAAAGCCAAAGAAAAGTTAACATCCTAAAACGTTTTTGATCTTACTTGATTTATTGTGTTCTGTTGTAACCTGCAGTTGCTTCGCTGACCTTTTGGTGTACAGTGAGGAATGAGCTAATCCAGTTCAATGTTATGTTATTCATATGCTAATATACATCAGCTCTATGTGCTGTAGCTACACTGTAAAATATAGTTTTGTCTTGTCTGTATCTGGGATTTTTTGGGGCATTGCCCTAATTAGCTGCAGCTTTTACTGAAAGTTATCTACCGTATTTTTCGGACTATAAGTCGCAGTTTTTTTCATAGTTTGGCCGTGGGTGCGACGTATACTCCGGAGCGACTTATGTGTGAAATTATTAACACATTACCGTAAAATATCAAATAATATTATTTATCTCATTCGCGTGAGCGACAAAGCAAATGGCAGCCATCGTCACATACACGTCAGCAATCGTCACTCACACGCCAACCAATAAAAATTCGGCAGGGGCGGGTCATGGCAGAAGTGCATTGTGGGTTTTGGAATGCTAACTGCTATATGCTATACGCTACTGCCGGAGCTAATAAAATGGATCACATCAACGTTGGCGGTAACTTATAAAAACTGAGAAGGACTGAACTAAAATGGCACCGAAAAGGAAATCATATACTGCAGATTACAAGCTGGACGTAGTGAAATATGCAGCAGAGAACGGCGATCAAGCAGCAGAAAGAATGGACTCTAGGGGGGCATACCAGGAGCGACACAGAGGAGGAAGATTTCATGTTATTTAGCGATCGAGAGTGACAGATTGTTTGGTAAACGTATAGCATGTTCTAGATGTTGTAGTTATTTGAATGACTCTTACCATAATATGTTACGTTAACAGCAGTGGCGTGCGGTCACTAGAGGCAGGGGAGGCACGGCCTCACCTGCCATCATGGAAAGAAAAAAAAAGTAAAAAGAAAAAAAAAAACATTAAATTGTTATATGTATCCAGTGATTATACTAAAGTTATTTTCCATTTAACTTAACTAGTTTTAGATTATTTTTATTTTTACATTTGCCGTTCAAATACTGAGAAGAGACGGTGCGGTGATCAGCAGCCAGTTGAGGCACGTCACTGCGTTGCGCCTCAACATGGATTGTGCACAATGACTCGGCTAACTGCTGGCCTGCTGTGCAGTGAGACTGTATTGCTATATGAATTATATTATACATTTCCATAGTTTAGTTAGCTGAGGTATATAATGTACAGTGTATTTTGTCAACAACGTTATGTGTGTAACATATTTTTAGTGCTGAGCGATCATAAAACTCTGCTGCGAAGACACACTGTGTGAGGCTCGTATCATAACCCCGCCTCCTGCTGCCGGTTAACACTCCCGCCGCAGAATGCATCGCCCGACGGGAGCGCCACACCAACCAAAGCCCACACCCAAACCCTCCACGTGCAAGACCGAATCCACCCAAAAAAAGTCACTTAACAAGAAGCCAAAAAGTGCAGAAACAACAATGCTCGCGCGGCGCGCCGGAGGAGCCGTCAACAGGGACACAACATTAGGTACACCTGCAGAAAGCAGCGCAGATTTCATATTTCATTCATTCACAACGCTCCCGCATTTATAAGTAAAGGTAAGACCATAATGACGTTGTTTTAATTAAATGTGCTTTATTGTGTGCTACAGTTTGTAAGTGTTAAGTTAAAGTTAGTTTAAAGTACCAATGATTGTCACACACACACTAGGTGTGGTGACATTTGTACTCTGCATTTGACCCATCCCCTTGATCACCCCCTGGGAGGTGAGGGGAGCAGTGGGCAGCAGCGGCGCCGTGCCTGGGAATAATTTTTGGTGATTTAACCCCCAATTCCAACCCTTGATGCTGAGTGCCAAGCAGGGAAGGATGCTGGTATGAGCTTTTAAACATAACCCGTTAACTGCTGCCAATCACATGGTGAATAAGATACTTTTTAGGGTTCATATGTTTGTAAATCTGACTGTGATAAAGTCAGTGCCTCACCTGACATGAACGTCACCACACGCCACTGGTTAACAGACCAGGCATGTTCTCAGTTGGTTATTTGTGCGTCATATAACGTACACTTTTTCAGCCTGTTGTTCACTATTCTTTATATATTTTAAATTGCCTTTCAAATGTCCATTCTTGGTGTTGGATTTTATCAAATACATTTCCCCAAAAAATGCGACTTATACTCCAGTGCGACGTATATATGTTTTTTTTCTTCTTTATTGTGCATTTTCGGTCGGTGCGACGTATACTCCGGAGCGACGTATAGTCCGAAAAATAAGGTACTCATACAATATATTACTTAAATTTACTTTCAAGTTAAAGAAAACAAAATAAAACATTTTTAAGGTGTCCATCCATCCATCCATTTTCTACCGCTTATTCCCTTCGGGGTCGCTGGAGCCTATCTCAGCTACAATCGGGCGGAAGGCGGGGTACACCCTGGACAATTCGCCACCTCGTCCCAGGGCCAACACAGATAAGCAGATATTTTTAAGGTGCGTTGGCTTTTATTTTGCCGTGGTGGTGTGCAGCTGAGATAAGCTCCAGCACCCCCCGCGACCCCGAAAGGGACAAGCGGTAGAAAATGGATGGATGGATGGATGGTGTGCAATCAATTACATGTTTCAGTTTCAGTTTATTTCAAACATGCATATGATACAATGTAGTGTTGTCCCGATACCAATATTTTGGTACCGGTACCAAACTTTTCAGATACTTTTCGGTACTTTTCTAAATAAAGGGGACCACAAGAAAATTGCATTGTTGGCTTTGTTCTAGAGTCCAGTGGCGACGTGCTTTACACCACTGCATCCGACGCTTTGCATTGGATTTCATGAAGCTCTGCGTACTGTACGTGGGCTAATTGGAAGGTGACATGAAGTTTGGAGCTACGTAGCAACTGACTGTGCAGAAAGTCGGCGATCTCTTTGCGCTATGCGCTTCAGCATCTGCTGACCCCTCTCTTTCAGTTTACGTGGCCTACCACTTAGTGGCTGAGTTGCTGTTGTTCCAAAACTCTTCCATTTTCTTATAATAAAACCGACAGTTGACTTTGGAAATTTCACGACTGGATTTGTTGCACTGGTGGCATCCTATGACAGTTCCACGCTGGAAATCACTGAGCTCCTCAGCACGGCCCATTCTTTCACAAATGTTTGTACAAACAGTCTCCATGCCTAAGTGCTTGATTTTATACACCTGTGGCCGGGCCAAGTGATTAGGACACCTGATTCTGATCATTTGGATGGGTGGCCAAATACTTTTACAAATACAAATATAGTGTATATAAAAAGAAAGGTTTAAAGTCATCCAACACCTTCAATCACTGTCCCTGAAAACCTCAAATAAAGCCAGAAATCTCGGGGTTATTTTAGATTCTGATTTACATTTCGACAGGCACATCAAATCAGTAACAAAATCGGCCTACTATCACCTCAAAAATGTAACAAGACTTAGAGGGCTCATGTCAGCTCAAGACTTTGAAAAACTTGTACATGCCTTTATTACCAGTAGGCTAGACTATTGTAATGGTCTCCTTGCAGGTCTCCCAAAAAAACTGTCAGGCAGCTACAGCTTGTTCAGAACGCTGCTGCTAGAGTTCTAAGTAAAAGACCAAAAAATGTGAGCACATTACACCAATTCTTAAATCCTTACATTGGCTCCCTGTACATCAGAGAATTGATTTCAACATCCTCCTGCTCACATATACTGTAAATCACTACATGGTCTAGGGCCGAAGTATATCACTGATATGCTCCCACTATATAAGCCCTCTAGATCACTAAGATCTTCTGAGACCAATCTGTTAGCGGTTCCCAGAGTAAACTCAAATCAAGGGAGATCATCATTCAGTCACTATGCAACAAATAGCTGGAATAAACTTCCTGAAGATGTCAGAATTTCCCCAACTCTGACTACTTTTAAAACTAGACTGAAAACTTTTATGTTCACCTTAGATTTCAGCTAAATCTTTTAATCTTTTAACTTTTAACGTCCGCGTTTTTATTTGTATTGTCTGCATTTTACTTTTGCTTTTATTTTCTTTCATTTCATTTTGTTGTCTGTGAAGCACTTTGAGTCTGCCTTGTGTATGAAAAGTGTTATACAAATAAAGTTGCCTTGCCTTACCTATAAAAGTGTGAGAATGGGTCAAATTGCGTGACTCTTGCGCTAAAAGCATGAGGCTTGGCAGCTCTGCAGTAAGGATTATCGATAACCGCTCACAAGAAGAAACGCCACTAAACGCTGAACTTTAACACAATGGCAGGCAGCAGAAAAAAAGCTTTTCTCACTTTCCAATTCACGAGAACGTCAAAGAGTCCCGGGTACACTTTAGACATAGTAACAATGCTGAATGAGATGACAGTGGATCACTTTGATCAACAAAACTTTTGAACAGACATTTTGAAGTACGAACAAGTTAAACACAGAAAGTGAAAATATTCGTAACTGCAAAGTCATGGAGAAAGCGTCAAACTATACTTCTTTTTCTGAAATGTTGAATTGTACACAAGCAATATGTGATGTTCCGTAATGTTCTGGAACTTTCTTTGGATACCCAAAATGAATACACCGTGACCATCTTGATGTGCGAATACAACAATGACATAATGCAAAACGCATTGCTAACATGAACTGAAATCCATACAAAATGTCGGTAATTCTCAGAAAAGAAGGAACACCATTGTACTCAAGGGAACAATTGTCTACCCTGAAACAAAGAAGAGCAAAGAACAGAAAACGCCCAGAAGAAAACTAGAACTGACCAAAATAAGAGCCTGCTGGGGTGTAGACTAAAACTTACTGGTTTAAGAAACATTTAGGCAAGAAATCTCCTTAGACTTCCCGTTCACAGAAAAGAAGGTTACAACAGGTGCAAAGAAAGCTTACATATGAAAACATAGACAAAAACCTGTCTGAGTCTGCAGTTTTTTCTCCGCTCAGCAACTAATTGAGATGCTCTACAGAAGTCGCAGTGTCAGAGTTCTGATTAATGGACTTGAAAATGTTTTACATTTAATCTCAACTGCCAGATTCATTAAACCAAAGTGTGTGAATGTGCGTTGGAATGGATGTGTGTTCCCGTGAGTGTATGTAATCATTTTTCTTCCGCCCAGCCTTCTGCATGTCAAAAATTTGTGACGAGGTCCAAGTGCGCTTGCAGAAATATGCAGCACATTTGTTTTACATAAACAGCAACTGCTGATACTCCATATGTCCTGGAATATGTACTGTATGCTTTTAACGTTCCACTAGGATTGTGTTGCTTTGCTTTATTATTCCGGTTGTTGTAAAACATGTCTTTCCATGACATCTGTTGTGAATTAATGCTGTACAAACATGCATCTGGTCAGTGGTGTACCATCAGGGCCAGCCAGGCTGGCCTAACATAAATCATGATCATAAATTAATAAAAATGTTTTATTTTTAAGTTACTTTCCATAAATATATACAAGTATGTGTTGCTTGTTTTTGAGTCAGAGCTTTTATCCAATTAGAATTCAGCTAGCTTGTTGCCAGCGCTCTACGAAGTCTGCCAGAGGCCTTCTAAAAATTTAGCGGCGGCGGTGAAGTGTAAACGAACGGAAAACATTAAGGTAATAAACAGTTGCGATAGCCAATCAGATCACAAGTTGTTGACAGCAGCCCATCTCGGTAGCCTTGTGTTAACTGTGACTGTAATTGAATACACACTTGTCACTCCCAAATGAGTATCCAATCACAAATTTTTATTTGCGAAAGCAGGAAGTGGCACCGGAGCCATACCCGGCCAGTGGAGAAATCACCGGCACTCACTTTTTTAACCCACGTAGAAGGAGAGCAATACGTTGATTAAGTGGCAGATATATATTTGCAAGGCCGTTGTCAAGAAGGATATTTAAAGAGAAACTAAATCTTGTGAGACCATGTCGGCCGACCCCGAAAGCTTTGTAACATACTCTATGGTATTTTGAGAGGTATTTATTGAAGTCGGACTAAGGACAACATCACTGACGGCCTATGTGGGTAAGGCACGGCCCACCTACTCAGTGGCCTAGTGGTTAGAGTGTCCGCCCTGAGATCGGTAGGTTGTGAGTTCAAACCCCGGCTGAGTCATACCAAAGACTATAAAAATGGGACCCATTACCTCCCTGCTTGGCACTCAGCATTAAGGGTTGGAATTGGGGGTTAAATCACCAAAAATGATTCCTGGGCGCGGCCACCGCTGCTGCCCACTGCTCCCTCCACCTCCCAGGAGGTGAACAAGGGGATTGGTCAAATGCAGAGGACAAATTTCACCACACATAGTGTGTGTGACAATCATTGGTACTTTAACCACCATTCACTAACTGTGTTACAAAAAAGATAAATTAGAATAATACATAATGTTGGATATAGAGAACATACAAACCCATTATTAAATCACAATTATTGAAATTCAACGATTTGGTGCATTTGCAAACAGCTAAAATTATGTATAAAGCAAACTATAACCTGCTACCCAAGAATGTACAACAGTTATTCTCAACAAAAGAGAAATATAACCTTAGAGGAAAATGTAATTTAAAACATGTGTATGCTCGTACAACACTTAAAACCTTTAACATATCTGTATGTGGAATTAAATTATGGAATGGATTAACCAAAGAAGTCAAACAAAGCACCAATATGACTCAGTTTAAGACACTGTTCAAACTACAAGTGTTCTCAAAGTACACAGAACAAGAATTATGAATAACATCTTGAACCCTTTTTTTTTAATGAGACTAAGATTATTTATGTATTTCATATTTATATGCTTACTATGGTATATTATTTATGTATTATTTATTTGTTCACTGTTCTGTTACAGAGAACAAGGATTGGAAAGGAAAGGCTATGGTATGAAAAGGGGTAGGATTGAATAAGCTCTGCTTCTTCCTACTCCTTTAAGGACGTGCTGTAATGAAACAACCCGGAAAATTTGTTGATGAATTGTATTGTATGCATGTTCGAAATAAACTGAAACTGAACTGAACTGAACTAAACCACTGCTGGTGATGAATAGGAAACTGTATAATACATAGGGGTGGGTGATACTGCTACAATTAGGAGTGTCCCGATTCCATAATGATATCAGATATTGGTCTGATAGCAGCAAAAAAATAAGTATAGGATTATATCCACTTGCATCTAATATGTCCAATATAAGCTCTGATACAAGCAGTCCTGCAGCGTGTTTACTTGTGTAAAGTTGGACAGGAAGTTAACATTTAAATGTCCTCCAATAAGCACTCAAGGTTGGTCTTTTCTTGTATTTTAGTTAAGTTATTTACAAAAAGGTAAACATGGTAGGCTGTAGGCTTCTAGGAGTTTGCAGCTACACAACAGCTAAGCACACAACAGCACACAAGCCAAACATACGTGATAAGTCTCCTTAATTGAACAAAATTGTAGTCACATAATGGTCTGGCCTTTAATAAAAAAAAATCTTATTTTATTAATATCTGTCACTTAACAAAATAAGTCTTCATAAACATTCATATCAAATAAATTTTTCTGTCAACGTTCACCAATTACGTTGTTTAAATCGCATGAGGAATGAATAATACTACCTACACCCCTTTGCAAAAATAATTATTTCCTTCTGGTAGCAGCAAACCCAGCATGTAACACTTTTGACTTAACGTCATCAAAACTCACATTTATACATCCACACACAGAACCAGAAGGAAGTTATAAAAAAGGTAAAAATATGATGAATCTATTTGTGGCAGAATAGGACAAAGTTATGTTTAAGTTTCACTTTTACATCTAAAAGCACATAATTGTGGTGCGTTCAAGAACTCTTGATTTAAAGGGGAACTGCACTTTTCTTTGGAATTTTGCCTATCATTCACAATCCTTATGTAAGACAAATAAGTATATATGTCTTACTTTTTAAAAAAAATGCATTTTAGCTAGTAAATAAATGCAACCAAAAGTCTGTTTACAATGGAGTCTATGGGAGTCACTCTGATCTGCCTATAAAACCATAAACAAGACCCAAACACCTCCATCAAGATGTTATATACATGCTGTAAGTATATATGTAATGTAGTAACAAGTATATTCATAATAACATGTAATAGTTACGTATTTTGATCATTTTAAGCATGCGATGGTGCATTATTTTAAAAAACTAATTGCAATGTTTGCTTTTTCATTCGACAACATC
This sequence comes from Entelurus aequoreus, assembly GCF_033978785.1. Lineage (NCBI taxonomy): Eukaryota > Metazoa > Chordata > Actinopteri > Syngnathiformes > Syngnathidae > Entelurus > Entelurus aequoreus. The sequence continues at coordinate 33,348,850 of NC_084743.1, forward strand.
ACTGCCTACCACTCACTGCAGACTTCATGAGAACCAACAAACATGGGTCGTGGGTCAAATCCAGCCCGCCAAAGCTGTTAATTTGTCCTGCCAAACATCACCCTAATAGGCTGGATGAAACCATTTAAAGTATGGTTGCTCATGTATGCAGTACTCCCGCCACCCCGCAGGGGGAAATAACAAAACATTTGTCACAATGAAGCAGCAGTAGGTTGAGTAGAAGAAGACTTCATTCAACCCTAAAAAAAATCTAAATACATTGCGAAATCTGACTTTTAACAACTGGACAACAAAGTATGAATGTTCTGCCCCAATATATTGATAAAGATATTGTGCATTAAGATATTTTGTTTATTTGTATTTACATTTCTGTAATTTGTATTTGTGTTTTTTGTCAGACAAAGCTTCATCAGTACATTCACTGCTAAATTTGACTAGTAGAAGGCAATAATGCTACACCTCTTAATTGTGATGAATAACATGTTTTGTGTGCAAAGTTTTATGTAGATGTTTAATTTCTATATGCGTAAATATCTGCAGTTTGTGTGAATTAATTAAGACTAACCTACTATTTCATCCATCCATCCATCCATCTTCTTCCGCTAATCCGAGGTCGGGTCGCGGGGGCAGCAGCTTAAGCAGGGAAGCCCAGACTTTCCTCTCCCCAGCCACTTCGTCCAGCTCCTCCCGGGGGATCCCGAGGCGTTCCCAGGCCAGCCAGGAGACATAGTCTTCCCAACGTGTCCTGGGTCTTCCCCGTGGCCTCCTACCGGTCGGACGTGCCCTAAACACCTCCCTAGGGAGGCGTTCGGGTGGCATCCTGACCAGATGCCCGAACCACCTCATCTGGCTCCTCTCGATGTGGAGGAGCAGCGGCTTTACTTTGAGCTCCCCCCGGATGGCAGAGCTTCTCACCCTATCTCTAAGGGAGAGCCCCGCCACCCGGCGGAGGAAACTCATTTCGGTCGCTTGTACCCGTGATCTTGTCCTTTCGGTCATAACCCAAAGCTCATGACCATAGGTGAGGATGGGAACGTAGATCGACCGGTAAATTGAGAGCTTTGCCTTCCGGCTCAGCTCCTTCTTCACCACAACGGATCGATACAGCGTCCGCATTACTGAAGACGCCGCACCGATCCGCCTGTCGATCTCACGATCCACTCTTCCCTCACTCGTGAACAAGACTCCGAGGTACTTGAACTCCTCCACTTGGGGCAGGGTCTCCTCCGCAACCCGGAGATGGCACTCCACCCTTTTCCGGGCGAGAACCATGGATTCGGACTTGGAGGTGCTGATTCTCATCCCAGTTGCTTCACACTCAGCTGCGAACCGATCCAGCGAGAGATGAAGATCCTGGCCAGATGAAGCCATCAGGACCACATCATCTGCAAAAAGCAGAGACCTAATCCTGCAGCCACCAAACCAGATCCCCTCAACGCCTTGACTGCGCCTAGAAATTCTGTCCATAAAAGTTATGAACAGAATCGGTGACGAAGGGCAGCCTTGGCGGAGTCCAACTCTCACTGGAAACGTGTCCGACTTACTGCCGGCAATGCGGACCAAACTCTGGCACTGATCATACAGGGAGCGGACCGCCACAATCAGACAGTCCGATACCCCATACTCTCTGAGCACTCCCCACAGGACTTCCCGAGGGACACGGTCGAATGCCTTCTCCAAGTCCACAAAACACATGTAGACTGGTTGGGCAAACTCCCATGCACCCTCAAGGACCCTGCCGAGAGTATAGAGCTGGTCCACAGTTCCACGACCAGGACGAAACACTGTTCCTCCTGAATCCGAGGTTCGACTATCCGGCGTAGCCTCCTCTCCAGCACACCTGAATAGACCTTACCGGTTCCCCTTCTTAAAGAGAGGAACCACCACCCTTTGCCAATCCAGAGGTACCGCCCCCGATGTCCACGCGATGCTGCAGAGTCTTGTCAACCAAGACAGCCCCACAGCATCCAGAGCCTTAAGGAACTCTGGGCGGATCTCATCCACCCCCGGGGCCTTGCCATCGAGGAGCCTTTTATCACGCTGGTCATCAGTCAGCCTTGCTGCAGCAAAAGCACGAGCCAACGCTGAAGCCGCCAGCACCAGAGCAGAGTACGCCAAGCGCCAAATAGACATGGAGGTCGAACGGGCACGCATCGAAATGGAAAAAACTCGGCTGGTAGCTACTATGAACGCCCTGAAGCAAGAGGGAGAGGCTAAAGCAGCGCTCGCAGCAGCAAGGGTCCTTGAGGCTGCAGTTTTGGACCAAACAGAGCTGGAAGAGCCGCCAGATATTCCCACTACAACAGCCATGGCTGCCGGCCGCACTCAAGAATATGTAAACACTCACTTTCACAATGATGCTAATGTGGAAGATGAGACAAAGCCTGATATAGAACAAAAGTGGGACATAAACAACACCAACAATGTCGAGCCAAGCCGACCAACAGCTATGACACATGCATGTGAGTACACCCCCAGCTATCGACCTATCAGACAACCCGAGCCACCGCCATTTCATTCCCCCAACTACACTGAAGCATATAACGTCCCATCTCCATCTTTGCGCCAACAAACTAATGTATCAGACCTCGCTGTGCTCCTCTCACGTCGTGATCTACTGACAGCAGGACTCACAGTCTTTGATAACAAGCCAGAGACCTATGTAGCATGGAAATCTATGTTTCACAACGCCACTGGGGATTTGAACTTGAAATGCTGCGAAGAGCTTGATCTACTGACTAAATGGCTGAGCGGTGAGTCCCTCCAGCATGCTCTGAGGATTAGAGCCGTTCACGTTAGCAACCCAGAAGCAGGTCTTGAACGTTTATGGCAAAGGCTCGACAGAAATTATGGCTCACCAGAAGCGATCGAGGCTTCACTGTTTAATCGCCTTGAAAGTTTTCCCAAAGTTGGCCATAAAGAAAGTCACCTCCTGCAGGAGCTTGCAGACCTTCTCCAAGAGCTCGAGGCGGCGAAAGATGAAGGGTATCTGCCAGGCCTCAGCTTTCTCGACACCTCAAGAGGAATAAACCCAATTGTGGAAAAGCTCCCTGGCGGCCTGCAGGAGGCGTGGGTCAGAGAAGGGTCAAGATATAAAAAAGATCACAAAGCTCACTACCCACCTTTCTCCTATTTTGTCCAGTTTGTCAACAACCACGCAGAAATGAGAACAGACCCCAGCTTCATCCTGCAAAGCTGCGGCTCTACACACATGAAAGCAGAAAGGACACTAGTGAGACAGACACGCTTCAAAGTCCCAGTCACAACAAACAAAACACAGGTCGGTGCGGCTAACAATGAACCAAAAGCTGCCCCTCTCGACCCCAATAAACAGTGTCCAGTGCACAAGAAACCACATTCTCTCACCAAATGTAGAGGATTCAGAATGAAGGCATTGGATGAGAGGAGAAGTTTGCTTAAGGAGCTGTCAATCTGCTACAAGTGTCTCTCATCAACAGAGCACAGAGCTAAAGACTGTAGAGCTACCATTCACTGTGTGGAGTGCAACAGTGATTCACACACCTCTGCCATGCATGCTGGGCCACCCCCATGGACAGATACAGGCCCTGGCATCCCACCATTGGCCCATGGCGGGGAGCCGGATACCCAAAGCCCCACAGTGACCACATCTAGCTGCACTGAGGTATGTGGACAGGGACTACAGGGAAAGTCCTGTTCTAAAATTTGCCTGGTGAATGTGTACCCCTGCTCAGCCCCCAATGAAAAAAGAAAAACGTACGCGATCTTAGATGATCAGAGTAATGTGTCATTAGCTCGGTCCCGCTTTTTTGACATGTTCAACCTGCATGGTGAGGCCCTCCCTTACACAATGAAAACGTGCTCAGGAACAGTAAACACACAAGGGCGAAGAGCTCATGGCTTTGTCATCGAGGGCATAAATGGAAAAGTGTCAATAACACTACCCATACTCACTGAGTGTAACCAGATCCCAGACAACAGAAGTGAGATACCCACTCCTGAAGCTGCTGCAGCACATCCTCACCTCTCTCAAGTAGCCACACAAATACCGCCACTTGATCCATCAGCTGACATTCTTCTCCTGCTGGGCAGAGATGTGATTCAGGCTCACAAGGTCCGCCGCCAGATAAACGGCCCAAACGAAGCTCCTTACGCCCAACAGCTTGATCTCGGGTGGGTAATTATTGGAGATGTCTGCCTCTCAGGAGCTCACAGACCCACGGTGAACTCCTACAAGACAAACTTACTTGATAACAGCCGCCCCAGTTTCCTCTCTCCCTGTGAAAACAGAATCTACACAAAGGTAAAGTTCACAGAAGAAAATCCCCTGTTTGAGAACATGCAACCCAAAGATGAGCTGAGCAAACACATCTTTAAGCAAACAGCAGATGATGACAAACTGGCACTCTCTACAGAAGATGAGTCGTTCCTGAATGTTATGCACCATGGGTTTGTTAAAGATGAGGCTAATAACTGGGTCGCTCCCCTCCCGTTCCGTCATCCCCGACTCCGCTTGCCTAACAATAGAGAGCAGGCACTCACCCGCCTCATGTCTCTACGCAAGACACTAAAGAGAAAGCCGGAAATGAAAGGGCATTTCGTGGAGTTTATGAAGAAGACATTCAACAAAGGACACGCAGAAAAGGCCCCTCTTCTTAAACCCCACCAAGAATGTTGGTATCTCCCAAGCTTTGGCATTTACCACCCACAAAAGCCAGGTAAAATCAGAATCGTTTTCGATTCAAGTGCCCAGTGTGAGAATGTATCGCTTAATCAAGTGCTGCTCAAAGGCCCAGATCTTAACAACGGCCTTGTAGGTGTGCTTCTCCGTTTCAGAGGTGAACCATATGCTGTGATGGCTGATGTGGAGCAGATGTTTCACAACTTTATGGTCAGGGAAGACCATCGTGATTACCTGCGCTTTCTCTGGTTCCGCGACCACGACCTGGATGGAGAAGTGGACGAGTTTCGGATGACAGTTCACGTGTTTGGAAACTGTCCATCTCCCTCAGTCGCCATCTATGGACTCAAGAGAACTGCTGTGGAGGGAGAGAGTGAGTACGGCAGCGAGGTGAGGAAATTCATTGAGCACCATTTTTATGTAGATGACGGGCTAAAGTCATTCGCCTCTGAGGACGAGGCAATCGACATCCTCACCAGAGCACAGAAAATGCTAGCTCAATCGAACATCCGTCTCCACAAGATTTCATCTAACAGTCCTGTTGTCACCAGCGCATTCCCAGGAGAAGATCTCGCTACAGGTCTGCAGGGTCTTGAGCTCGGACAGGATGCACCACCCATGCAATACAGCCTCGGACTGGGCTGGAACTTGTCCACTGACCAGTTGTCGTTTCGAGTGGAGATCACTGACAAGCCCTTCACCAAGCGTGGTGTGTTATCAGTCATCAACAGTTTGTATGACCCGCTTGGGTTCGCTGCGCCAGTGAGCATTGAAGGACGCTCCATCCTGAGAGAGATCTCCAAAAACATCAGTGAATGGGATACTCCTCTACCTAAGGAGCAACAGGACAAGTGGCAGAGATGGAAAGACGCTCTACAACACTTGGAACAGCTCAAGATCTCACGTATGTATACGTCCATTTCACTGTCCAAAGCACAGAGAAAGGATATGCATGTGTTTTGTGATGCATCCACAAAAGCAGTCGGAGCTGTCGCCTACTTGAAACTCACCACTGCTGATGGACACAGTGACGGGGGCTTTCTCCTCGGCAAAGCCAGGCTAGCTCCAAAACCAGACATCACCATTCCCAGATTAGAGCTGTGTGCCGCAGTGCTGGCTGTCGAAGTAGCAGACATGGTCCAAGAAGAGCTCGACTTTACGTTTGATGAAGTCAGCTTCTACACAGATTCTAAAGTAGTACTCGGCTACATTTTCAATGACAAGAGACGCTTTTATGTGTATGTACATAACCGCGTTGAACGCATCAGGCGCTCCACTCAGGCTCACCAATGGCGTTATGTGCCCACACATTTAAACCCAGCTGACCATGCCACACGTGGACTGCCTGCTGAACATCTTTCCCACTCTACATGGCTCAGTGGCCCTCCCTTCCTCACTGACTCAGGCCTAGGTCAAACACAGGAAATGCCCTTTGACCTCATTAACCCCGAACATGACACTGAGCTGCGTCCAGAGGTTGTATCCTGTGCTACCTCCCTCTCTAAAAGCACTCTCTGGGCAGCAAAGTTCGAAAGATTCTCCAGCTGGACCCGCCTGTTAAAGACTATCGCCAGGCTACGCCACATCGTCACATGTTTTAAGGCTGCATCTGAGAGCAGATGCCATGGATGGCACAAGTGTGACAAGAACATTACTGAAGACCAGCTCCAGCAGGCTAAAGCCATCATCATTCGTGCAGTGCAAAGTGAGGTGTACGCAGATGACATCAGGCACGTGGAACGTGGTGAGTCTGTCTCCAAGAAAAGCCCACTTAGCAAACTGAACCCAGTAATGGACAGTAACATGGTCTTACGAGTTGGAGGTCGGCTGACTAAGGCTCAACTCACAGCAGACGAAACACACCCTATACTCCTCCCCAGTAAACACCACGTCACTCAGCTCATAATCAGACAATTTCATTCACAAGTACGCCACCAGGGCAGACACTTCTCCGAAGGTGCTATCAGAGCTGCTGGTTTCTGGATAGTGGGCGGGAAAAGAGCAGTCAGCAGTGTTGTTTTTAACTGTGTTACATGTCGCAGATTGAGAGGCAAACAACAAGAACAGATCATGTCAGACCTACCAGAAGACAGAATGTGCACAGACCCTCCTTTTACAGGTGTTGGCCTAGATGTTTTTGGCCCTTGGCCCGTCACAGTCAGGAAAACACGTGCAGGTCAGGCAGAAGCAAAGAGATGGGCGGTAATCTTCACCTGCATGAGTACTCGTGCCATCCACATTGAAGTGATAGAGTCAATGGACACTTCGTCATTCATTAATGCGCTGCGACGCTTCTTCGCCATCAGAGGCGCTGCCAAGCTGCTCAGATCAGACTGTGGCACAAACTTTGTGAGTGCTTGCAGAGAACTTCACATTGACAAAAAGGGCTGTCACAATGACAAAATCAACACCTATCTTGGAAACAGTGGTTGTGAGTGGCATTTTAATCCCCCACACGCTTCCCACATGGCTGGATCATGGGAGCGCATGATCGGCGTCAGTCGACGGATTCTGGACGCAATGCTGCTGCAGCACGGAAAGGCCAAGCTCACACATGAAGTACTGGTGACGTTCATGTCGGAAGTGACTGCTATTGTTAATGCAAGGCCGCTTACAGCAGTTTCCACTGACCCAGAGCATCCTGAGATTCTCACTCCTGCCATGCTTCTCACGCAAAAGGCAGCCACCCCCTCAGTCATCCCAGGTCACTTTGATGACCGTGACCTGTTCAGAGCACAATGGAGACGTGTACAGTATCTGGCCAATCTCTTCTGGGGACGATGGAAGAGAGAATTCCTCAGTGACCTGCAACCTCGTCGCAAATGGAGAACACCTAAACCCAACCTACAAGAAGGAGATGTCATCCTGCTAAAAGATGGGCAAGAGCACAGGAACGACTGGCCCCTTGGTGTTGTTGCAAAGACCTTTCCCAGTCAGGATGAAAGGGTCAGGAAGATCCAAGTCAAGATAACCCGCAACGGTGAACAGAGACTGTACTTGAGACCTATCAGTGAGGTCATCCTGCTGGTTCCGAGGAACCACACATAAAGGACCCCTCATATCCTTTGAAAAACAGTGGGTGTGGGTTAGTATGACATCCTGTTGATGTCAGACGGGGAGTATTCTGTCCCTCAGTCTTGTGTTATTATTTTACTCCTTTTCTGGAGGTTTATTTTCTTACAGAGCTAAGCTTCTTCAGTCTACAGCTTATCTGGTTAATGTTCCTGTAAGAGAATCTAGTGATTTTGAGTTTGTGGTTGATCTTACACTGCCATCTAGTGGCGCATGTTGGAACCAGGAAGTGCGTTGAGCAGAAGTTAAGAAGTGCAGCAGAGTCCATAAACATGTCGCTCCTGCGTCGAGTGTGTCTTCTTCCTCTACTTTTGCGCTTGTTAAAGGCATAAACTGTAAGTTAAATCATATATGCTCTATTAAGAATGTTTATTTGCGCATTCACTTTGCGCTTCGTGTTATTCAAGGCGCTACGCTATTCACTCTCTAAAGCTGATGTTATCATTTAGCATTGTTGTTGCTAGTCAAAATACTATGTATTGCTAATGTTAAGACCTCTAGTTGGTTATTTTGCACACATAAATAAGTGTGAATGTATGTTTTTTACACAGAAACTGATGTTGTTTATTCTGTTTCTCTGTCACAGTTTTACAAAGTAAAATGGATCAGTAAACTCAAGACTGCTTCACGAGTGGTTACTGAAGCCATATGTTTAGCTCGCTGCATAAGTTAAAGCCCTTAGCTGAAGGCAGAAGACGGAGTACCCGGACTGAACCCACGCAATCACGGGGAGAACATGCAAACTTCACACAAAAAGACCCCGAGCCCGGGGATCGAACACAGGACTTTTATATTGTGAGGCATGTGTACATTAGGTTATATATTTATATAATGTAGCAAGCTACTTTTGCCGTGTAGCTTTCTACCCTTCTCTGGGGATCGCTTCACCTGTAGCTTAGCTACATTCAATCACGAGTAACTTGTAGATTAGCTTACCACATTTTCCAATTAGCTTGCCCATCACTGCACATGGGACGGTTTAATCAGACCAAACCGTTTTAGTTATACTTTAAGACTTACCAACGCTGCTTGGAGTGATGAATGAAGTATGAGTAGAACGCTATGGATGGCTAGAAGACTGAACGGCGCTCTACTTCTGATAACTTGAAAGCACTAAATGAAGGACACTGCAGCACCTGCAGTGAGCGAACTCATCCAAAAGATGGCGCCATAGCAAAAAACGTTAACACACTTTCTCAGTGCATTTTTTTAAAATAATTATTATTATGATCGTCAGCAATGAAAAATCCATATAGGGTTCCAAATGTGCGAAAAAAGTAGCTGCCTAAGTTAAAGTACCAATGATTGTCACACACACACTAGGTGTGGTGAAATTTGTCCTCTGCATTCGACCCATCCCCTTGTTCACCACCTGGGAGGTGAGGGGAGCAGTGGGCAGCAGCAGTGCCACGCCCTGAATAATTTTAGGTGATTTAACCCCCAATTCCAACCCTTGATGCTGAGTGCCAAGCAGGGAGGTGCTGGGTCCCATCTTCTTTTATAGTCCTTGGTATGACTCGGCCGGGGTTTGAACTCACAACTTACCGATCTCATGGCGGACACTCTAACCACTAGGCCACTGAGTAGGTAGTATAGTGCGGAATTAACTGTAATAAGTAATATTAAAGACTAAAATGGGGCCACAAATAAATCTTGTTTGTGGCCAAAAAAGGCTTGACTTTTATGTCAACTTTGGCCTTGCTGGTACTTTTGATGCCTAGATTTTGAATGCATAGTCAGGGTAGTTTTTTTGTTTCTGACTTTAACTTGTCTTGGACTACCTTGTTGCTCGGCCCCTCGCTTAATCCTCCAGTCAAAGTTGAAGTTGTGTGACTTGACTGCAAGTCAGGACACAAAAGTGTAGACACACACTTGTTTCTTTGAGTTTATCCACCTGTGTTGTGTGTCAGTGTGAGTGTACTCTCACAGTAAAGATTAATTAGTGCGCCAAAAAAAAAAAACACTCACTTATTGTGAGGTAATTGCTCTCAGCTGCACAGTCAGACAAGTTGTCGGCCGAGAATCAGCCGGAGTGGAGATTTACATTCCATATGTCCACTTCAGACCGCTTAGAGCAATGTGAAAACTCCCTGGGAATCAACCTGGAGCCACTTACACGCGTCCACAAGGGTTTGAAGTTTTCCTTTTGTTTTTACAATCAGTGCTTCCCTGGAGTCAGCTGAGATTAGGAGTCCTTTAATGCTTAATTTTAACCAAATACCCACCGATAATGGAACATCCTTCACATAAAGCATTAAAACCTAGTCTTTCCGTAGGAAATTGGATCAATTGGCGATGTTATTTAACATTAGTATGTTTTTTGGGACACCCTGTACTGCATTGTAAGCAATATAATTTTACTTGGAACCAGTGGAGCCTTTTCAGCTGAATTAATTTCTCTGGCTTAAAAGTGATGAGGAATACATTAATTTATGCTAAATTAAAACGATGGAACTGAGGGGCCCATTTTGTGAATGTTAATTACACTGTATTGTAACTGCCCGAAGCAGGAGAGAGTTTAATATAAAGTATTCTATAAATAGCTCACTTTGGATGAGGCATTTTCTTACTGGCTTTCAAAGACAAAAATAAAGTGTCACATCTTTGCGATTGACTGGTAAACCAGTCCAGTTTAGGGCTATGCACCCAAAGTCAGTGAGGATAGGTCCAGATCACCTGAGACGCTATATAGGAACCGGTACCAAAATTATTTTGATACTTTTCGGTACTTTTCTAAATAAAGGGGACCACAAAAAATTGCATTATTAGCTTTATTTTAACAAAAAATGTTAGGGTACATTAAACATATGTTTCTTATTGCAAGTTTGTCCTTAAATAAAATAGTGAACATACAAGACAACTTGTCTTTTAGTAGTAAGTAAGCAAACAAAGGCTCCTAATTAGTCTGCTGACGTATGCAGTAACATATTGTGTCATTTATCATTCTATTATTTTGTCAAAATTATTAAGGAAATGGATTATTAATCTACTTGTTCATTTACTGTTAATATCTGCTTATTTTTTCTTTTGACATGTTCTATCTACACTTCTGTTAAAATTTAATAATCACTTATTCTTCTGTTGTTTGATACTTTAAATTAGTTTTGGATGATACCACAAATTTGGGTATCAATCCGATACCAAGTGGTTACAGGATCATACAAACGTACATAAGTCCTCATGTGTCCAGGGACATATTTCCTGAGTTTATAAACATAATATACATTTAAAAAAAACGAAAGAAGATATTGTGATGCCAAAAAATATTGACGTAATCATAGTAATATCGATTAGATACGCTACTGTACTTGTTATCATTACAGTGGATGTTAGGTGTAAATCCATCAATGGCGTTTGTTTACATTTTGACGCTGGTGAGCTACGGTGTGTAGTGAAGCATGTTTAGCTATTCCTCGTCCTGCATGGATGATACTTGTAAGAAACTTACTTTATTTGTCGCCATGGAGGCTAGGATTAGTGATTTAGAAGTAGATAAAACACTGCCGACGGCGGATGGACTTTAGCTGCTAGCTGGCTATCCATGCCTTAAAGCACCTCTTTTGGTGTGCGTTTCAGTGTTATAGCTTCGCCTTTATCGTTAGTTTTTAAGCCAAAATGCGTCCGTTCTCCCTTTTCTTTTCTGCTTGTAATTACTCCGTGGTTGTGTGCTACCGAACATGCTCGTTTGCTCGTAAACCAGCAATGACACGACGTGACGACGACGGGGGCGCGCGGGGGTGGTGGACCGGTACTTTTCAGAGGCGGTATAGTACCGAATATGATTGATTAGTATCGCAGTACTATACTAATACCGATTTTCCTGTCTTCTGCTCTGTTTGCAGACAACTTGGTCTGGTGAATACAGGCGGAACAATGAAGCTTGTGAACAAATGTGTTAATTCGTCTGATTTAAGGACCCTGCGTCCACTTCAGGAAAACGCTAAAATACTGTATTGACCTTATTCGTTGCCTTGCATTTTGTCCTAATACTTGCAATTTCACCGTACATTTGCGTAATTTTTGCCAATCACATCTTTGAAAACATTATTAATCTGACCTTAATTTATCCAGTGTAAAACAATTAAGAAGATATTATAATTTACATTGCTTACCCAGCAAATAGGGAACTGTTACATGACAACGTTGGTAATAATGTGCGTTAATAATCACTCATCATCTCTTATTTACAAAAAATATATAATAGTGCCATAGATCGCTGTCAACCAGAGATGTCCGATAATGGCTTTTTTGGCCGATAGCCGATATTCCGATATTGTCCAATTCTTAATTACCGATTCCGATATCAACTGATACCGATATATACTGTCGTGGAATTAACACATTATGCCTAATTTTGTTGTGATGCCCTGCTGGATGCATTAAACAATGTAACAAGGTTTTCCAAAATAAATCAACTCAAGTTATGGAAAAAAATGCCAACATGGCTCTGCCATATTTATTATTGAAGTCACAAAGTGCATTATTTTTTTTAACATGTCTCAAAACAGCAGCTTGGAATTTAGGACATGCTCTCCCGGAGAGAGCATGAGAAGGTTGTGGTGGGCGGGGTTAAGGTGTGGGGGGATAGAAGGTAGCGGGGGGGTGTATATTGTAGCGTCTCGGAAGAGTTAGTGCTTAGTGAGTTAGTTCTGGGTATTTGTTCTGTTGTGTTTATGTTGTGTTACGGTGCGGATGTTCTCCCGAAATGTGTTTGTCATTCTTATTTGGTGTGGTTTCACAGTGTGGCGCATATTTGTAACAGTGTTAAAGTTGTTTATAAGGACACCCTCAGTGTGACCTGTATGGCTCTTGACCAAGTATGCGTTGCATTCACTTGTGTGTGTGAAAAGCCGTAGATATTATGTGATTGGGCCGGCACGCAAAGGAAGCGCCTTTAAGGTTTTTTGGCGCTCTGTACTTCTCCCTTCGTCCGTGTACACAGCGGCGTTTTAAAGAGTCATCAATTTTACTATTTGAAACCGATACCGATAATTTTGAAACCGATACCGATAATTTCCGATATTACATTTTAAAGCATTTATCGGCCGATAATATCGCAGTCCGTACATTTGTAAGAACATAAATTAATGTTCAAGATGGACAAACACTTTTTAACGTAAAACAAACATGGAGAATGTCTGCAACTTGTAGACAAAATAGCAGACAATAAGATAGCCTTTGGTGGTGTATTTTTCCAAAATTACAATTAATTATTAGTTATAATTACTGAAAACAGTACAGTAATACCGTGCTTTTATTGCCATCTAGTGTCTACTTTGAAGTCTGTGTGGTATAAAACGAGTAAAATGTCAATATAGTATTTGTTTTTAAATTTTTGTAGTAATCCTGTGTTTTTTTAGGTTAAAGGGTAACTGCTCTTTTTTTTAATGTTGCCTATCGTTCACAGTCATTATGAGAGACAAGAACACACGTCTTTTTTGGGGGGTATTTTCAAGATGATAAAAACGCTTGGAAGATGTGGCTAATGGGAGTCACCGTTGTAGCTTTCGAAGCCCTCGAAACAAATTCTAAACCCTCCATCTACGTTTTATATGCGCTGCAAGTCTATATATAATGTAGTAAGAAACACGTTCATAACAATATGTAATACGTAGAACATTTACCGTATTTTGGTCATTTAAATCACTGTACGAACTAATTCTTCTTCGCATTTATTTCCGTTTCCATAGCAGCGCAGGTCTGACTTCTGGCAGAGACTCCTTCCGAGTGTCTTCAAATCATGGCAGATTCGGTAACAAACAACGAAGACGACTATTTTTGGACAAATGAGAATTCATAACCATATCTTATTTAATCTGAATATATGGAGGATGAACTGCTGCTTCCCGAAGCCAGTACAAAGGAAGAGTGAGACGTCGGAGCAGACGGAAGCCGAGAGAGTGAGGTGAAAGTGAATCGAATCTGCAAAATGTGGAACTTAAAGCCAAGCTATTTCGACGTAAATGGAGTGCTTACCCATAATTAACCCGAAAAAATATCCCCAGCCAGCTGGACGAAACAGACAACTGTACATCCAGTGTGTCACACTTTATATTGATCATGATACATGCAGCACGTCATGCATACGCTGTCTGTCTCGTTCTGTACTAACAAGATATGAAATGTAGGCTAATACTTTACAGATACTGTAATATGATTGTTCATGTTTTTCAGTCAGTACAAATTACTGTATTATCGTATTGTGTTCGGCATTACAAACTCAAACGTGTTTCGTGCTGTCGTAGAAGCTAGCTTATCTCTTGCAGTTCTTAGCTTCTACGGCTAATACCAAAGCACTCCGATGTGTTAGTACGATAGAAAAATAGTTCCTCAGTGTTCACTCTTACAATAACAATATCGCTACAGCTTGGTTTTTATACATGTTACGGAACGTAAATTAACTATTGTTGACGGTCTTTGAATGTATTTTTAAAGTGATTTACAGGTAGAATTAATTGCGCCCATTAGCTGCATTGCTAGTGACCAAGAATGAACCGATTTTTACATAATAGAAAGTAAAAAGAACAACAAAAAACATTTGTCATCATGTATCTCATAATGATTGTGAACGATAAGCAAAATTCAAAAAAAGTGTAGTTCCCCTTTAAGGTTACATACAACACTAATTGGATTTGATTACAAATTCATAAAATCACAAGTTGATTTAATGTTGTTTATAGAATAGGCTCTCAAATATATATATAATTTTCTTGTTTGACCTTACGATAACCAAGACAGTATACTAAAACTGGGACACTATTTCTGTATATACAATATATTTGTTGAAAACGGAATCAAACAAAAAGTTGGGCATACTAAAACCGAGGTCCCCCTGTAAGGTAAGGGTATTTGTTGTAAGTATATAAGTCAATCAAACATTAATCAATCTAAGTTTACTTTACTCTGCCAGCGAGGCAGACGACCAAGGAACGGCCACCTTCTTGGCCGTAGAGAAGGCGGCGCCAGAACCACAGCAGCCTACGAGTTTCATGTCTCTGTCCTGGGCGTCGCTGCTGTTGGCGCAGAAAGAGTCCATGCACTGGCCACAGAGGGCGCCGCGTGTGGGCACCAAATGGCTGCCTGTGCGGCCGGCCAGACAGAGGTCGCAGGGGCGACGATACTGGAGATGAGAAGGATGGTGGCGCTGTACGGGGACCAGTCTAGGAGCGGGTACTGGTACAAGAACCAGTCGAGGAGCGGTTACTGGTACGGGGACCAGCGTTGGAGCGGGTACTGGTACGGGGACCAGCCTTGGAGCGGGTGGTGGTGGTCTGGCTGGAGGTTGTGTTTTGGCCTGTCAAAACACAGGAGGTGGTGGTCTGGCTGGTGGTTGCGCCTTAGTATGCCGAAGGACAGGTAGTGGTGGACGAGCAGGGGGTAGCCGTTTTCTGGTCGCAAAACCACCACCAGTATTGCCCCCACCCCCACCACCCCCACACCCCCACACCCCCACCCCCTCTGACGCTTCCCGCCACATCAGGAACAGTCACAAAGGGTGGGAGGTGGGAGGCCAGGAGGCGGGTAGATTCCTCCTCCCCTTTAGCTATGCTAAACAGTCCATAAGGATATTAAGAGGAGGGTCAGAAAACATTTCCAGAGTGGTGGGCGAGACACAAGTCATTGGGGGCAGGGCCAAAATCACTGGGGGGGCTAGAGTCACTGGAGGCGGAGCTTGAATCCTTGCAGTGCTGAGGGTGTCCCTCCTTCTGCGGGAAAGGTGCCTGCTGGGGGTGTCTGAGGGGATGATGTCCGTGCGGCTTGCGAGTTGGCGAGGAAGCGGTCCTCTGCTTCCATCACCTTAGACATCAGCAGCCCCCATGCCGCCATAGCGCCGGAAGGGAGAACTTCTTCCGACCGCTCTGCTTCGTCGTCAGAGGAACACCACAACGCCAATGAGTCTGCCTTCAATTGTGCAACAATCCTCTTCTTCTGACTGTTGGAGAGAGATACTCCGCCTGGTCAGGGCAAATCACAGCATCTAGGACGTATGGTAACAAGGAAACCGTGGGGATAGAGAAAGGGCCGGGGACTAAATTCACTGTGCCGTCTGGTCCCTAATTATATGGCCAGAACATACTGTTACGTGTACAGGAGGAGGAGACGGCACAGACAACAGGGGCGTAGTATTTAGCTCTATGTTTTATTTATATTTGTATATACGTATACTATACATCAATAACAAATAATAATAAACATAAACAAGGGCAATGGAATGTGACAAATCCAAAGTGTGCCTGTGTGAGACTATGTGTGCTGATTAGCTGTTGAGTGTTACCGGCAGTGTTGAGCGAGAGGCGGAAGATCAAGAGGGACAAGGCAGAGCTCTGATGTCCGTGAGCAGGCAGGAAGTCGAGATCCAAGAGGCAGTCAGGGAAGCTAAGGGAACACGGGGAAACAAGACGCACTGTTCGTAACGCGGGAACGGAGGGAGGCTGCTGGATCGACAAGAAATTGAGACAAATCAACTCAGAGGGGGAGAAGCACAGATAGTGAGTATGCATAGCGCTAGACTGGTTTGGCTTACTGTACAGCACAGGTAGCTACGTTCTGGCGCGGGATAGCAGGTTGTGCAGGCTTATGAAGGCAGGTCTTCTCATTAGTGACAGGTGCGTTGACTGCTGATGGAAAGCAGCTGCTTGCTGCCGCCGAAGTGACGGGTGCAGGAGCGTGCTTGAAGGTGCGCCCAGCCCAGCGCATAGATGCATGCGCACTGGGGGTGCGCCCGGGCCGTGACACAGGGTGTATAAAAAAGTTTTAAGATGGGACTTAAATGCTTCTAGTGAGGTAGCATCTCTAACTGTTACCGGTAGGGCATTCCAGAGTACTGGAACCCGAATAGAAAATGCTCTAAAGGGGCTCTGGGAATCACTACTAAGCCAGAGTTCTTTGAATGCAGATTTCTTCCCGGGACAAATGGTACAATACAATCAGCCAGATAGAATGGAGCTAGATCGTTTAGTATTTTTTTACGTAAGTAGTAAAACTTTAAAGTCACATCTTAAGTGCAGAAGAAACCCGTGCAGGTGAGCCGGTACAGGTGTAATATGACTTTCTTGTTCTTGTCAAAGGTCTAGCAGCCGCATTTTGTACCAACTGTAATCTTTCAATAATAGATGTAGAGAGACCCGAAAATAATACGTTACAGTAATTGAGACCAGACGTTAACACATGAATAATGATCTCAGGGTTGGTGGTGGACAAAATGGGATGGATTTTAGCGATATTACGAAGACGAAAGAAGGCTGTTTTATTAACACCTAATGTGTGACTCAAATGAGAGAGTTGGGTCGAAGATAATACCGAGAGTTTTTACCAAACTTTTGTCCGAACTTGTCTAGTGTTGTTAGTCAAGTCTGATCTATGTTTCTCGATAGAGTGATGGTGCCTGCCCAGTTAGGGTGAAGGCCGTCCCTCCTCAGCAAGCCTGGTGGGCCCCAGGAAGACGGCCAATTATCAATAAACGTTAGTCCCTGTTCTCTTCAAAAACCATCTGCTATACCTCTCATCATTGCCTCTTACAGGCAGGGGCCCAAGACATGTACTTGATGCAGAGGCATCTTTCTAGCTAGATTACAACTCCTAGCTATGTTCCCCTCTATAATCTCTGACTGTCTCATCCTAGTGTCATTGGAGCCGATGTGTACAACTATTTTTGCATAGCTAGTGGTGTGATTAGCCTGTCGTACGTGTTTACTAGGCCTGTTGCGAGTCAGCTCCGTAAGATTAGCTTCAATGTCAGGTGCTTGGGCCCTCGGAATAACCTTAACTATGGCTGGTTTACTAAGCTGTTTCTTCCAGGTGATGGAGTCCGGTAGGGGGCGTAGGATAAGCTAAAGGGCTAAATCTATTATGTGTCTCAACTGGTTTACCGTGGCTTGTGGCTGAGGGCTGCTACAAACTGGGCTAGTCAGTCCGCTACAGCTAACGCTATCAAACATGTCCGGAGCGCCTAAATTTACAAATTTACTCTGCTCTAACTGGCAGACACAGCTCTCGAGTAGAGACAACCTATCCATGAGTAAGGTGCATGATGAACAGGAAGCCATACTCACCTTGTTTTTTTCACTGAGTCAAGTTCTTGCTGCCTTCAGAGCGCAGTAGCTTCGGACCGGGACTAGCTTAGCTTTTCTAGCTTAGCAACTAGCTAGCTGAAAGTGAGGGAGTGAAACAAAGAGTGGGTGCTTTGTCAGTTTGATAAATTTGTTGGATAAGGAATAAAGAAACTGTAAAACAATTAGAAGCACACAGATCAAAAGATAGCACTTAGCTTTTGAGCAGCAAAACAGCTGCGGCGAGCAGACTTCCGTACTTGACGTCAAAGAAGAACGTTTCATGGAATGATACACAGACAAGACTAGTTTGTTACGTGTAATGTTTAGCTGATAACCAAGACGGTATATAATAACCGGGGTAAAGTTGTGTCTTAAATTTTAACTGAAAAAGGAATCATATGAAAATTGGGGGCGTAGCAAAAACAATGCAATAATGTGTACCCTTTTAAATAAACTGTCAGCGTCCAAAACTGGCTATCACAGTAACAGGGGTTATTATTCATAAGGGTAACTTTGTCACGACGCGGGGTCGAACCCGCGTTTTCTTTGGTAACTGGAGCTGCCGGCGCCTCCGCTGACAGCGCGCTCAGACACGCCCCTGCTCGTGCTGAGCGCAGCACGCCCACGCAGCAACAAGCCTGCAGACATTCAATAATCAACACACCTGGACTTGATGAAGGGGAGCGGCATAAAGACCAGCGGACCTGAGGAACCTTCCCGTAAGCATCACGTCTGGCATTCCCTTCCTTCGTGATTTCCTCGCCTTTGCTTTGCTCTATCTCTCCGTGTCTGTCTGGTTCATGTCCTTTTGTGTTTTCACAGTGACTCCCCTGTCCTCCGTGATCGTGCCTTGCTACTCGACACCCATCCGGATTCCTGACTGCCCTCCTCGATCCACAACCTCCCTGCTCGGACCCAGACCACGCTGCCTTGCTCCTGCCCACGACCTCTTGCCTGTCCACGAACTGCCTCTTCGCCTTGCCCCCTTGGAATTCGACGGAAGATACAACCAACACTCACAGACAACAACCTTTGGTAACATTTACATTATTAATTTTACACATAGTCAACACTCACTCACTTTGAGTAGCATACACACGCCACATATTCATCAAAGGTTTGAAATAAACCTTGTAAACCGCAGTTCTGCCCTGGTTGTCGACTTCTTCCCTTCTCTGAACATAACAAACTTTCTAAGACATAATACAAATAGACAGAGTAGACATTGAAAGAAAAACAAAAATCTAATTTTGAGATGAGAAAATTAATTGGAAATCTCATATACAAATACAAAAGGTGGCAAGAAATATTTCTCTAATAAATAAAGCAAAATATGTTTTAGACCAAAAATCACACCATATTCTCTACTGCTTGCTAGTGTTACCATATCTGAGTTATTGTGTAGAAATGTGGGGAAATGATTACAAAAGTACACTACATTCACCATGTTACAAAAAAGATCAGTTAGAATGTTGGATAGAGAGATCATACACACCCTTTATTTATTAATTCCAAAATATTGAAATTCAATGGTATAGTGCATTTACAAACAGCTAATGTTATGTACAAAGCAAACTATAACCTGCTACCCAAGAATGTACAACAATTCTTCTCAACAAAAGAGGAGAAGTATAACCTTAGAGAAAAATCTAATTTAAAAATATTAGCATGCCAGTACAACACTTAAAACTTTTAGTATATCAGTATGTGGAATTTAATTATGTATTGGATTAAGCAAATAACTCAAACAATGTACTAACTTACAGTTTAAGAGGTTGTTCAAAGTATTTACAAATTATAAGGAAGAGTAACAATGATAATAGGTCCGGTGGCCATGGATGAAGTGCTGGCTGTCCAGAGTCGGGACCCCGGGTGGACCACTAGCCTGTGCATCGGTTGGGGACATCTCTGCGCTGCTGACCCGTCTCCGCTCGGGATGGTTTCCTGCTGGCCCCGCTGTGGACTGGACTCTCGCTGATGTGTTGGATCCACTGTGGACTGGACTTTCACAATATTATGTCAGACCCACTCGACATCCATTGCTTTCGGTCTCCCCTAGAGGGGGGGGGAGGTTACCCACATATGCGGTCCTCTCCAAGGTTTCTCATAGTCATTCACCGACGTCCCACTGGGGTGAGTTTTTCCTTGCCCGTATGTGGGCTCTGTACCGAGGATGTCGTTGTGGCTTGTACAGCCCTTTGAGACACTTGTGATTTAGGGCTATATAAATAAACATTGATTGATTGATTGATAATTATTGAAAAAAGGATATGATTTATCTCTTTATGTAAATCGTAACTGACTTAACTATTTATTTGAAGAGAACTGTTGTATTTAGAAAACACTGATATAACTGCTTCAAATTGAAAACAGGAAGTGAACATTCATGTGTAAGAAACCGCTATGAAGTGGAAAAGGTGTAGGATTAAATAAGGTCTGCTTTTTCCAACTCCTTTTCGGGCATGTTGTAAAGAGAAATAGAAAACATGTGACGTATCATTTTGAAACCGCTATCATGTTCGAAATTGTCACGTCGAGGGCGTATGTTTATGCGGTGGTCTTTTCCCCAAGATGCAGATAGACGTCCTTAAACAGGAAAAAAAACACGGAAAAAGGAAACGTGCCGATGGCACGGGAAGCCACAGCAAAGACTTTACAACTGACTAGCCAAAAAAGGAGCATGAAGCAAGTAGTACCCACGTAACTTTCGCGTGTAGCAAATATTACTACCAGGCAGAGTGTGGTGCGAGGCAGGAATAAAGGTTTGGGCTGAAAACTAAGTTTCTTTGTACTTGTGCAATGACAATAAAGACCATACAATACCATAAATAGCTCTCTGATTAGTGACCGGGAGGAGGTGAGTGTCCCGACCACTAATTAAGGGCAGGTAACAAAAATCAGCATCCATGGAAACAGAGAAAACAAACAAGAGTGTTGAAACAGAACTAATCACCAACTAAGGAAATATCAGACTAACCAAAACATGACCCGGGGAACGGATCATGACAGTTCCCGCCCTTAAGGAACGGATTTCAGACGTCCCAGAAAAACAAAAAAGTCCAAATTCACGTCGGAGTATCTGCTAAAGACGAAGATGGCGGCATCGTGGGAGGACCCACTGAAGACAAAGATGGTGGCGTCGTGGAGGACCCGCTGAAGAAGATGGCGTTGTCGTGGAAAGACCCGCTGAAGACGATGATGGCGGCATCGTGGAAAGACCCGCTGAAGACGATGATGGCGGGATCGTGGGAAGACCCGCTGAAGAAGATGGCGTTGTCGTGGAAAGACCCGCTGAAGACGATGATGGCGGCATCGTGGAAAGACCCGCTGAAGACGATGATGGCGGGATCGTGGGAAGACCCGCTGAAGACGATGATGGCGGCGTCGTGGGAAGACCCGCTGAAGACGATTAGGGCGGGGTCGTGGAAAAACCAGCTGAAGACGATGATGGCGGGGTCGCGGACAGACCTGCTGAAGATGCTGATGGCGGCTTCCTGGAAAGACCCACTGAAGACGATGATGGCGGCTGCACCGTCGGCACATCTACCAGCACTAGCCCCCCCCTCAGGAAGCGGATACCAGACGCTATCACCCAGAGTGGGAGAAACAGTCACGTGTGGGAAGAGTGGGGTCTGGTGGAGGGTCCTTGCTGGTCTTGTCTTTAAAAAAATGTCCTTGTATTGATCTTTTGAGGGAGGCTGACAGAATGAATTGGGAAAAAAAATTGCCCTTGTCCTGATCCTCTGCGACAGCCTCTGCTGCTCCAGCGAGAGAGAGAAAAAACGTGCTGCGTGACGTCATTCGAGCGCGCCGGGAGTGTGACGCCATCGGAGCGCACCTCTGGCGTGATGTCATCTAAGCGCGCCGCTGGCATGACATCATCTGAGCGCTTAGTGACCTGGCAAACAGTCGAGGAGATTAAATGTTTGGCAAAATGAACGATGGGATTACCAAACATGGTAGAAAAGAATGTTTGCGGTGTGCTTCGATCCAGTGGAGGAGCTTGAGGGGTCGGTGCGTCCTGGCAGCGAGTCGAAGCCTTCATTGACGCGCCCGGCCGGGTTGGCGGTGCGACAATGTCCTCAGGCAAAACGGAGTGAATGGGGACCAGGGAACCCTCAAGACCCCACATAAAACTCTCGCTCTCCTCGGGAGAATAGCGGAGGGTTTAAATTTCAACCAACCAACCAACCGACCAACCAACAACTTTCTGCAGACTGGTTGGTTTCTGTTGGTCTGTGACAAAACACTTTATTCAACACGAGGCTATTTTATATTTTACTGATTAATCAAAGTGTATGTGTGTGTGTGTGTCTTTTATACACTTTATTGGTTCAGAGGCTTTGTTTTAAATTTTGACTTTTCAAAGAGCCGTGCCAGATTATTAAAGCAGTGACATTTCAAAAGTGCTATCAGACCACTGGCGATGGTAAATCCCAGTGTTCTTGCTTACTGCGTTGATTGACAGGCGTAACAATACACCCTGCCTTACATCATATTTAGCAGCATACTCAAAGGGTTCGCGGGGAATAGTGGAAGCTTTAATAGTCCTAGTGGTGATGGACCTTTAGAGCTTTACATTTTGCAGCAAACTCAATCTGTTTTCCAAGAAGAGAGCATAACAAATGTTCTGACAGTTTCAGCAGAGGTGAGATGGGAGACTGGACAGAAGGTCCTTGGTCAACTTACAACGATAGAAGTGATGTTTTAGAGTAAGTCAATACCTGAATTAACACCTAATTTCACTCCAGTTATTACATAAAACAAGAAATACATTCCAAATAAATAAATACCATTAAATCAAATCTTGCCCACGAGTGATCTGCAGTGATGTGGCCTCTTCGTCGATCTGTCGTGGTGAAGAAGGGGGCTGAGCAGGAAGACAAAGCCCTCAAATTACCCATTGATCTACTTTCCTACCCTCACCGATGGTCACAAGCTTTGGGTAGTGACCGAAAGGATAATTTTGCGGGTACAGGCGGCTGAAATTAGTTTCCTCCTTAGGGTGGCGAGGCTCTCCTTTAGAGTTGAAGTGAGAAGCTCTGATAGCTGATTGATTGATTGAGACTTTTATTAGTAGGTTGCACAGTGAAGTACATATTCCGTACAATTGACCACTAAATGGTAACACCCGAATAAGTTTTTCAACTTGTTTAAGTCGGGGTTCACTTAAATTGATTCATGATACAGATATATACTATCATATATACTATCATCATAATACAGTCATCACACAAGATAATCACATTGAATTATTTACATTATTTACAATCAGGGGTGTGGAGGGGGGCGGGGGGGGGGGGGGTAGGATATGGACATAAAGTAGTGGACATAGAGAGATAGAGAGAGAGAGAGAGAGAGAGAAAGAGAGAGAGAGAGAGAGAGAGAGAGAGAGAGAGATATCAGAAGGCATAAGAAAAAGTATCTGCATTTGATTGTTTACATTTGATTATTAGCAATCCGGGGAGGGTGTTAGTTTAGGGTTGTAGCTGCCTGGAGGTGAACCTTTATTGTGGTTTTGAAGGAGGATAGAGATGCCCATTCTTTTATACCTGTTGGGAGCGCATTCCACATTGATGTGGCATAGAAAGAGAATGAGTTAAGACCTTTGTTAGTTCGGAATCTGGGTTTAACGTGGTTAGTGGAGCTCCCGCTGGTGTTGTGGTTATGGCGGTCATTTACGTTAAGGAAGTAGTTTGACATGTACTTCGGTATCAGGGAGGTGTAGCGGATTTTATAGACTAGCTCTGTCATTCGGGAGGAATAAGAGGAGCCAGAAAACGTGGCCCGGGCATCTGGTCCGTGTCTGAATGTATACATCATATTTACATACAGTACACATATACAGTATATATTAGGGCTGTCAAATGATTTAAATATTTAATCGCTATTAATCGCATTTTGTTCATAGTTAACTCAAAATTAATCACAGATATAGATACATTTTCATCATTAATAAGTGTACCCTCGACAGATAATTTTAAAGTTTTAACACTATTAACGGACAATTAATTTGCTTTAATGAAATGTCTTTTAAACGTTATGCTTTTTTAAACAGCTCATCACAAAGAGGACAAATATGATTTAATGATAATAATAATTTCAAAAAATGAACGTGCAAACCCAGTCACCAAAACATGTCACCGTGAATCGTGAAACGATGCCCAGTAGTATCGGCTGCTTTTCGGTCTGTGCCAAAAAAGTGCCAGATTCGGTGCCCATCCCTTTTGACAAAGCATAATCGTAGTGTAAGACATTTTTAATTTGTAAATGTTGTTCAACCGGATGAATAGCGTAGCGCTTTTATTTTGAAGCCGAACAAGTAATTGGTTTGAGAAAGTGTCTTGACAGGTTTTGATGTCAGATCGACTGTTACCAATATTTTAAAAAAAAAGTCTCCTTTCGACTTCCTGCCGACCATCTTTCATTTCTGTTGAGCTTTTATGTCATCTTACTTACTAAATCAGTCACAGTAACAATCTAAATGTTATGTTATCACTGCACCTCAACCGTAATCTGAACACGGAAGTGAAGCACCACCCACCTCTAGAACGACACACGCAGCAGGTGTTTGTTGCAGGGATGTTGCCTCTTCGCACGGCGAAAAATGGTCCTTTCTTGTCGGGAGAACAACTTGCCGTGGCTTTGAACCTGATATTTCCATTAGGTCGACGACTTTCCTTTGTCCATTTGTGCTAGTTTGTGGCTCATCAGGAGCAAGAAAACCGCAGCCAAGTTACCCCCGCGACGGCACCGCCTTAGGGTCAAAAAGGACGCAGGTGCGTTAATCGGCCGTTAAAAAAATGAGTGCCTTTATTTGAATTTATAATTAATGCGTTATTATCGCGTTAACTTTGACAGATATATATATATATATATATATATATATATATATATATATATATATATATATATATATATATATATATATATATATATATATATATATATATATATATATATATATATATATATATATGTATATATAATAGGGCTGTCAAGTGATTTTTTTTTTAATCAGATTAATCACACTGGAAACATGTAATTAATCATGATTAATCACATTTAAAAACAAAAAGTATTGTCTTTGGTTCATGACATAGTCTGGCAAAAAATCATATACCTTATTTACAGATTTCAGGACAAACAACCGGATAAAGTAAGACTTTTGGGCGTTACACTTAGTAATACACTTTCGTGGTCTGAATATATCAATCAAATTGTCGTTAAAATGGGTAGAAGTATTGCTGCTGTTAGGAAATGTGCTACGTATGTAACACCTGCAATTCGCAGACAGGTAGTACAAACATTGGTGTTGTGTCATCTGGATTATTGTTCAGTTATTTGGGCTTCTGCACCCAAGGTTGAGCTTACAAAATTACAAAGAGCTCAAAATAGGGCAGCAAGTCTTACTCTTGATTTTTCGTATAGATCGAGTGTGGACCGTATGCATTCTTGTCTTGGATGGCTGAAGGTTATTCATAGATTATCCAACAGTGTATTGTTATTTATTCGACACATTATTCATAACAAGTACCCTACAGCTCTTTTTAAGCAGATCGGTTCTAATGCTGATGTTCACCACTACAGTACCAGAGCTTCAACTCAAGGTCTACTTGCATTACCACGACCAATAACATAATTCAATGACAAGCACTGTTGTATACAGAGGCATTTCATTTAGAAACACTCTTCATTTATATATTAGGACTATTCCCAGTAAAAAAAAAAAAAGCATTTAAGAAACATGTACTGTACAATCACTTATCTTTCATGTTATCAGTTTGAGAAGTTTTTTTTTTGTTCTCTCTTTCCCTTTTTCCTTTCTTTTATTGTAACTGGATTTGCGTATGTTCTGTAACTGGATCTGTGTACTGTTATAGTTTTTGGGTTTTTTTCGAGAATTTTCTTTTTCTTTTCCTTTTTCCTTTCTTTTATTGTAACTAGATCTGCGTATGTTCTGTAATTGCATATGTGTACTGTTATTTTACTTTAATTTTTTGAGAATATTCTTTTTCTTTTCCTTTTTCCTTTCTTTTATTTGTAATTGGATTTGTGTATGTTTTGTAACTTGGATCTGTGTATTATTATTTTACTTTGAACTTTTGAGAAGGACCCCAGGAAGACTAACCTGGCGTTTGTGCGTCGGCTATTGGGGATCCTCAATAAACAATAAACAATAATCACGCCAGGAGCAATCAATTAATCATTATTATTTGCTTGCATAAATAACATTTGCTTAGGAAAATACCCCAATATTTGGGTACAAATGCAATTTAGTAGTCAGAATGTCATTCAGGAACATTTTGTATATGTTTTACTGAACTGCAAGTCATTGATTTGCTCAAAACTTGGTGAAAATAAGCATAGTAAAAAATTAAGTGCACATTTTGAAAGTCTTTGCCGTTTGCAATAATCTTGCAAACAAGGTACAGTTACTAATCGATAATGTAGTTAACACACTCTTAAACAACTTTACACCATTTACTCTTCTTTAGTTTAAACAGTTGTTGAAACAAACAAGCTTGTTTACCTTTTTCAGATGACAATGGCAATCTCTTTTTTTGGTACAATGAGACTCCAGCTTGTTGTGATTACTTACAGATGTCCATTGTTCTCCAAGAAGCAAAATAGATGCGCATTCAGCCCGTAAATGCATCATTATGCTTTTGTTTGTGCAGCACAGTTGGTTTATCCTTGCTGGAATTGTGCCTCTCTAAGGAATTGTGGATCAGCTGTGGTGATATCAAGATCAATCTTGCAGGACTTGGTCTTCACTGATGTTAGATGTCCTGCATGTATGTGGTGGATGTCCGTTTAGCAAAGGCATATGTTTAACTTAACTGTGCTACTTTTGTTGACAACATTGAATCAGTAAACTTTGCCAGCAGAGCATTCTCCTCTGCTTCTTGTCGATTCATGCGAGCATGTAGATATCGGCGCAGCAGCACCAGCTGACTGCTGCTTTCACCTCAGTCTCCAAGACACAAAAATGTCTGCAATATCACAGGAAAGAGTCATTCGATTTGTTGCTAGTAGCTGTTTACAAAAGAAGTTGCCAAGAGGATTTACAACACTGTTGGCGCCATCCTCGAGTACGTGTTTCGCTTTAAGATAGTATTTTAAACTTGATGTGCGCCGATGATAAAAATGTTTGTTTATGCAATACCAACAAGTTACCTCAGTTTTATCAAAAGTTCTGTTTTCAAGTGAAATTGGCCGACTATCATCATGATCACAGACTGTGTCACAAATTTGTGCGTCTGCCGGGTTAAACCTCAACCCGGAAGTGATTAATCATCATTCATAATTAACGCAATCATTTTTTTTTATTAATCACATGCGTTAAAGTACCAATGATTGTCGCACACACACTAGGTGTGGTGAAATTATCCTCTGCATTTGACCCATATCCCTTGTTCACCCACTGGGAGGTAAGGGGAGCAGTGAGCAACAGCGGGGGCCACGCCAGGGAATATTTTTTGATGATTTAACCCCCAATTCCAACCCTTGATGCTGAGTGTAAATCAGGGAGGTAATGGGTCCCATTTTTATAGTCTTTGGTATGACTCGTCCGGGGTTTGAACTCACAACCTACCGATCTCAGGGCGGACACTCTAACCACGAGGCCACTGAGTGAGTCTTTGCATCTTGGCATTATTTTTGACCCAACTCTCTCATTTGAGCTGCACATTAAGTGTGTTACTAAAACAGCATTCTTTCATCTCCAAAAAAAAAGTAAAATCCACCCCATTTTGTCCACCAGGGACGCTACCCACACAGCAAAAACACTCCGCGGCGGATCCCCCGCGCAGGTATCGCGCTTTCCGGAACGGAACCGCGAAACGGACCCGCATCGGCGTCCATTTGCACTCAGGAACGTATCCGCCACGGCGGCAGGTAGTGGATCCGCCGTGGCGGCGCGCAGAATGCGCTCCGCGCCCATGATCAAAGCCTTATTTCCGCGGCGGGTGCGCCGTGACGGCGCGCTGCATCCACTCCGCACCCAAGATCAAAGCCTAACCTCCCGCCGCGGACCAGCAACGGACTCATAAAAACCCTGGCTCATCTGGCCGTTTTGGACCCCTTTATCTTATTTTCAAAATCCCTTCTGTTCTTGCTGTAGGATAAAATAGGAAACTAAAATATTCACTAAGCCCTACTACAGCAATATAGGCTTACATATGCATTGCCTTGTATTTTTAAACTAACAGAAACAGAAAATGGTCAATTCACTCTATAAAGTAAATATATATAATATATATTTAAAAAGTAAATATACATATTTAATCTATTAGGCTACAACTTCAAGGAAACGCTGCTCCATGCACAGCTAACATATCAGAAAATGAATAACTGGTGAATGACAAGAAGTCCAATAAAAGGTTGTTTATTTATACATATACATCTCTATTCCTCCTGAGGAGGTGGAAGCGGGACTCGTCTCCTCGTTGCCCGATCCCCCGCCAAGTTGAACCACCTGATGGCGTGTTTGGTGACCTCAGCGTCCGTGGCTGACCTTGTCAACACATTTTTACTCACAGCACCTGTAATCAAACAAGATTACAAGACAGATACGTTTATGTTTATGGTCGGAAGCATCCATAGCCAAGTATGCTTACACAATACAAAATATGTGATAGGTATTAAGGAGATTACATTTGAAAAAAAAAAAAGACTTAAAAGTTACTGGAGGTGGTTAAAATAAGGTGCGTAAACTATGAATTTGTGATCAGGGTATATGTGTGCAAGACATCCAAAATGTTTAAACAATATCGTTATTTGGTTCCTTGATCAGAGTACTTGTTTGGCTCTGTTGGATGACGGCGGCGGGGGGTTGGGGGTGGGGGGCATAAATAAATATCCATAACCCAACTTTGGGAGGTTGACATTGTTTTCTTATTATATTTGTACTATCATTCTATGTTTGTATTCGTGTAGGCCAGGGGTGTCCAAAGTGCGGCCCGGGGGCCATTTGCGGCCTGCAGGTCATTTTTTAACGGCCCCAGGGCACATTTTTTAAAAATACAATTGAAATAAATAAAAAACATTTAAAGTGGTATTTAAAGAGCAAACAGGTGAAATGTAACAAGAAAATGTAGCAATGTTTACTCTAATCACACAAAGCTGCCATGTAGGCTGTTTCTTTCTTTAAAAAATAATAATGAATCAAAATCAATGTCATTATGGAATATAGACCTATTCAAGGCTTAAGAAGTTTACCTTCGCAATCAGCTGGTCTTGGTTGTGCTTAATAGTTTCCAGCAGGCTAAGGATGTGGATTACCTCAGGCGCTGTTGACAAACAGCAGTATAAAATTAACATGTTTCAGTGTTTATCCTCATTACTCATAATCCTGACATTAGCTATTGACCTTAGTTAATGACAAAAGTTATTGACAAAGTTTGAAGAAAATATGTGATTGCTGTGAATTTGAATTTTTTTCAAAATTTGTGGCACAGAATGACCATCCGGTATTTGTCAGTTATTGCTCACCAGAGCAGGAAATGTTGTCGGCCATTCTTCCCCCTCGCCATGTTGGCCTGTAGGCCAGGCTGGATCCAGGCTCCTCTGTCTGCCACATGTTGAGGGCTGCTGGTGAGGGGGGTGGAGGGAGTCGAGGAGGGACTGCCGTTCCTCGTGAGGTGGGCA
Organism: Entelurus aequoreus; assembly: GCF_033978785.1. Taxonomy (NCBI): domain Eukaryota; kingdom Metazoa; phylum Chordata; class Actinopteri; order Syngnathiformes; family Syngnathidae; genus Entelurus; species Entelurus aequoreus. The sequence continues at coordinate 33,378,286 of NC_084743.1, forward strand.
TTGTGAGAGAGCCATCAGTTAACCATGACTGGTAATACCCAAGGGGCCTATCTATACACTAATATTTCAGAGATCAGTCCCTACCTTGTGTAACTCTCTGCATGTTTAATGCAGGTGCTGGTGAAGGCATATGAATGCGTCCGTCCCCATGGTGAGGTGCTAAGGGAGATACATTGGTATTAAATGGTTGTGATCTGTTAACCATGGTTACCGGATGCTGAGATATTATTTCAGAGATCAATCTTTACCTAGAAAGTTATCTCCAGTTGAGGAGTCGAGTTGACAAGTACTCATGACTCTTGCTGGCACTCGGCGAGACGGTGGAGCTGGGAGAAGGGATATAAGGAGAGGGGAATATCTTTAGCACTAAGAATGTTAACCATATCTTTTGGTGGTTTTGTTGTTTTCGATGTTAAGAGATTATTCCTTACTCTGCCTGTGCAATTGGCTTGCCAACCCCTGAGATGTGAGGTCACTATTTCCTGGGTCTTCTTCGCTATCATCTGAGTCCCCGAGACGATGGCTGTTGGGTAACCATATCATTAGGATTATTGCAATACCAAAATTGCCAAATATACATATAGTACAAGCATCTCTGGTCTATTTTTGAATGCTACCGGAAATAACCTTCCTATTACTGTAGAAACATGACAAAAACAAGACGGAACACAGTTACACTAGCTTCCTGTTCCTTTTTTCTGGCAGCTCCTCGTTCTCTGCCTCAGATTGCAGGTCTGAGGTGTCGCAGCCCTTTCCATATTATTGCATTATTTTTAATGCGTCTTTGTAGTTGTCTAAAATTGAATATGTTAAAATGAACATGAGTTTCAAATTAGCTGTAGAGCTGAACAGAATATTATTATTATTGATGATGATAAATCAGGTTTCTCTCTTACAAGAGACCTGGTCAGAACATAGACACAATAGGTTATTCCAAGCATAAAGAGAAGCAACTATGACGTTATTTTTAAACAAGAAGATTATGAATTTGCATACCACAAGTTCGGACAACAGAAACGTCAAATCTTGGCCAGTTTGGCTCATGCTGCTCCTCATTTAAAGCTGCCCTTTCAATTCTGTCGGTGTTTTTATAGCTGGGCCAGAAAACCATCCTATCATCATACCATCCACTTGGGACAACCGCAATGTCCCTGTTCATTATAAATTTAATCAGATGAAAAGGCACCCTTAATGTAGAAAGAAAGAAAAGGGGTATTTATTCATCGTCAAAGGAACAACGGGGACAAAAGCATGCACAGGTGTTAGTGTATACAAATAAGCAAGTAAGATGAGCTGAGATTTTACCTGAATGGTGCCCCAAGGTGGTAAGAACTATAAGAAAGGTAAAAGTACAGGTCATAATAGTCAGAACTTCAGCTCAATCGTAAAGTAGGGTTTGAAATTATGAGTGTAGTGTATACAGAGATCAGTCCATACCTTGTGTAACTCTCTGCATGTTTAATGCAGGTGCTGGTGAAGGCATATGAATACATCCTTCCCCATGGTGAGGTGCTAAGGGAGATAAATTGGTATTAAATGGTTGTGATCTGTTAACCATGGTTACTGGATGCTGAGATATTATTTTGGAGATCAATCTTTACCTAGAAAGTTATCTCCAGTTGAGGAGTCGAGTTGACAAGTACTCATGACTCTTGCTGGCACTCGGCGAGACGGTGGAGCTGGGAGAAGGGATACAAGGAGAGGGGAATATCTTTAGCACTAAGAATGTTAACCATATCTTTAATATTAATGTGGTGGTTTCGTCTACAACGCTAAATATATCCTGTGGTGTACCTCAGGGATCAATATAGGACCTAAATTATTCAATGTCTAGATAAATGACATTTGTAAAGTTACAAAAGATTTACAGTTAGTATTATTTGCGGATGATACAACAGTGTTTTGTTCAGGAGAGAACACACAGGAGATAATACAAATAATAACAGAAGAAATTAACAAATTAAAAAGATGGTTTGACAAAAACAGACTATCTTTGAATCTCAGTAAAACTAAAATAATGCTATTTGGTAACAGTAGAAGAGAAAGTCAAACACAAATACAAATAGACGGAATAGAAATTGAAAGAGTAAATAAAACCACATGTCTAGGTATAATGATTGATGATAAATTGAACTGGAAATCTCAAGTAAAAAATATACAACATAAAGTAGCAAGAAACACGTCAATAATGAATAAAGCAAAACATGTTCTAGACAAAAAATCACTTCATATTCTCTACTGTTCACTAGTGTTACATATCTGAGTTATTGTGTAGAAATATGGGAAATAATTACAAAAGTACACTTCATTCATTAACGGTGTTACAAAAAAGATCAGTTAGAATAATATATAATGTTGGATATAGAGAACACACAAATCCTTTATTTATTGAATCAAAGATACTGAAATTCCACGACATAGTGAATTTGCAAACAGCTAAAATTATAAACAAAGCAAACTATAACCTGCTACCCAAGAATATACAGCAATTCTTCTCAAAAAAAGAGGAGAAAAATCATCTTAGAGAGAAATGTAATTTAAAACATTTGTACGCACGTACAACACTTAAGACCTTCAGTATATCAGCATGTGGAATTAAACTATGGAATGCATTAAGCAAATCAATCAAACAATGTACTAATATGATCAATTATTTATGCTTACATGTGGAAATAATAATAATAGTAAATAAAATAATAATAAAAAAAGGTAAATAAAGCATAAAATAGTCTCTAATAAATTAATTAAATAAAAAACAGCATATAAATATATACATCAGCAAATAACAAAAATATAGATCAAGAAAAAGGATCCTTAATATGTGCAGCAATTTTCCCCACTCACATCACCTCGTTTTATATTTTTTTCTACAATTAACTATGCCAAAAAACACATAGACATACCTTTTTTTTTGTAATGGAAACAAAAACAACATGGCGTCACACACAGCTAGTCCACAGTAAACAGGATCTCGAGCTCCACTAAAGAACAAAGAAAGAAATAATACACACTCATATTAATAGCAAAGAACGGCTGTTTCCACTCTGTTAACGTTACGTTGTTATAACGAAGTAATAGCGACCTGGGCCTAAACAACACTGACAATAAAGTAATACGCTTTGGTTTCAAGCAGTTGGAAATATGTGGAATATCGTAGCATGTAACCTACACACATTCACAGCGTCTAACAACAAAAGATAGCCTAAGTTAACTGTATTGAACGTTACTCACCGGCTTCACAAAACACAGATAAAAGACAATTTTACAATAGCACGGCGAAAAAATGACCGTCGTTGTGTGGGTTTTTTGACGAATAACACTCTTTTCCACTTTTCTTCGCTAGGGCCTCACCTCCCGCGTGCAGCCATTTCGAACTTTCTGAATACGTGACGTCAGACGCACGTCCCCATGCAAAGCATTCTGGGAGGCGGCGCTGGAAATAAAAGCCTTTTTTTTACAGAATATAAAGTTTTTACTGCTAGTCCTAATATCAAACAACGTCATTACAATCATACATAAATGATGATGGAAACACAAAGGCCGATCTTTACTGCGAATGTAGCAATAAATCAATAAATCTATACTTACGTTCGTGTTCCAGCAAAGAAAGTCCAGAGATCTTGGCTCATGCGCGTACACGCTAGTAGGCGCGTCCACGTCTGCGGGTGCAGACATTGGTCGGCTCAGCGTGCGTAGGCGGAGCCTATAACTCTAGGCGGCGCGCGCCGGTTTAGTTTGCGCGTCCGCGTATGCGAATCAGACACGAGTCCGCTCAGGATCAGCTGTCTGACCGTACAATTTTCAGAGGCGGAGCTGTATCCTCTAGGCGGAGCCAAAACGAATGTGACAGTAATGCGGGTTGGGCGACTTGAATGCGGATCCGTATAAGCAGTCTTCTGCTGTGTGGGTAAGATTATTATACATGCGTTCATTAAGTTTAATCTCGATTACTGTGGATATATTATTTTCAGGTCTCCCCGTGATTAAAATATTACTGTTGGTACAACATGCGACTGTGAGACTCTTGACTTGGACAAGAAAGTCTGGTCCTATTCGCCTATACGGGCCCAACTGCACTGGCTCCCGGTACACTTAAGATGCTATGGTTTTATTACTTACATACAAAATACTAAATGATCTAGCACCATCTTATCTTGCTGACTGTATTGTACCTTATGTTCCGTCCAAATAATCTGCATTCCAGGAACGGCAGATTATCAGTGATTCGCAGAGCCCAAAAAAGTCTGCCAGCTCTATAGCATTTTCTATTCAGACTCGAGTACTCTGGAATACCAGACTAGCAACAGTTAGAGATGCTACCTCTGTAAATCTCAGGGCATTCAATCGTACTGTGTGGTTTGTCTCAGAGGACGTTTCGCCTCTCATCCATGTAGGCTTCATCAGACTAGATCTAACCAATCTAAGTCTATGAGCATAAACCGATGAAGCCTACTGAGGCATTGGCACCAGCCGCAAGACTAGATCTGACCAATCTAAGTCTAACACTAGATCTGACCAATCTAAGTCTATGACCATGGAATGATGAAGCCTACTCGGATGAAAGCGAAACGTCTTATAATACAAACCAAACAGTCCAGTTGCGATCGATTGAATGCCCTGAGGTTAAATTGACCTGGATGAATGAGAACATTCATAGACATACCACAGTAAGAATCCCACCTCAAAACTCATTGATATAATAGTCCCCTTTTTAGAATAGTTGGCCTGCCGCTTTTCTTTTCTGCTCTGCCCCTCTCCTCAACAGAGAAGTTACCAGGTGACGTCTCCGCATTGTTGACTTGTCTACACGGAAGATGACCTCCTATGACCCTCTGTTGGCTTCCCGATAGACTGGGCTCTTACATTACCATGTATGTAGTAAGTCAATAACTGTACTCACTTTGCATCAATTGCAGCCTGTCACCCAGGAAGGGGGTGCCCACATTTGCAGCCCCTTCCCAATATTTCTACTTTTTCCCATCTCTGGCTTTTGGAGTTTTTCCTTGTTTAGATCAGGGGTTGTCGTTGTGGTTTGAAAAGCCCTTTGAAGCACTTTCGATCAAGGGCTATACAAATAAACTTTGATTGATTGAGCTTCCTCAAAAAGATGATGACGTATTTAGAAAGATGCACAAAGGTATATAACAAACAAAGTTTACCAGGCAAACTTAAGATGAAGTGATAGTTAAATATATTTCTACACAACTTTGTCTCTGTTTTGTTCTTGTTGTTGTTAGTGCACATTTGTTTTTGTTCAGAAAAACACAGACGATAATGTCACTGACAATTACCTGCACAATAATTTGTCGGTGACAAATTTTATTGTCAATTTTGGTCTACAGTTTCAACGAATCGTTCCATCCCTCGTGTTGTTTGTTTATAATTGATTTGGTTGTAGTTTGAATTGATTTGTTTGAGCTTTAAGCATCATTTCCTCCAGTTACGTGGATGTACTGTATAACATGTGTATCTTGATACACAACCATGCTGCCTCCTGTACAAAAAATAGCATGCGGAAGCTACTGTTTGGACTGTGACATACTCGTATGGTCAAGGACGTGACTGAACACGTATCTTATTGTTGTTTTACAAACCTCAGGTTAAGGGTTTTATTATAGAATGGTTACCCCCGCTTTTTCAAAAGAGTACACACATTTTTGCATTTCACGTTGTGAAGCCAAAACAACACATACTGTATTTTATCCTCATCGACATCATGGTCTTCAAACACACGAAATGTACATCCATAAGAGAGAAGACAATTGTTGGCCAGTTGTTACCTGCCTTGAGCAACGACCGTGCTGCTGGCCGGCTGACATAACCATCCCTGGGGGATCGTGAGATATGTGATGTTTTCATGCCCAGCAGATGTTCACACTAACGCTTCAAACAGACATATCATTCAGTTTGACTGCAGCAAGTCAGTAGCACAGAGTAAGTCCAAAATAATAAAGAGTTTGATGACATGACAAACATCTGCAGAGGTACATGGCGCCTGTCTGGTAACCGGTATGAACCGCCAATTCGTGTGACGGCAACGCAGCTGGGGGTAACTCGTGGAGGAGACCTCCACATATGTAAGTGATTCAGTTGAATCAAGTGGAATCATTACAACCAAATAGTATTTAAAGAAGAAAAACCTTCAAGCAGTGTGGTTAACTACATCTCATTTAGATTAGATAGACACACAATCTTCCAATTTCCTTTTTATTGAAGTTGTATCTGCTTTAAACTATACAGCGCCATGGCGACACACGTGCCAGCAACACTTTAAATGTGCTTGATTGGAACTCATCAAGTCCCTAAGTGACAAATATAATTGTCCCTTGTTTATTACGGTTGATTGGTAAGTTGTTCTGCCAAAAGTCGGTCAATTTGACAGTCGCAACTGCGTTCATTAGTAGGGCTGGGTATAATGGCCAATTTCCCAAATCGATAGGATTTTGTTTCATAAGATTTTAAATAATTTAATCGTGATTCGATTCAATTCAATCTGCACTTAAATATTGAAAATGTCTCAAATCTATCAACATACATCATTTAATTTTTTTTTTCCATTTATTTATTTATTTCAGGCAATGACAAAGACGTACAAGTTGACAAAACATAATAATATAAATTAATATAGTGCATTATTATCCAGTTTTGCCTGAAAGGGAGTGGGAAGAAGATAACTTATTTAATCCCACCCCCAGTTCTCCATTCAGTGATTATTCACATGAGTTTCACTCTCACTTTGTTCAAGGATTATAATACAGATGTTGTATCATAGTGGCATTACCACAGGTAACAATAATTATTACACAGTAACAATCATTTGTATCAACAATGTAGGAATAATGAATATACCAACAATGCTAATAGACATCATAGCAACAATGGTAATAGACAACATAGCAATAATGGTAAGGAAACATTCAGCACATGTTAACACTTTGAGACAGAGTATAGCAGCAGGTCAAATTAAAGACCCCCATCTCTATATTTGAACCAGACCCCATGTTTGTATAATAGTTTAAATCGATTAATAGTTTGGCATTGCTTGTGCTGTAAGTCCAGTTTGTTCCATAGTTTTACTCCGCATACAGACACACAAAAACGTTTACGAGTGGTTTGAGCTCTCGGCAATAAGAAATATCCAAAGCCTCTCAAGTTATGAGCTTGCACTCGTCTTATTAAAAAACGTTGTAGATTAGGTGGCAATAATTTGTTAAAAGCTTTATATAAGATTATTAATGTATTATATTTAACAAGGTCATCAAATTTGAGCAACTTTGATTGCATAAACAGATTATGAGTATGTTCTAAATAACCAACGTTGTGAATGATCCGCACTGCTCTTTTCTGTAATATGATCAGAGGATGAATTGTGTTGTGGTAAGTATTCCCCCATACTTCAACACAGTATGTAAGGTAAGGCAGTACCAAGGTGCAGTATAGAGTACGGAGTGCATTTTCATTGAGGTATAGTTTTGCTTTGTTTATAATTGAGAGGCTTTTGGAGATTTTTGTTTTAATGTGTCTGACATGAGGTTTCCATGATAGTTTACTATCATTTATTATCCCAAAAATGTATTCTCATTTACGATTTCAATTTGGGTACCATCAATACTTATTTTCTGTTCAGACGTTATGTTGTGATTTCCAAACATTACTATCTTACTTTTATTTATATTCAAAGATAATTTATTTCTGTTCATTCATTTTTTTTTACTATGTTTAGTTCTGTGTTTACTGTATTTATGAGCTCATTATAGTCATCACTACTGTAGAATTTGTGTCGTCTGCAAAAAGTATACATTTCAGTATTTTGAATGTATTAATGTATATCATTAATATATACATTAAACAGTTTTGGCCCCAACACGGACCCTTGGGGGACACCACAAGCAATGCCAAGAGTATCAGATAAAAATGTACCCATTTTAACAAACAGTACCCTCCCTGTTAAATAACTTTTTAACCAGTCACCAGCCAGCCCCCTAATTCCATTTCTTCCCATTTTATCTAGTAGAATTGAATGATTAATGGTATTAAACCACATCTAGTGTGTGTGTGACAATCATTGGTACTTTAATCTTTAAAATCTTAAAAATGCTTTCTTTAGGTCAATAAAAATACCAACTGCATATCTTTTATGCTCCAGTGCATTAGTAATTTCCTCAATAGCTTCAGTTATTGCCATTGAAGTTGTTCTTTTGGACCTAAAGCCATACTGACCGTCATTGATTATATGATGCTTCTCAAGAAAAGATTCAAGTCGAGAGTTGAATAGTTTCTCTAAGATTTTTGAGAACTGAGGCAAAAGAGAGATTGGTCTGTAATTGGTGAAAGCGTGTTTGCTGTCACTTTTGAAGAGCGGAGTTACTTTTGCGATTTTCATTTGACTTGGAAAGCAGCCAGTCTGGAATGATACATTACATAATAAGTTAAAGGTTTTACAATATTCAGGATAACCTTTTGAACCAATATCATGTTGATATCATGGCAGTCAGTGGAGCACTTACTTTTACACTTCCGCACAATGTTTGTCACTTCCTGCTCATTTGTAGCTGAGAGGAAGAATGACGAAGAATTTCGTTCAATAGTTGATTTTGTAACTCCATTGTCTGGGATATCAACAGCCAATTTAGGACCAACATTTACAAAAAAACTATTGAACTTGTTTACTACATTACTCATATTATAATCTTCACCGTTTTCATCAATAAAGTAATCAGGATATGTCAACTTGGAATATCCTTGTTTTATTAGACTATTCAAAACATCCCAAGTTCCTTTTATATTATTTTTGTTTTCATATAGTTTTTTTTGATAATATAACCGTTTGCTTGTTCTTATAATATCAGTTAATTTATTTTTGTACTTATTGTATCGTTGTTCGACTTCTTTTGTTTTTGTTTTGATGAAAAGTTTGTAGAGATTGTTTTTCTTTTTACAGGCATTAATTATCCCTTTTGTGATCCAAGGGCTATTTTTATTTTTTCCTTTTATAAAATATTCTTTTACGGGGCAATGTTTATTATGCAGGGAAGTAAAGATGTCTAAAAAATTACAATAAGCACTGTCCACATTAGGTTCTCTGTATACTGAAGTCAAAACCTGAACTGCTAAACTATTGTTTAGGGCACATATTGTTTCCTCAGTTGTTATTCGATAGATAGGAGGCCACCTGCTGCTCCACCGACTGTGCCTCCTGCACCTTGTTAATTCTCTTCACCAAAAACAACATTGGACGGGTTAAACTTTCTTAAAAATCTCCAAAGGGCTATAAAAATATGTAAAAGTGAAAGTGTACTTATATTGAAACAGTCCCTTACAACAAGTTGCATGAAGGCATTGATTCTCAAACCGTGGTACGGGCACCACTAGTGGTACGCAGGCTGTATCTCGTGGTACGCCAAATAATCACTTAATTCAATACCATAATGTAACAGTTTTATCTTCCTATATCATACTTGCCAACCCTCCCGTTTTTAGCGGGAGAATCCCGATATTCAGCGCCTCTCCCGACAACCTCCCGACAGAGATTTTCTCCCGACAAACTCCCGGTATTCAGCCGGAGCTGGAGGCCACGCCCCAAAAAAAAAAGTCTGCCGCAGCTGCGATTGGACCTGACCAGCCTCCGGGTACAAGTACTGGAGTACCAATTGCTTGCCAGGGAAGATCTTCCCCAGGAAGCAAGGATTGACCGGTGGAAGAAGATTCCACACTCTCGTGCATTTGATGAAAGCACTTTTGTGCGTGCCGCACAGCAATGCATCATCAGAGAGGGTGTTCAGCATGGTTAGAAAAATAGTGACAGAGAATAGAAAGAGGATGGACAATTCAACCCTTAACAAAGCATTGTACTTTCAAGTACAACAATGAGTAGATGAGTGTTGTGTGTGTGTGTGTATGTGTAAATAAATGAACACTAAAATTCAAGTATTTCTTTTATTTATATATATAATAAAAAAAAAAAAAATATATATATATATATATATATATATATATATATATATATATATATATATATATATATATATATATATATATATATATATATTTAGAATTCACTGAAAGTCAAGTATATATATATATATATATATATATATATATATATATATATATATATATATATATATATATATATATATATATATATATATATATATATATATATATATGAAATACTTGAGTTGGTGAATTCTAGCTGTAAATATACTCTCCTCTTAACCACGCCCATAACCACGCCCAGGCCCCAACCACGCCCCCCCCCCCCCCCCCCCCCCCACACACACACACACACACCCACCTCCCGATATTGGAGGTCTCAAGGTTGGCAAGTATGTCCTATATTCAGACACAGTGTTACTGTTTAAAATTTGTGTAGTTACAATATATTTGCTAAATAAAACCTCTTCTTTATTGTTCATTAATACTTAGGCCTGCTACAATGCTGTACTTTAACGTTGATGATTATGGTGGTACCTGGAAAGCCACGTGTTTTCCAAGTTGGTACTTGGTTAAAAAAGTTTGAGAACCACTGCATAAAGGTATTGTTTCTTCAAGTGCTAAATGATGCTAGTAAATATGTAAGCTATTCTTCTTGGACTCATATTTACTCATATTTACGTTTACATTGGGGAGAGAGGCTGTGCCAGCAACCTGAGGGTTCCTGGTTCAATCCCCACCTTCTACCATCCTAGTCACGTCCGTTGTGTCCTTGAGCAAGACACTTCACTCTTGCTCCTGATGGGTCCTTGTTAGCGCCCTGCACGGCAGCTCCTGCTGTCAGTGTGTGAATGTGTGTGTGAATAGGTAAATGTGGAAATAGTGTCAAAGCGCTTTGAGTTCCTTAAAAAGGTAGAAAAGTTCTATACAAGTATAACCCATTTACCATTTAGCAGTCAAACATGATGAACCGCACAGGTATCTTCTTATGTAGACCAGAAGTGTGTGCTTGTGTTTATGGTGCACTTGCCAACAGTAGGCATGTGTACAGGGACACAATTAATCTGATTAAAAACCTAACCGGAATAAAAATGCTTCATGTAAACACTCCATTCCAAATTTTCTGACCCAATCACACGTGTTAGGACCTACATTTCCTTCTGATCGAGACAGATGGTCTATTCCGATAGTCATTCAGATTGGAGCACATGTAAACACTTCTTCTAAAGTTTGGGTCGAAATTATACCTACTGCGTATGTCTGTTACGTCAGCTATAGGTGGAAGCCATGGCAGGCGGCTTAAAGCAGAACTGGTCTGTATCCAAAACAAATGTTGGTCATCCTTCCATCTACTTTCATCCAGGGGCTGCTTGTCTTTGGTGGTGGATTGGTGACTAATTGTAATGGTCTCGGAATTAAGCGATCGTCTTGCTGCTATCTCCCCCCATTCAACATGTGCAGAAGTAGCGTTATATACTGTTGCGTTTGTTGCTCTAAACCAAGACTAGCAAATACAAAAGTATAGTTGAGAGCATTGTTCTAAACCATAGGTCAAGCACATTGTTAGCTTTTAGGCGGCCAAAAAATATCTGCGGCCCATAAGGACCACAGCTGTACTAAGTTATGATAGACTTTTTGACCACTAGTTGCAGTAATGACAATCTCGAACAAACAGGAGAAGTCAGGAGCTAAAGACGTTTCTTAAGCGCAAAAATTATGACTAAAGTGGTGAAGCTTTATTTGTATTTGCACTCAAATTGTATTGACAGTGTACTTAGGAAACATATATTATTCGTTGATAATTAATTAGAATGTATTTATTTTAGCACTGCATAATAGTATGTACATTTATGTTTCATAAGTTTTTATGAATCCCTTTTTCAGTATATTTGATTAGTATTTATTTTTGTAATCAGCCTGACCTAAGCTTTGATAATAATCTTTGTGATTAACGCATTCTTTCATATCGTTTAACAAGGTTGTAAACTGTAAGTAGGTTCGATATCATTATTAAATACAAATAAAATCAAGAGTAAGCTTACCAATTCAGTGTTAATACTTGAATTTGGCCCGGGCCCCTCTGTAATTGAAAAGTTGGGCCCCGAGGTCAAAAAGTTTCAGAACCCCTGGTTTAGGGGGTAGAGAACAACTCAATTTCAAAAAGAGAGGTGAAACAAAACTAGCAAACAGAAAGAAAAATGTATAAATAAATAACATCACAACGTCGGACAAGCAGAAATAACCTACTCAGTGGCCTAGTGGTTAGTGTCCGCCATGACATCGGTAGGTTGTGAGTCATACCAAAGACTATAAAAATGGGACCCATTACCTCCCTGCTTGGCACTCAGCATCAAGGGTTGGAATTGGGGGTTAAATCACCGAAAAAATGATTCCCGGGTGCAGACACCGCTGCTGCTCACTGCTCCCCTCACCTCCCAGGGGGTGATCAAGGGTGATGGGTCTAATGCAGACAATAATTTCGCCACACCTAGTGTGTGACAATCATTGGTACTTTAACTTTAACTTTAAATGTACAGAGACATGTTTGTTTACAGCAGAAGTAACTGCTTCTTCTTCCTTTACTCCCGTTTACGGTATGTTCTGCGCATGTCAAAATAAAGTATTCTGATTTAAGGTGTGACGCATGAAAACGCACGTCATAATCAGTTTATTTCTTTCAGGGTCTGTGTACACAGTAACACTTTCATCCAAATGATGATCAAGTTAAATAACTTTTGCCCATGTATACGTGGCTAGTGAGGCGAGCAGGAAAATGAAGATGTAAACCACAGTACATTACATCCCAAGTATGGCTGCCATCTTTTGTTCAGTGGTGGTCTTACAAGACTTTCGATTCCAAACATAATCAATAATATTAACAGTTACAGTCAGATGTTTACATTGCACGATCATAACGTAGTGTGGTTCTGTTTGAGCACAAGCCGCTTGAAGCCGGCGAGTGCGGTGCAAATCTTTGTCAACAAAAGTCTTCATGGTCCGTGGAGAATCAGATGATAATATTGTACTTTCTTTTGTTTTACACCCGTCGGCTATTAGCAGCTAATTTTAGCATAGTCGGCTGATGCAGCTACTGTGGGTGTGAGAGGCGGAAGTAACTGATATCATGCTTTGTGAATTGATATTGCACAATTTAAAAGATATCAGTCCATAATCGATTAGTTTACCCATCCCTAATCAGTAGCCGTGTTGTTAGCATTCTGTGTTGTTAGTATTGCATGTCTCGCATTGTCATTCCACATCGCTCACAACATAGGCTCATATATCAATATCATGTAAAGCTGATGATGTGGAAGATTTTTACAGGAAGGAAACTGTCACGCTGTCATCGCATTTTACCGCGCGGATCGTTCTCCCAAGATGCAGCAGGAACAGGGTGGAGGTAAAGAGATGATTTATTCCTCATAAATCATTAAAATACAAAAAGACGGAAAAGCATGCCGATAGCGTGGGAGCTATGGCATAGCTTAGCACATGAACAAGACTCAAGAGACTTAGACTTACTCAACGTAAGGTGTTGCATAAGCAAACAAGACAGCCAGACAGTGTGTGGCAAAAAACAGGAATAAGTAGCTCTCTGATTAGTTCCCAGGAGCAAGTGAGCGTCCCGAACACTAATCAGAGGCAGGTGAAAAAATTCTACAGTCATGGCAACTAAAACCCAAACCCAGGGGTGCTCAAAACAGGAACTGAGGGAGTCAAAGACCAAACAAACATGATCCGGGCAACGGATCATGACAGAAACAAACGTGTGTGTGTGGTAGTACAAGCTGTAACCACCAATCACAAAGAAGAGAAAAATGGCAGCAGCCTTTGGCAAACTAAATACGTCAAAATACGCAAACAACTGGCTCAGTTAGCAAAGCAGACATTGCTTTTTGTGGCACTACCGTGATGAGAGCTTTTAAAGCAAAGACATGTCGAACACCTGGAAGGTATGGTCTACAACTCTCTTCTGTGAGATACCCTATATTGCCAAAAGTATTTGGCCACCTGCTTTGACTCACATATAAACTTGAAGTGCCATCCCATTCCTAACCCACAGGGTCAATAGGATGTCGGTCAGCCTTTTGCAGCTATTACAGCTTCAACTCTTCTGGGAAGGCTGTCCACAAGGTTGCGGAGTATGTTTATAGAAATTTTCGACCATTCTTCCAAAAGCGCATTAGTGAGGTCACACACTGATGTTGGTCGAGAAGGCCTGTCTCTCAGTCTCCATTGTAATTCATCCCAAAGGTGTTCTATCGGGTTCAGGTCAGGACTCTGTGCAGGCCAGTCAAGTTCATCTACACCAGACTCTGTCATCCACGTCTTTATGGACCTTGCTTTGTGTACTGGTGCACAGTCATGTTGTAAGAGGAAGGGGCCCACTCCAAACTGTTCCTACAGAATTGGGAGCATGGAATTGTCCAAAATGTTTTGGTATCCTGGAGCATTCAAAGTTCCTTTCACTGGAACTAAGGGGCCAAGCCCAACTCCTGAAAAACAACCCCACACCATAATTCCTCCGCTGACCCCTCTCTGTCAGTTTAAGTGGCCTACCACTTGGTGGCTGAGTTGCTGTTGTTCCCAGACTCTTCCATTTTCTTATAATAAAGCCGACAGTTGACTTTGGAATATTTAGGAAATTTCACGACTATATTTGTTGCACAAGTGGCATCCTATGACAGTTCCACGCTGGAATTCACTGAGCTCCTGAGAGCGGCCCATTCTTTCACAAATGTTTCTAGAAACAGTCTCCATGCCTAAGTGCTTGATTTTATACACCTGTGGCCGGGCCAAGTGATTAGGACACCTGATTCTCATCATTTGGATGGGTGGCCAAAAACTTTTGGCAATATAGTGTAGTTAACTTGTTAGCTAGCGAGCTAACAACGGAGGTACGGAGTTTCTTTTATTTTATTTCATTTGAGCCAAAGTCTGCCCGCCAAACATTGTCTGTATACATGTGTATCTTTCTAAACACATCATCACAAAATGTTATTTTGTTTTTGAAGAAGCTATATTGCATTGGTGTTTTTTTGTTATTGCTGCAATTTTGACTGTTCCTCGCTTACATGAAAAAGTACTTTGTTGTTATCAACACTGACCTGTCCTTTCAAATAGACAAACTTGCATTAAGTTATTTTTTACATTTTTGCAGCACAGTTAATAGTTAAAACAATCTGAATAATGTAGTGATCTTTATTGTTAAATGTTAAATTAAGAGAGCCACTGAATAGGCTTAGACATGACATTAAGACTATGTGTGGTCGATACTGGGCATTTTAGTATTGATCCGAAACCAAGTAAAGCCTCTTTCTTTGCGCTGTCCTCAAATCTAAACATCAAACATGGATATGATCAGCTGGACTCTCGATGCAATTGACAAAGTCTTTTCAACAAAGAAAAGAGGTCCGGGGGAGCCTGGCTGCCCTGATGGAACCATTGCTGCGGGGTACGTGAGAGATTCCTGGAATACTTGGAGAATCATGTGCCTCTCAGTCCTTTCCATTGGGGACGTGGAAGACATCTACCTATTTGGAACCGTGATCGCGGGGCACCTGCTGATTGGGCTGGGCATTGCTCTGGTGTATCGTCAAATTCGGAAGACGATGGCAGCCACTCAAGGAGCCCAACGGCTGTTCATCGCAATGGAAGGATTGGGTCGGGCTGTGGGAACACAGACTGTGGCGATTTCTGATTGGAATCGCAAAATGGATCTCATCATGGAGAAGCTTGCTGAGAAGGAAGAATTAAATTGAATTTGAGAGAACGAGCACGGACACAGAGCGGGCATGTAATTGTTTTGACTGCTCGAAGAAAACAACATCTTAATCTATGATTTGACTCCCTCGAATGGCCTTGACGCTAACAGGAACAGGCTGTTCTGAAGGACTCCTCCGAGGACTCCTCAACGATGGACGCTTTTGACCTTCCTTTTTTTCAATAACACCTGGTGTCGAACTTTGAGATCGCCCCCAGTCCACAAAAACATTTCAACATCTCACCCAAGTTAATTGTGCATACATGCACGCACCCGCCCCTTCCCCAATCAACGCCTTCACCACTGCTTAATTCCTCTTCGGGGTTGTGGATGGCTGAGTAGCGCTTTATAGCGGCAGCCGGCCTCCACCCCCCTCTGTTGCAAGTTGTTGTGATTACATGTTTATGTGTGCTATGCTATGTGAGGTTTTTTCCTTGGACTCAGTCTGGACCCCTCCCGAGGGTCCAGCCTTTGACTGATACTTTTTTTTACTCTTCCCCCTTTCCCAATGTCACCTTTTTCCCACCTTTTTTAAGGAGCGCTGTTAGTGGCTGATCCGTTGGCGGTCCTGTCTTGTCCCCTTGTAACGTACATATGTCTGCTCTTAGTGGGACTGTGCCGAAAATGAAATTTCAGTTCTTATGTGTCTTGTACATGTTAAAGAATGGACAACAATAAAGCATCTTGAATCTTGAATCTTGAAAATACAGGGCTAGTATCACTGATACCTATACGAGACTGACTTGAAACGTCATCATTATTGAAAAAAATTGTGAATTTGCATCTGCCTAGTTAATTAGTGATTAGTTGTGGCTACAACACAAGGAAAATGTGTATAACTATGAAAAAAAATACTAGTGCAAAATTAAAATGCAACAATGTAACTAATATAAAAACAGCAGAAATAACTTTCATTGCAGGCAGATATTTGTGAAAAAGAAGTCATTAGTAAGTGGAACAGGGTGAAGGAAGGGCAAAGTGTGCCTGAGTGAGCGGTGGAGGAAGAGATGCGCTGTTTGCACTGACAGACTAAAGTAGAAGAAAACTCAGGAGAATCAAGTGATTTGCTGGATATACAGTCGAGCTACTGCCACTTAAGTATCGATCTCATTACTATAGTACTGCTCCGATGCCAATACCCACCTTAGTATTGACACTATCGATGCACCCACCCCTAAATCCTAATAGTCGACTAATTGTTAAAATAGTAAATTACTATAATTGTTAAAATAGTCAATTACTATAATTGCCTATCAAAATAGTCGTTATTTGCAGCCCTACTTTAATATGTTTTATACATTGAAGATACTAAAACTAGCATATCCTATGTATTTTTGTCCTAAATGAAGTCTGGTTTATGTTTTGTATGTATTACAGTGCAGTAGTTGTCTTATATTTTATTAATATGTAGTGGTGATCGATAACGATATTCACCAAGCCGGACTTCAGGCTTTGGAGGAGCACTGATAACATGGCAGCCAACCTTGGCGCTATCCTCACCACAACAATCAAGTTGACCAACTATTGGCAAAACAACGTTTTGATGCACTTCTTCTCCAACTCACAGCAATGTCAAAATACAGCAAAGGGACATAGCAGGACTCGGCGTGCCATCTAATTTTTTTTTTTTTTTTTTTTTAATGTCCTGCCCAGCTTCTCAGGCAAATCATATAGTTGATGTAGATGCCCATATTGGCTGTTCAGATTTACTTTACAAAAGAGAAGTGTAGGATACTTCTCTTGTTACCTTATTTGTATTTTGACTTTATTAAATGTATTTATATTATCATTTGGTGCAGCCGGGCCGGAGCAGGAGGGGATGGAAAGAGAAAAAAAGGAAGACAGAGGGGGGAATTGTGGGGACAAGAGGGGGATTAGACAGAGAGACAAAAACAACAACAGCAAACACAACAACAACAACTGAGCAACATCAGCAAATACGACATGTACAAATATGATGGTAAAAGTAATAGCAAATAAGCAGTTAGCGAAAATAAAAAATAATACAGAAATGACAATGAGCAATATTACACTAAAAATGGAGCAATATGAATACCAATAGAAATAGTGCTATTAATAATAAACAATACCAACACTTTACCTTTATTATCAACAATACAATTGTTCAAATGCAACAATACAAATACGTAATGATAACGTGAGATACGAAAGAATGCAGAAAAATGGAGGGGAAGAAAGAGAAGCAACCTACATTAACCTTGTAGATTGTTATATTAAAAATAGGTTAAGCTTTGTCAGTGTGCCGAGTGTTGTACACAGTTTAACCTAGGGCAACAACGTTAATATATGTTTGATGAAACGTGATTATGTGCATGAGTGTATGTGTGCATATGTACTTGTATATGAACAGTATGTGTATATGTGTGCTTGTACAGTAAATGTATATGTACAGTATGTGTATATGTGTGTTTGTACAGTGAGTGTATATGTATAGAATGTGTATGTGTGTGTTTGTACAGTGAATGTATATGTACAGTATGTGTATACAGTATGTGTGTTTGTACAGTGAATGTATATGTACAGTATGTGTATGTGTGTGTTTGTACAGTGAATGTATATGTACAGTATGTGTATGTGTGTGTTTGTACAGTGAATGTATATGTACAGTATATGTATGTGTGTGTTTGTACAGTGAATGTATATGTACAGTGAATGCATATGTACAGTATGTGTATGTGTGTGTTTGTACAGTGAGTGTATATGTACAGTATGTGTATATGTATGTTTTTACAGTGAATGTATATGTACAGTATGTGTATACAGTATGTGCCATCTAATTCTAAGGACTGCTGTCAGCCATCAGCAGCTGTCCGGGCAATGCTAAGTGGAGCTGAACTCTGTTGATGCACTTCATCTTTGACATCATCAGCTTTACATGACATTGGTGAGTCTTGGCGATGTGATGAAGTATTTCTACGTCATAGCTGTGTTTTAGTGGCCAGGTGACGGCCACAGCAGTGATGCTCCTCTGGGATCCTCCGGGCTACTATTGAGTACTGTAACCTACAGTAGAACACACTCAAAACTACTATATTGGGTGAACCAAGTGACTAGTAAAGGTGACTATATGGGTGTTATTTTATGTTTGGAGGGCTTTAATTATATTTAAAATACATATATTGAGAAGGTCTTTAACACGTTTTTATGTAGTAACTGGGAAAATATTAGATGTATTAATAGTAATCCGATTTTGCAGAATTGTTTTTGCTACAGTCAGGCCTGGAACCAATTAACTGCGATAAACAAAGGAGGACTGTACATGCTACAGAAGGAAGGGGGTTCATATTGCCCTATCTGTGGCGGTTTACCTGACACATGAAACGTTACAAATTAGAGGGTTGTACTATCCACTTTCATCGTCAAATGACAGAAAAGTGATGAATATATTAAAGGGAATTTTGCCTATCGTTCACAATCAATATGAAGTATGGATTGTTTTTAATGCATTCTGAATT
Source organism: Entelurus aequoreus (assembly GCF_033978785.1). Classification (NCBI taxonomy): domain Eukaryota; kingdom Metazoa; phylum Chordata; class Actinopteri; order Syngnathiformes; family Syngnathidae; genus Entelurus; species Entelurus aequoreus. Next base: position 33,397,462 of record NC_084743.1, read on the forward strand.
TTAGGTAAATGTTAATAAAAGTTTGCTTACAGCGGAACTAAGGGGAGCTCCACTATTTTGCCCATAAAATTCACTATTTCACCAATAAAATCCAATATACCCCAATAAAATCAAAATATACTCCATTTACAATTTGTGACTTGAATATTAACCAAGTAATACTGATATTGTTATTATCAGCGCTAACACAGATACATTATTTATAGCGGCGCCGTAATCACTCCTGTGTGTGCCTATGTTTACATAATCGAGTGGTCTGCTGCTTCCTCGCTTCCTTGCTCCTTGTAAGTTTATTGTAGATCATATGGTAATGGTAAATGGTAAATGGGTCGTACTTGTATAGCGCTTTTCTACCTTTTTAAGGAACTCAAAGCGCTTTGACACTATGTTCCACATTCACCCAATATAATCATGCATCTCACCTGGACAGAACAAGTCTGAGTAGGTGTTCCGACAAGTTGGTACACTTTGACAGCTATTTAGAACCCGAAACTGGCGAGGACAACACGAAAAGACGCTCGTTTCTTTGTGAGGATTATGAGACATTCTTCACCTAAAATGGAATATATATGAAAATCCCAGCAGTCTGCATCCTAATGACAGCAGACATTGTACATAAGTGATGTTTTTAAAATGTGTGTTGGCTCCCATAAAGCAGTGAGTAATAATCAGTGATTGTCACACCGCGGTGAAGGAAGTCTTGTCTTGGTTTTTTCTGTCTTGTGGTATGCATGTTTTATTTTGAAAAGCAACTCCTCTTGTTTCAGATCACGGGTCCTTCCTCTTGTGTCACCAGTCTGACGTCATGCCTGACCCTTGATTGTTTCCACCTGTTTCCCATTACCCTCATGTTCCATATAAGCCCATGCCTCCCCTTGTTCTGTGCCAGATTGTCTCGAGCTTTCGTGCCTGTCTAGCTTCCATGTTCATGTTCATGTCAATGCCTTGCCTCGTCCCACGTTTACGTCCTTGTATCCAGAAATTCCCACGCTGTAATTTTGAGTTAACTTTTTCTCCTCCCTCAGAGCGACTTTGGTTATCTATACTTTTTTCAACCGCAGTGGTGAGTTATGATTTTTTCCTAATGATCTTTCCTCAAAGTTTTTGAGTATTCTTTTGTTCACATTTATTAGAATAAGATTAGAGTAGTAATTTTTATAGTCATTATTTTCTTCCTCCTGTTGGAGCGTTTTTTGTTAAAGATTTTGATAGCAGATACAGTGCTAATTATAATTTGTCTTTATTTTTGTATTTCCTCCTTTTGGAGTGATTTTCGGTTTTTCCCTTTTTTGGAGCCTTTTTTCGCTGTCTGTTTTTGTGACTCATAGTATTTGAATATACTCTGCTCTGGAGGTTAAAGAGTTTTCAAAATAAAAGCTTTATTTAGAATCCCATTTCTGCATCTGAGTCCCTTCCTTCGTCCAAGCCAGACAGTGATGAAGAAAAAAAAGCAAACGTGATGCATTTTTTAAATTAATGCGCTGCGGAAGTGTAAAATTATCAAACTTCGTAAGTATTTAATGTGTATAATAAATGTGCCCGTTACTACACTTCCGTTCAAACGTTTGGGGTCACATTGAAATGTCCTTATTTTTGAAGGAAAAGCACTGTACTTTTCAATGAAGATAACTTTAAACTAGTCTTAACTTTAAAGAAATACACTCTATACATTGCTAATGTGGTAAATGACTATTCTACCTGCAAATGTCGGGTTTTTGGTGCAATATCTACATAGGTGTATAGAGGCCCATTTCCAGCAACTATCACTCCAGTGTTCTAATGGTACAATGTGTTTGCTCATTGGCTCAGAAGGCTAATTGATGATTAGAAAACCCTTGTGCAATCCTGTTCACACATCTGAAAACAGTTTAGCTCGTTACAGAAGCTACACAACTGACCTTCCTTTGAGCAGATTGAGTTTCTGGAGCATCACATTTGTGGGGTCAATTAAACGCTCAAAATGGCCAGAAAAAGAGAACTTTCATCTGAAACTCGACAGTCTATTCTTGTTCTTAGAAATGAAGGCTATTCCACAAAATTGTTTGGGTGACCCCAAACTTTTGAACGGTAGTGTACATTGCATTTATACCTACATCATGTATATAGAGAGACTCAGAGATGGTCCACATGAACTCAGGGGTGTCCTGAAATTCAAACATAACATTGTAAATTCCACATTCGAGGCTCAAACGTTATATATAGTGGGGGTGAAACTGTGGGACAATGTAAGCGGAGAAATTAAGCTGTCTTCTCGCCTAAGAGTGTTCAACCTTGCGGTAAAAAATGTGTTGTTGGGAAACTGTCAAAAACATGACTAGTTTGGACCATCTCAACTGTGGGACACAGGTGCAAAATAACTCACTGTGGAACAAGGGACATAACATATCAGACAAGGCTTCAGAAGACGAAAGATACCCAGGCAAGATGGAGCTAATCTCATGGTCGCTCCATGCTATTATATCCATATTGGTGTATGTATACTGACTTGTCATTATCATATGTTATACTTGTTCTGAAATTGTCATGTATACATCAAATCTGCTGTTGAAACTTGGACCATATAACCAACATATATAACCAACATATAAATTGATTGTAAATTAAAAGCGGGACATGGATAAGCATTCTTACTTTTCAACCGTATCCCTTTTCGGTGGGTGCCGTTGCATGTCTGTCAAATTACAAAGGGTGATGAAGTGTTGCTCTATATGTCTGTGTGCCGGAATAAATCAATTAATTCATAGAACTTTAATGGAAGTGTTTGGGTGTTTTTTTTAAGGGCTTTATAGTCAAAATTGTGCGGCTCCCATAGGCTACATTGTAAGTAGACTTTTGATTACATGTATTTAATATTTAGAATGCAAAAACATAACATCCGTTCACAATGATTGTGAATGAGAACATTTAAAAACAAAAGTGCAGTTCCCCTTTAAAATGTGTTTTGTTGCAATCTCGTCTTCAAGCAGTGTGAGTGCACTATGTTAGCATCCCCAATCATTCTACTTGAAGCACAAATGGTGCTGGGTTAATTTGGGTTAAAATATGAGGATTTGTCGAATGATATGCATGCAAAAGCACAGATATTAAAGTAAATACACAAATGTGTATATTTACAGAAACGGAAGTAATGTATTGATCTTTCAATGGTAAATCAAGTCTTTATACATTATTAAAGACATGCCAATGCTATGCAAGGAAGTCAGTAATAAATAACCAAAGAAAAGCAAGCAGATGAAGACAAGCTGCTAGACTTCAAGAATTTAAGTAAGACACACAAGCAGGCATTGCATGCGCTGTTGTATGTGCATTTCTCCCATATATTACTGCAAAGTTGTGCTGCATAATTATGATAAATGAGAGTATATTCTGGTATAATGATCGCTGGTTGCAGTTTGACCTATGGATTTCAATAATACTCAGAGTGCCAAATCCTTGCATGTAAATGCTCTTATCAAAAATTATTATGCAGTGCAATCTTTCAAAACAATGCATAATGATACCATGGGTTGTGTCAGGATGTAACGGGAAACTCGTAAAACATTGAACAACAATTTATTTGAAAGGTATACAAAACTTTGAAAGTTGTCCCACACCACTTACTGCTTCTAATGTTTTGGCTTCAATCTGTCACAGTTTTAATTTCTTGATATCGATTCTCAAATCAAAATAACAATACTTTTGATACTTGAGATAATGTATATCATGAACAGTGTAAAGTAACAAAATCATTGAGGTCTTGTCTAAATGAAACGCAATTTGTGGGAACTATTTTTCCTTCCGCTCAGGTAAGTAAGTAATGCAATGACTGGCAGTTAAAATAAGTCACTCAGTATTATAAAACAGCAGTTGAATGTATATTTTTATTTTAGGCTATTAGGAGAGACTACATACAGAGCTGAATATAAATACGACGCATTCAGTGCAGAATTACGCCATCATTTGTTTCGTGCCGTGATTTTACATAATTTCAAGATTATTCCGCAAGAGCGACACTTGAAATACACTATTTTTAAAATGTCACCAGAAAAATTAGATATATATGCACAAAAAATCTATCTCTGATCGGTATCGCCGATACCAGCCTGAATTTTTCTCAGGAATGGATCGGAAATAAAATCAGTGTTATCGCACAGCAGTGTGTGAATGTGGAAATAGTGTCAAAGCGCTTTGAGCTCCTTAAAAAAAGTAGAAAAGCGCTATACAAGTACAACCCATTTACCATTTATCACGAGCCAGCAGTAATCAATAGATAACAAATAAATATATTGATGATATAAATAAATAAATGTAACGATCAGAAGTGAACTCAATGTAACAAAGTAAATGTCGCGCGTTACTACTCACCTCTGGTTGTGGTAAAAATAATAGATACTTACCAAAGGGGACTTCCGTTACCATGCTGATAGAGTCATTGATTACCAATACTTTTTACTTGAAACGTTTCAAAATCTATAAATGATTTGGTGATGATAAAAAATAGTGATGTGCAGATCGATACTGAAATATCGATACCGCTGATGCGAGTTATTTATTCTATTTGAGATTATGTACTGTGTATCATCAACAAAAACACAGTGTAAATAAAGTAACCAAACTAGTGGATGAGGCAATGTGTCAATTTGGATGATTTTGTTATGTTCAGTATTTTCACGTCACCATCAAGTTAACACATTCATGTAACTGAAATGTGATATTTGTTTATGATAATGGTAGTTATTGATAATACATGTATTTTAATGCTTTTATTATTTTACTAATTTCCTTTTTTTATGGTTTGAAACACAATTTTAGTGTACTTAGTATGATTTTGTTCTGTTTTAGCTTGACTATATTGTTATTCATGTTACTACCTCAATCTACTTCAGCATTTGAAATAACAGTCTTGTATTCTCTATGCTATAGACATGTTAATATTTGAAATACACAACTTTTTTAATTTTAGCAGACATATTAGGTATATTTGCACAAAATCTGAATTTTACCCGGTGTCGGATCAGAAAGAAAATCAGTGGTATCGTTTATCACTGTAATAATCTGAAAAAAACAAAAGGCAGATATTCCAAGTAGACACTCAAAAATAATATCATCAAATACATTTATGAAAAATGTAACAATATTAGTGCTTTTTGTAAATTCACACTTGACATTTAATAATAATATAATAATCGCGGTTAATTATATGCTGGCATTATTTAAAATAACTTTGAAAAAACAGTCCGATGTTTTTGACACAAAGCCATTTTATTGAATGTCACATAAGAACTCTTAAACAAAATGTTTTACTTGAACGCCCGTCACTTATTTGCTCACAACTTTTTTCATCTTTTTTCAATACTATTGGAGTTTATTTGAGAGCAAAATTACCAGTCTTCTCACTCATCTGCACTGACGTATGCATTGGCCTGATCACTCACTGTGACCTGATCACTGACTTTCAGGTAACCGTTTGCAGTTAAGGTAAAGGAGCATGTACGCTCAAAATAAATTGCGTGATTAATCTGTGTTTATGAATTACAATGTGATAATTGTTTATTCATCGCTGGCATTAACGCGTTAAAATTGACAGCTCTAATTCAAATACAACAACAGGAGTCAAAGTAAAAAAACAGCAAAAATAATTAGCTCTAAGTTAAAAGGGTCTTATTATAATACATAACATGGTGTTTTTTTCATCCAAATTTAGCATATATTATGTTTTGTAGACCATCTTCAAGCCGCTTTCTAACTGTCTCTTCAGAATGCTCTGTTTTGTGGGTGGTCTCATTTCCATGCCAAAGCCCTTCCAAGCCCTCTTTGACTGATGCTGCGTTCCATTAACCTCGAAAGTTGGAAGCCAGAGCTGGGAATGACGTCACAGCAGTTACAAGGTCGGAAATTAAGATGGCCACATCCACAAAAGCTATTCTTATGGGAAATACAACTAATGGGAAAATATGGAATCTTTCTGCAACATTCAAACACGGTGGGTGAAGACGAACCACAGACGATATTGCTACCACATGAAACATTTTTACTGAAACAAAACCACTTAAAAAACATCCAATAATACATTGTATATGGCCGATTTACCTAATCGGAAGTGCTCATAACGGATATTATAGAAGCTTATGTTATTGTTTACATTCAGAGCAGCCATCTTTGAAGCTAACTTGGGGGTGGCGAGAATGCTTTGACTTTTTCGAGCAGGATGTCCAACTTCAAAGGGCATTTCAATTGAACTTTCCGAATAGGAACTCGAAACTTCCAACTTCCTAGTCAGGTATGGCGCTACACCAGGGCCAGGGGGGCTATAGCCCAGTCAGAAATCTGTTTAGCCCCAGTTGAGGCATTTTATGGCCCAATTATTGCAAAACTGATTTATTTTATCTATTCTGACTAGATCTGACCAATCTAAGTCTATGAGCACGAACTGATGAAGCCTACTCGGATAAGAGGCAAAACGTCTTCTAAGACAAACCAGTCCAGTTTATCGATTGAATGCCCTGAGATAACAATGACCTGGATGAATGAGAAAACTCATAGACCAACTTGTCTTATCTATTGGTACCTGCTTTTGTGTATTTGGGATCTGCATAAGTCATGAAAATTTGAAATCAAACCGTGGAATCATAGTGGACATATTTATAAAGCAATCTTGCCTTCATTCTTACTTCTTCCAAAAGAGCTGTTTTGAATATGCCCTATCTGTCATTTAGCTGGGAACACCCTACAACTACCTCTAGGGGTCCCCTCACCCCACTATGTATTTATTTTAGTTTGCCTTTTCTTTGACCCACCTTTATAATGTTATTAATTCTCTCTTCCTACAGTAAAAAAAAAAAAAAAAAGCATCTATCTATATCTTGACCAAAAAAAACAATGACTTGTGTGTTGTTTGGGAACTGTTGGTAATAGTTATGTGCAGTAAAACTTTTTATGAACTTCACTCACCTTAATGTGGGTTCCTAAATTTGTGTTGGACGTCTTAGAAAAAGAGAGCAGTTATGAACTAAGGTTTGGGGCGTTTTTTTTTTCTCTAATTACATACATTTGTCTAAGAGGGACAAGCGTTAGAAAATGTATGGATGAATGGGTGGCTAAGGACACGCATTATTGTGGGTTTTCTGGACGTCGTCTTCATCACTAAAGGAAAAATCTAATCTGCGGGAGAGAATTCCTCTGTCATTTTCAAGTATGTTTCTTTTTTTTGAGTGCGTGTCTGTTAAGATTTTGCTTCCTATTTTTGGATGATCCGCCTTATCTTCCCTCTGATTGGTCAGTTCGTAAGGTTTCGCCCTAACCTTAGTCAATTGTGACTCATCATACGAACACCAACCAACCATCATTCTCATCCATCCATATTTTCGGGGCCTAAATTTGCGGTTGTAGTGGAATTTCTGACCTTTTGAATCATATTTTGTGTCTGTCGAAGTCCGAAAAGACAGTCTGTTGAAAAGCCTAAAGAATGTCTGCTCGTTTCTTTTTTTCTATTCTGAACCATTGAAGGACCATATGTGGGTTATAGTTGAACAAGTGGTCGGTCTGACCATTCTACAAAATGTTTTGATTGTTTGTTATAGCTAAAGGATTCAATGAGTTTGCAGAATGAGCTGGTTCAAAACAACGGGACCTTGACACATGAGGAAAACAGATAAATGGCCAAGTGACCAAGGCGATGTGTGATTTGCATGATTCTCGATTAATCCAACTCCTCCGGAGGACGTTGTCTGTTTGCATGGGCAATTCAATCCAACTTTGTACTTTTGATTATGGGTAAATAAAACTTTTGTACTAAATTCACTTTTGTTGCTGTTTAAGATTCGGACCATCCACCACACGGTCCTTTTTTTCTCTGTGTAGCTTGTAGCTTTGCTGTAAGCTACCTCGCTACATGGGTCTAAAAATAATTACGCTACAGGAATTACTACTCGTTCAAAAAGTAGTTGTGGAGGGGGGCGTGGCCTGCAGGCCTGCCGTGGAACGGGGTGTGCCAGGACCGGCCTCAAAGACAGCGACATGTGCGTAGGTGGCCCAGGTGGTCCTTGTTATCTAATCACCTGTCGCCTTTATTAGCAGCAGCCGGGATGAGACACTTTGTTGGAGCTGGAGAGAGACACGGACACGAAACGACAGATTGCTGGAAAGCAAAAACCCTGCACTAATTTATGCAAATAAAACAGTGTTGTAACCCTGCTCTCCTAGCAGTGTGTGGTGGTCTTCAGAACCCACTAGAGGTAATCCTCTACAGTTGTAAATGTAGTTAAGCTACCGAGCTTCGCTACATGCCGATCACTGATGATGGCTTTCCTCCAAACTAGGCTACGCTATCTTATAAATCCTGATCCAGATATGCCCAGGTGCAAACCAAACAGTAATTTAGAGTACAGCTTATTTTGAGCTGACCTGATCTTTTCAGTGCTGTGGAGGGAGCAGAGTGCACAAGGGTGCACAAGGGTCTCCCTTTCCTCCAAACATCATTATTTGCTGTGGGTTGATGTGCACAGCAATGTATTGTGCTTGGCTGGCCAGCTAGGTTAGCAGTCCAATGCAGCTACACTGCAAAAAGTCAGTGTTCAAAAACAAGAAAAAAAAAATACAAAAATGAGGGGTATTTTATTTGAACTAAGCAAAATGATCTGCCAATAGAACAAGAAAATGTGGCTTGTCAAGACTTTCCAGAACAAGAAAAAGTAGCTAACCTCAATGAACCCAAAAATACCTTAGAATAAGTATATTCTCACTAACAACAACTGTACTACTATATGAGTACGTATTTTCTATTGTTTCATTGAAAATAAAACAGCGAAGTCCGTTTGGCTGTCATCTGTTTTAATATGAGACACAATTGTGTCAAAGTCATGATTTTTTTTTCATGCTTGAAATAAGAAATTATTACTTTAATAAAGTAGTTTTATACACAGCTTTGCAACAGTTGATATTCTAGTTTCAATCATGTTTTACTCAATATAGGTTATAAAATCTCAGCAACAATCTGTAATATCTTACTGAGATAATTTAGGACCAACAACCTTAAAACAAGTAAAACACTCTAACATAAAATCTGCTTAGTGAGAAGAATTATCTTATCAGACAGAAAATAAGCAAATACCACCCACATTTAAGATATTAATCTTACTTAGATTTCAGTTTTTGCAGTGTAGAGTTGCCAAAGGGAGATAGTTTATGTCCGACATGGAAGCTACATATATGGCTAGTATATCTGCGAGGTACGTGCTATTGATAGAAACTCTGCTCTCTTGTTGTCATAATAATAATGTCTTACCCTCTAAACCAGGGGTCACCAACCTTTTTGAAACCAAGAGCTACTTCTTGGGTACTGATTAATGCGAAGTGCTACCAGTTCGATACACACTTAAATAAATTGCCAGAAATGGCCAATTTGCTCAATTTACCTTTAACTCTATGTTATTATTAATAATTAATGATATTTATCTTTGTGGAAACACTGATCATCATTAATCATCATTAATGATTTCTCACAATAAATATATATAGAAACAGATAAATATCAATATGCAACACTTTATTTTTATATTTTCTCTAAGTGCACATTTTTCAAATTGAACATTTTCAAATGATCACTTCTAAGACAGTCTTGTGAAATCACAATGTCCCATTGTAACTAGCTAGCCACTAACATTTTTTAACAAATCATGAATTACTTTGCACCATGTTTGTACAAATAATAACTCATGTAAAATACAAAAGTCAACTCTCAAATTTTTAAATATATCTTGTCACACTTTGAACTGGACACCAAATCTGTTATCTGTTTCTTTGTCAGTTAGTGAAGACCAAGTCTTTAAAATATTTTGTTGGATTTTCAAATTCTATTTGAGTTTTGTCTCTCTTAGAATTAAAAATGTTGAGCAAAGTGAGACCAGCTTGCTAGTAAATAAATACAATTTAGAAAATAGAGGCAGCTCACTGGTAAGTGCTGCTATTTGAGCTATTTTTAGAACAGGCCAGCGGGCTACTCATCTGGTCCTTACGGGCGACCTGGTGCGTTGGTGACCCCTGCTCTAAACACTAGTTGTGTATCTAAGTAGTTAAATATAAACATTTGTCAACAGGGGTTTCCAACAGGTAGTTGGTGATAGAGTAACATACTAATGCAGGCAGGGGTGCCCACACTTTTTCAGCAGGCCAGCTACTTTTTAAATGACCAAGTGGAGGTGATTCCCCGTATATATACAGTCGTGGTCAAAAGTTTACATACACTTGTAAAGAACATAATGTCATGGCTGTCTTGAGTTTCCAATAATTTGTACAACTCTTATTTTTTTGTGATAGAGTGATTGGAGCACATATTTGTTGGTTCCAAAAAACATTCATGAAGTTTGGTTCTTTTATGAATTTATTATGGGTCTACTGAAAATGTGACCAAATCTGCTGGGTCAAAAGTATACATACAGCAATGTTAATATTTGGTTACATGTCCTTTGGCAAGTTTCACTGCAATAAGGCGCTTTTTCTTCATGAAAGTTTTTTGTGACAAACAAGTATTTGCTCCAATCACTCTGTCACAAAAAAATAAGAGTTGTACAAATTATTGGAAACTCAAGACAGCCATGACATTATGTTCTTTACAAGTGTATGTAAACTTTTGACCACGACTGTACATATACATATGTATGTTTATATATATATATATATGTATCATTTATATTTATTTACTTATTCTGCCATTTTTGTTCACATGTTAAAGGTGTACAAAATACGTACATGTTTAACATCAAGATTCCCTTCTTTCATGAAGACAAGAATATAAGTTGGTGTATTACCTGATTCTGATGACTCGCATTGATTGGAATCAGACAATTTTCACATTTTCGGTTTTACATTGTGGAGGAGGAGAAATGTCCTCCTTTCTGTCCAATACCACATTGAAGTGTTTGGTTTTGGCATCTTGTTAGTCCAGCTTCCATGCTCGTTTTTATACACTTTACAAGAAATACATTGACGGCAAACTCCGTGGCTGGCTAACTTGTTTGTGCTAGCTTACGGAGACTCTTATTTTGCTAGAGCAGGCAGGAAGAAGCAGCTCTTTTATTGTGAAGACAGGAACTGTGCGGTCAGTCTTTAGGCATTTGAAGGGATGTACGGTTGAAATAAAAACTGTTTCTCGCCTTCCTGACTGTCTTTTTTCCCTTCACACTGAGCTCGCAGCAGCCAGCATCATTTCACCAGCTCCTAGGGTGCCGCAAATGTCAATCAAGTGACGTCATAGTGAAGATTTATGATCGCTAAATTTTAGGTCTATTTTTTCAATGCCCGGCAGTCGACTGACACACCCTCTGCGATCGACCGGTAGCTCAGAATTGACGTAACGAGCACCCCTGTACTAATGGGTTAGGGTTGTTCTGTATACCGCTACTAATAAAGTACTGCGATACTAATTGATTGAAATCGGTACTATACTTCCTTTGAAAAGTACCGGTACAGTTTTTTCATCTAAGTGCCGCTGTGTGGCGGTGACTACAGAGCCGAGGCGAATGATGTTTAGTGAGTCAAAACGCACACACAAAGTGCACACAATCAATAACATCGTGGTGGGGAAGAATGGCAAAAATCGACAATTCTACTGGTTAATAAAGAGTGTGGTGAAGTACAATGTGGAGGTATTTCTTCAAAACTAACAATAAATCCCACCGGGTTGTGAGTTTTTCCTTGCCCTTATGTGGGCGCTGAACCAAGGATGTCGTTGTGGCTTGTACAGCCCTTTGAGACACTTGTGATTCAGGGCTATATAAATAAACATTGATTGATTGAATAAATGTGACGCTTTAAACAAGGAAGCACCACGCTTCAAGTGTTGCTTTAAAACACGCCTCGCCAAATGTGGCGATTAGTATGAGCACCTTTGCTTCAAACTTAGGTAAACATTTAAATAATAAGCATTCAGATCTGCACAAGTAGTTATAAAGAGTGACAGGTAATAATGTAGTTGTTACACCTGTCCTGCTGTTTGGCTCCCATGCAGACCGTAGTAGAGGAGCGCAGGGAAGACGTTTCTTTCAGTTCCCTTTACCCTGCAATGGGTCTGCTAAGATCCACTCTCCGGTCAGAATTCGAGGCTGACGATTTGTGACAATCTGGTTGTTTTATTATTAGTTTTGCAGGATACAACCGGACCCATTCATGACTTTACTGCGCAGTGCGCTCGCTCCCTCTCTCTTTCTGTATTTGCCCACTCACTGACTGATGTCACTTAGCTAACACATTGACATTCTCGCAAACACACATACTGTACGCTACTTTTTTTAAGTTAACAGCTCCTCTGTTGTGCACATGTATATACAAAATATGTAGATACGTAGACGCAAACACAGCTGCTTGGATTGATGCCAAATATTAGCGGAGTTAAGACCGCCCATCTAATGTCAACTAATGCAAGTAAAATGACTGAATTTGGTAACAAATTGCTACAATTAGTTTTTTTTATCTTTACCAATGTGTGTTTTACCTGTTAAATGGCTTATCTGTGTACATTTATCCATAGTTCTGTTTTTAGTACTTACTGATAATTGTATTTTTCTTAAAGCACAGACCAGGATTGGCAACCATAAATCATGAAGCGTTTAATATAATGTCAATAAAGCTTTTATTTTAACCTAATCCTTGATTATGGCAGAATATATGTAATATGGAAAATTGTAAATTGTTCTTTGAGTGCAACAAGAAAAACACAATGTGTTTAATGCCCTTTAATTTATATTTTAACTTTCTACAATTGTTATTTGAGTGCAATAGGAAACATATATTTATTGTATTGCAAGATTTTCTGTTAAAATAAAGTCAAAATTTACACTTTTTCGTAGTTCCCTTCATTTGGAAAAGTATCGATCAAGGTTGTACGGTATACCGGTATTAGAATAGTACCGGGATACTAATGAATCATATTCGGTTCTATACCGCCTCTGAATAGTACCAGTCTCCCAGCCCACAGTTGTCGTCACGTCGTGTCATTGCTGATTTACGAGCAGACAGGCATGTTCGGCATCACACAATCACAGAGTACTTACAAGCATACACAGTGTGTAGACAGAAAAGGGAGAACAGACACATTTTGGCTTGAAAACTCATTCACCTACTCAGTGGCCTAGTGGTTAGAGTGTCCGCCCTGAGATCGGTAGGTTGTGAGTTCAAACCCCGGCCGAGTCATACCAAAGACTATAAAAATGGAACCCATTACCTCCCTGCTTGGCACTCAGCATCAATGGTTGGAATTGGGGGTTAAATCGCCAAAATGATTCCCGGGCGCGGCTACCGCTGCTGCTCACTGCTCCCCTCACCTCACCTCACCTCACCCACGGGGTAAACAAGGGGATGGGTCAAATGCAGAGGACACATTTCAACACACCTAGTGTGTGTGTGTGTGTGACAATCATTGGTACTTTAACTTTAACTTAACTTAAACTAACGATAAAGGTGAAGTTATAACACTGAAACACCCTCAGGAAGAGGTGCTTTAAGACATGGCTAGCTAGCGGATAAAGTCCAGCCGCTGTCGGCAGTGTTTTATCTACTTCTAAATCATCCTCGCGCCTCCATGGCGACAAATAAAGTACGTTTCTTACAAGTATCATCCCTGCAGGACGAGGAATAGCTAAACATGTTTCACTACACACCGTAGCTCACCGGCGTCAAAATGTAAACAAACGCCATTGGTGGATCTACACCTAACATCCACTGTAATGATACCAAGTAGGAGCGTATCTAGTCGATACTACTATGATTATGTCAATATTTTTTGGCATCACAACATCTCCTTTCATTTTTTTTAAATGTATATTATGTTTATAAACTCAGGAAATATGTCCCTGGACACATGAGGACTTTGAATATGACCAATGAATGATCCTGTAACTACTTGGTGTCAGATTGATACCCAAATTTGTGGTATCATCCAAAACTAATGTAAAATATCAAACAACAGAAGAATAAGTGATTATTACATTTTAACAGAAGTGTAGATAGAACATGTTAAAAGAGAAAGTATGCAGATATTAACAGTAAATGAACAAGTAGATTAATAATTAATTTTCTACTACTTGTCCTTAATAATTTTGACAAAATAATACAATGATAAATGACACAATATGTTACTGCATACGTCAGCAGACTAATTAGGAGCCTTTGTTTGCTTACTTACTACTAAAAGACAAGTTGTCTAGTATGTTCACTATTTTATTCAAGGACAAACTTGCAATAACAAACATATGTTTAATGTACCCAAATAATTTGTTAAAATAAAGCCAATAATGCACTTTTTTGTTGAACCCTATACTTAGAAAAGTATTGAAAAGTATCGAAATAATTTTAGTACCGGTACCAAAATATTGATATCGGGACAACACTAGTATCGATATACATTTTGGTACTGGCACCAAATTATTGGTATCGGGACAACCCTATGGATCTAACAATGTTTGCTTCAACTGTTGATATTTTATAAGTGTTAAGGTCAGGCATTATTCTTCTATATATTGACAGATTATTACAATATAGCATAAAGACAATGACCACACTGTTTGAGTGGAGAGGTCTGCCAAATAAATATAGCACAATGGAAATGTTGCCAGTCATACTGATAAAAGAAAAATGTCTAAGCTCTTTTTTGTTTTTGTCAAAGTAATAATCACAGTCATAATGTTACTCTATCATAAAGCTGCATCCTGAATTTAATCTGTTTTAAATTAAACAGGACAGATTTCTGTCACAGAAATATTTTTATTTTTATTATAAGTTAGGCATAAAAGGTCTCTAAAAAATATGTATATTTTATTCTGCTAATTTTGCACTCAAAATAATTATTGAACCATTTGTTTCCCATGTATTCATCTGACTCCCAAAACCTGTGCATCTAATTAAATTATGCTTAAATAGGTAAATATGTGTGTGCAGTTTGTCAGTCATCCTGTGATATAATCCACAAATGCTGAATGAATTCAACTCTGAAACATCTTTAACATACAAGGAGAGTACAGTTGCCTCCATTCAACCTTTATGGATAGTGTAAAACTCCCCTTGATGTTAGTGTAATAAATGCACAGCAGGACGTGTAATGTATTTTTTTTTGCAGTAGAAATATAATCCCTGTGATTGTGATGAGCCAGTTCCTTTTACGCTCTTTAAGTGTGTGCCCAATTGGCACGTAGGTTTGTTGAACGCTGTGGATATTGTATATTATTCATTCCTGATGGTCTTCTGATCCGAATCATTAGTGTGTGTACACTACAGCCTATGTTGTTAGTGTAATTCTTTAACATTTTCTTAAATTATGAAGAATGATGCCTGTTTTCATTTATTATGCATATGGAATAAAGACACTTGCTGTCGTATTTTGGATGTACTGTCTGGTTATTACCAGGCGCATGAGCGCTGCCCATTGCTGTAACCATGGCCGCCTTATTCGCAGGCGCTAAAGCCCTGGGGCTCCTACCCAATAAGGGCCCCCCGATTTTGACGGCAGAATGCTAGGATTTATAACTGTTGATCAAAGTCAGTTCTGCTTCATGTACTCTATCTCCGCTGCCTTGTTTTTTTCCTGCTGCTCCGAGCGGTGCATGAACACAGGTTTCTGGTGTGAGAGCCGAGCGTCCGGACTACTGAGCTAAAAAAACGGGCAATCAGCCGGTCCACCAGGACTTTTCTTGAAGTTGTCTGTATTCATGAACAAAATATATGTTTAAATTTATATTTTTGCATTGTTGCTGTTCTGTTAAAGGCCTACTGAAACCCACTACTACCGACCACGCAGTCTGATAGTTTATATATCAATGATGAAATCTTAACATTGCAACACATGCCAATACGGCCGGGTTAGATTACTAAAGTGCAATTTTAAATTTTGCACGGAATATCCTGCTGAAAACGTCTTGGTATGATGACGCCTGCGCGTGACGTCACGGATTGTAGAGTACATTTTGGGACAGCATTGTGGCCAGCTATTAAGTCGTGTGTTTTCATCGCAAAATTCCACAGTATTCTGGACATCTGTGTTGGTAAATCTTTTGCAATTTGTTCAATGAACAATGAAGACAGCAAAGAAGAAAGCTGTAGGTGGGAAGCGGTGTATTTCGGCCGGCTGCAGCAACACAAACACAGCCAATGTTTCAAGCTTTACCATTGGCCTGTGGAGAACTGGGACAACAGAGACTCTTACCAGGAGGACTTTGAGTTGGATACGCAGACGCGGGTACCGTGAGTACGCAGCTGCGGCTTCCAAACATTTGATCGTTTGCCCGTACGTGCGTGCCGCAATGTGCATATCACGTACGTAACTTTGGGGACTTTGGGGAAATATATGTGCTGTATGAACTTTGGGGAGGTGAACGGTACTTTGGGCTGTGGGATTGAGTGTGTTGTGCGGGTGTTTGAGTTGTATTGGCAGGTTATATGGACGGGAGGGGGGAGGTGTTTGTTATGCGGGATTCATTTGTGGCATATTAAATATAAGCCTGGTTGTGTTGTGGCTAATAGAGTATATATATGTCTTGTGTTTAATTTACTGTTTTAGTCATTCCCAGCTAAATATCAGGTCCCACCCGCCTCTCACAGCATCTTCCTATCTGAATCGCTTCCACTGCCCTCTAGTCCTTCACTCTCACTTTCCTCATCCACGAATCTTTCATCCTCGCTCAAATTAATGGGGAAATCATCGCTTTCTCGGTCCGAATCGCTCTCGCTGCTGGTGGCCCTGATTGTAAACAATGTGCAGATGTGAGGAGCTCCACAACCGGTGACGTCACGCGCATATCGTCTGCTATTTCCGGTACAGGCAAGGCTTTTTTATCAGCGACCAAAAGTTGCGAACTTTATCGTCGATGTTCTCTACTAAATCCTTTTAGCAAAAATATGGCAATATCGCGAAATGATCAAGTATGACACATAGAATGGACCTGCTATGCCCGTTTAAATAGCAAAATCAAATTTCAGTAAGCCTTTAAGTAAAATCATGATTTTTTTTTTGTTTCCAAACTGTGTTTTTAGGGCGGGGGGTGTTTAGGGTTTTTTTGTGTAATTTTTTTTTTTTTTTTAAAGTTAATCTTAAATAATGCATGCAAGTAATTAATAGTGATTAATCAAAATGCAAAGTTGTAATAAATCTGAGCAGAGAATGTAATCATTTATTAGCATCTATTCTATTTTATGACATGCAATTGTTCAAGCAAAATAATATCACATGTGCAAAATAATAACCGTATTTTCCGGACTATAGAGCGCACCGTTGTATAAGCCGCACCCACAAAAGTTTCCATATATCAACCGCAACGGACTATGAGCCGCCTATATACAATGTGAAGTGAGTTATTTACACAGAAAGATGTTGTCAATGTTTATTTACATTCCTTAATTGTTTCCAAACGATGTCTCTAACACGGCAAAAACGGCTGATCAAACAAAACAAAAGTCAGCTCTCCAATCAGCTTAAAAGAATCAATAAGTTTACAATATTTTGGTGAATTTACGAACTACAACTGTCACATTGTGTTGGTGACGAACCCCAAGATGCAGAGAAGGCAGGCTTTGTGCGGGAAAACATGATTTAATGTCCAAAATAAATGTAAAACACAAACCAGAAACCAGGAACAGCCAAACTGGAAAACGGGAAACAGGAACCAGCAAACAGGAACTCGGAACAAAAAAAGACAGCATGCTGCAAACAGCTACAGGTACAGCTTCAACGACAGGTAGTAGCTCTAACAACAATCAACAATACTCCAGCACAGACTGGATGGCAAGGCAGGTTTAAATAGCAGCTGGCTAATTGACACCAGGTGTTTCCAGGTGCCAATCAGCCGCAGCTGAGGGAAAAACAGCGCTCAGGGACACAAGCAGGAAACAACCAAAATAAAAGCGCTGACAGGAAATAAAGACAAACAGAGGAACAACTAAAACATAACTAAACTGTCAGTGACAAACCTGACAACAACAATACAAACAGAATGCCATTTTAAGTTTATAATACTAACAAAGACACCTGTAAATGTGTTAGCATATTTCCCAATGCTAACGACGCTAGCTTCATTACATTACAATAACACAGACAAAAATGCATGAAAACACTCCTACAGACATCATACATGGGACGGTTTTGTAGGTAAGTATTGTTTTAGTTAAACTGTAAAATTTACAGACGTTGCCTGTAATGGTAAATGACGAGTCCATACACTTAGAAATGCTATGGACGGCTAGAAAACGGAACGGCTATCATACTTCCGGTTGATAGTAGTCTAGTCTACACAGAAGAGCAATGCAGCACTGCAGTACCTTCAATGAGCGAACTTGTACAAAAGTGTATTCGGTGTAATATTTTATTTTACTTTTTGCAATATGGCTGTCAGCGAAGATAGATTAGCCGCACCATTTTTTCAGCTGCAGGGTTTAAAGGAGGAAAAAAGTAGAGGCTTATAGTTCTGAATTTACGCTCACAAAAAGCCAAAAATGCTATTGAATCTGATTTAAATCTGTGTCCAAGAACTCATTCTCGAGAAAATACTGATACTATCCTTAAAATCGATACTATGGATATTTGAAACAATCTTCCAAGCCCAAGTAGCCATGGACATACTCTCACACACATTGCTTTTATCATGATTTGAACTTGATAACTCCATACATTAAGCGTGTTGTTGGTTCACCATTTGCTTGTCATATTCTTCATTAATGGGGGTCCAATTATGCAATCCAAAGCTGCTTCTTTAAATATTTCACTCGTTTTCTGCTGGCAGGGGACTACATTAGATTCAATAACAGGCCCATGTCAGGCAAATTTAGGGCAGTCATGTAGACACCTCATGAATGCACAAACTGAAAGGCTACCGGAGTCTATGTGTGTGTGTGTGTGTGTGTGTGCGTGCGTGCGTAAGTGAGTCTGTAGCGTGCCTTTGCAAAGGATTGTGTATGCCCCTGCCCAAAGGCCTGACTGAGCCAGCCTGCCTGCTGAAAGCCCGTTTGCATCATTTTCATTAGTGCAATCTTGCAAGAGATTGTTGGGTCTGATTCAGAATTAATTGCATGTTTTTTCTGGTAATTCAAAAGATCAGGGATATTTTGAAGTAGATCTACTATGGACTGGACTCTCACACTATTATGTTAGATCCACTCGACGTCAATTGCACCGAGGATGTCGTTGTGGCTTGTGCAGCCCTTTGAGACACTTTCGATTTAGGGCTATATAAGTAAATATTGATTGATTGATTGATTGATTTCGTATGACATCAACGACATCACGGGTACAGGCGGCCGAAATGAGTTTCCTCCGCCGGGTGGCGGGGCTCTCCCTTAGAGATAGGGTGAGAAGCTCTGCCATCCGGGGGGAGCTCAAAGTAAAGCCACTGCTCCTCCACATCGAGAGGAGCCAGATGAGGTGGTTTGGGCATCTGGACAGGATGCCACCCGAACGCCTCCCTCGGGAGTTGTTTAGGGCACGTCCAACCGGTAGCAGGCTACGGGAAAGACCCAGGACACGTTGGGAAGATTATGTCTCCCGGCTGGCCTGGGAACGCCTCTGGATCCCTCGGGAGGAGCTGGACGAAGTGGCTGGGGAGAGGAAAGTCTGGGCTTCCCTGCTTAGGCTGCTGCCCCCGCGACCTGACCTCGGATAAGCGGAAGAAGATGGATGAATGGATGGATGGATCAACGGCAGTCATGTAAATCTGAACCTCTCTGTTTTTTTTTTGTGTATATTTGCTGCGTTTTTAGTTTAGGCAAAGTAGTTTGGTCAGTAAAACAAAGCCAGATAACTTAGAGTGTTAATGAGTTCCAAGTCAAGCACAAAGCTTTAGAGCAGTGGTGTCAAACGTACGGCCCTAGGGCCGGATCAGGCCCGCTAACAGGTTTTATCCGGCCCGCGGGATGAGTTTGCAAAGTATAAAAATTAACCTGAAATTTTTGAATGAAAGAAACAGCTGTTCTAAATGTGTCCACTGGATGTTGAAATAGCAATGATGTTAGTACATCAGTCGAGGAAAATGATCAAACTACATAAATAACATACTGTAATTTGATTTTTGATATAGTTTTTTCATCTTGACAGATTGAAAATGAACACCAATGAGTTGACTGATGAACATTATCACATAATTTATTTAGAAAATATAATTAACAACAAATAAAGATAGAATACTATTAAAGGCCTACTGAAATGCGATTTTCTTATTTAAACGGGGATAGCAGGTCCATTCTATGTGAAATACTTGATCATTTTGCGATATTGCCATATTTTTGCTGAAAGGATTTAGTAGAGAACATCGACGATAAAGTTCGCAACTTTTGGTCGCTGATAAAAAAGCCTTGCCTGTACCGGAAGTAGCAGACGATATGCGCATGACATCACAGGTTGTGGAGCTCCTCACATCTGCACATTGTTTAAAATCATGGCCACCAGCAGTGAGAGCGATTCGGACCGAGAAAGCGACGATTTACCCATTAATTTGAGCGAGGATGAAAGATTTGTGGATGAGGAAAGTGAGAGTGAAGGACTAGAGGACAGTGAAAACGATTCAGATAGGGAAGATGCTGTGAGAGGCGGGTGGGACCTGATATTCAGCTGGGAATGACTAAAACAGTAAATAAACACAAGACATATATATATATACTCTATTAGCCACAACACAACCAGGCTTATATTTAATATGCCACAAATTAATCCCGCATAACAAACACCTCCCCCCTCCCGTCCATATAACCCGCCAATACAAATCAAACACCCGCACAACACACTCAATCCCACAGCCCAAAGTACCGTTCACCTCCCCAAAGTTCATACAGCACATATATTTCCCCAAAGTTACGTACGTGACATGCACATAGCGGCACGCACGTACGGGCAAGCGATCAAATGTTTGGAAGCCGCAGCTGCGTACTGCGTTACACATACAAATTAAACAAAATGCTTATGGCAACATTCTGGTTGCGTACTCACGGTACTGCGTCTGTGTATCCAACTCCTCCTGGTAAGAGTCTCTGTTGTCCCAGTTCTCCACAGGCCAATGGTAAAGCTTGACTGTCATCTTTTGGGAATGTAAACAATGAAACACCGGCTACGTGTTTGTGTTGCTGCAGCCGGCCGAAATACACCGCTTCCCACCTACAGCTTTCTTCTTTGCTGTCTCCATTGTTCATTGAACAAATTGCAAAAGATTCACCAACACAGATGTCCAGAATACTGTGGAATTTTGCGATGAAAACAGACGACTAATGCTGTCCCAAAATGTCCTCTACAATCCGTGACGTCACGCGCAGGCGTCATCATACCGAGACGTTTTCAGCAGGATATTTCGCGCAAAATTTAAAATTGCACTTTAGTAATCTAACCCGGCCGTATTGGCATGTGTTGCAATGTTAAGATTTCATCATTGATATATACACTATCAGACTGCGTGGTCGGTAGTAGTGGGTTTCAGTAGGCCTTTAACCACACCATGTAAGTGTAAAAAAACAAAAACAACATTTTTATGATTTGTACAATTTTAGAATGTGCTTGTTCTATTTTTAAACAAAGAAAACAATCTGAAGTTGTCTTTATTTTTAAGTTATCGTGCCGTGATTTAACCAGTCCGGCCCAATTGGGAGTAGATTTTTCTCCATGTGGCCCCCGATCTAAAATTAGTTTGAGGACACATTTGTATGTACAAAGTTTTAATACTGTGATGGTTCTTCCACAATCAATCCGCGAAACAATATATATAGCTATACATACAGTATATAAATGACATAAAATATGCTTTCTGGGCTAAGAAAAAGACCGGAATAGCTTTCCCTTGATGACGTTTTGCATTCTCTTGTGTATCGTAAATCCTGCTGGTGCTGACCAGTATATTAGCTCTTTAAGTTGTTTTTCCACAAGCATGGACAAATCAGTTAGTTCACTGGATTATTTATAGCTGCTCCTTGACAGGCTCTCTCTACTTCAATGGTGCTTAAGTTCACTGCCGGACGGGCTGATTGTCAAAGCACAACTGAACTGGACCAGCCCTGACTGACCTCCCCCGCAAACACACACCCTTCCGTTTTATTTACGGTGTGAGTGTACAGGCCCCCTTCCATCCAATTAAAGCTGAGTACTGGCTTTGTGCGAGCCCCTGTTAATCATTTCTATCGCAGAATTGATGGTGTAGGAGGGGTGAATGTTGTAATGTCATCTTCTTACGTTCCTGCATGTGGGGGGCGACACTAAAATTCTCCTCACTCTTTCCATAGAATTGCTTCCCTGTAAGGCAGTTAAGGACTTTGAAAATTGGTATTGATGTTTAACCCACACTTGCAGAGGGAAAGCTTTATTTTTATTTGGTTTGGCATGGCTTAGGATCGATTACTAGAAGGGGAGGAGGGTTGTTTGATTAACATCTGCCCGAGAAACTGTTTTCTCTTTCAAATTACCCCCTGTAAGATGTGGTGGTACCAAGCAGTTGATCTACTGTCCATGGCAGCAGCAGAGATCCTGGAGATGCTTAAGTAACTACAAGTTGAGCAACACAAGCCAACATAGGGGCAGTGTCCGACATTGGAGAAGGTGTCTAGTTAGCCAGCTATCAGAACGGTCTTCTTACAAGAGAAAGTAAAAGCAAGGTAAATAAACAGGATTTTTTGCCAAACAAACACGTTTGCTCTGAGTGGCAGGGCAACATAAAAATAATGTTACTCCCAGGAACGAGAAAACACTATTGCAAAAACAGTGGGAGAAGGAGGCAACACATAATACCAATATTTACTGATTAAGGCCATGTCTACACTAAACGAATAACCTTAAACGAATAATTATTTAGCCTAAGCCCCATTTCAGCCACACTAAACCAGCGTTTATAGGCCTACTGAAATTAGATTTTCTTATTTAAACGGGGATAGCAGATCCATTCTATGTGTCATACTTGATCATTTTGCGATATTG
This sequence comes from Entelurus aequoreus, assembly GCF_033978785.1. Classification (NCBI taxonomy): domain Eukaryota; kingdom Metazoa; phylum Chordata; class Actinopteri; order Syngnathiformes; family Syngnathidae; genus Entelurus; species Entelurus aequoreus. Next base: position 33,420,359 of record NC_084743.1, read on the forward strand.
CCATATTTTTGCTGAAAGGATTTAGTAGAGAACATCGACGATAAAGTTTGCAACTTTTAGTCGCTGATAAAAAAAAAGCCTTGCCTGTACCGGAGGTAGCGTGACGTCACAGGTTGTGGAGCTCCTCACATCTGCACATTGTTTTCAATCATGGACGCCAGCAGCATGAGCGATTCGGACCGAGAAAGCGACGATTACCCCATTAATTAGAGCGAGGATGAAAGATTTGTGGATGAGGAAAGTGAAAGTGAAGGATTAGAGGGCAGTGGAAGCGATTCAGATAGGGAAGATACTGTGAGAGGCGGGTGGGACCTGATATACAACTGGGAATGACTAAAACAGTAAATAAACACATAGCGGCACGCACGGACGGGCAAGCGATCAAATGTTTGGAAGAAAGCTGTGTACTCACGGTAGCGCGTCTGCTATCCAACTCAAAGTCCTCCTGGTTGTGTTGCTGTAGCCAGCCGCTAATACACCGATCCCACCTACAGCTTTCTTCTTTGCTGTCTTCATTGTCCATTAAACAAATTGCAAAAGATTCACTAACACAGATGTCCAGAATACTGTGGAATTTTGCGATGATAACAGACGCTGTTTGTATTGGGACACAATGTTGCCCCAATACTTCCGCACAATCCGTGAAGTCACGCGCAAACGTCATCATACCGAGACGTTTTTAGACGGATATTTCCCGGGAAATTTAAAATTGCACTTTATAAGTTAACCCGGCCGTATTGGCATGTGTTACAATGTTAAGATTTCATCATTGATATATAAACTATCAGACTGCGTGGTCGGTAGTAGTGGGTTTTAGTAGGCCTTTAAGGTCCCCCTCCTCGGACAAATTTTTACACGGCTAAGTGCGCCATGTATTTCTTGAATCTCCGGCACCTCGCTTTGTATGGACTCATTGATCGCTTACAAAGTGAGTTCGGAGAGGAAGTGACGCCAGAAAGACCACGCCCCACACAGGAAGTGACGTCAGAAAGAACACGCCACAGCCAGCTTCATAATAAAGCGGTGTCGTAATTTTTATTTAATGGGGAACTGCGCTTTTTTTGTAATTTTGCCTGTCGTTCACAATCATTATGATAGACATGACGGCGGATGGATTTTATTTAAATATTAAACCATCCATCCATCCATGTTCGACCGCATGTCCCTTTTGGGGTCGCGGGGGGTGCTGGAGCCTATTTCCGCTGCATTCGGGCTGAAGGCGGGGTACACCCTGGACAAGTCGCCACCTCATCGCAGGGCCAACACAGATAGACAGACAACATTCACACTCACATTCACACACTAGGGCCAATTTAGTGTTGCCAATCAACCTATCCCCAGGTGCATGTCTTTGGCGGTGGGAGGAAGCCGGAGTACCCGGAGGGAACCCACGCAGTCACGGGGAGAACATGCAAACTCCACACAGAAAGATCCAGAGCCCGGGATTGAACTCAGGACTACTCAGGACCTTCGTATTGACCAAATCCATTAAAGTCCAATAAAAGAGCAAATGGGAGCTCCACTATTTCGCCCTTAAAATTTTATAAACAACCATTCAAAAAGTGTACTATAACGGCATTGTTATCATTGCCGTGTGTTAAATCATCGTGTGGTCTGCTGTTTCCTCGCTTTCTTGTTCCCTGTAAGTTCATTGTAGATCTTAAATCATGCATCTCACCTGGACAGAAGAAGTCTGAGTAGGTAATCCGACAAGCTGGAACACTTTGACAGCCAATTTAGGACCCGGAACTGGCGAGAACGACACAAACATTGCTTGGCTTTACCCACATAACACTCTTTTTGGGGGTTTAAGTTGATCCTTGTATAGTTGTGCAAGTCTTTGTGGTGTTTCAGCAACTTTTTGACATGGACTTATCCCGATTTTTACATCATCATTCCATTCACATCACCGTCATGTTTACAAACGCTTCCCTCCTCGGTGGTTCCACATCCGGGTCCTAAACACTTGATACGTTTCCATTCACTGGCTTCAAACATGAATTGATTGTTCTAGAGCAGGGGTGGGCAATTCATTTTTACCGGGGGCCGCATAAGCAACCCGAGCACTGCTGGAGGGCCACATGACAATATTTCAATTAAATTTTGCTCAATATTATTTTTGATATACCGTAAGATAAATAATGATGATGATAATAATAATTAATAATAATGATAATAATGATAATTTAATTTAACCTAACTTAACTTTATACAAAAGCAGATTGCTTTTGATGGTTTTATTTTTGACACTGTTTTACACAACACTTCCTGATGTACACTAAGTTTGGGGTCACATTGAAATGTCCTTATTTTTGAAGGAAAAGCACTGTACTTTTCAATGAAGATAACTTTAAACTAGTCTTAACTTTAAAGAAATACACTCTATACATTGCTAATGTGGTAAATGACTATTCTTGCTGCAAATGTCTGGTATTTGGTGCAATATCTACATAGGTGTATATAGGTCCATTTCCAGCAACTATCACTCCAGTGTTCTAATGGTACAATGTGTTTGCTCATTGGCTCAGAAGGCTAATTGATGATTAGAAAACCCTTGTGCAATCATGTTCACACATCTGAAGACAGTTTACCTCGTTACAGAAGCTACAAAACTGACCTTCCTTTGAGCAGATTGAGTTTCTGGAGCATCACATTTGTGGGGTCAATTAAACGCTCAAAATGGCCAGAAAAAGAGAACTTTCATCTGAAACTCGACAGTCTATTCTTGTTCTTAGAAATTAAGGCTATTCCACAAAATTGTTTGGGTGAACCCAAACTTTTGAACGGTAGTGTATAATACAATGCAAAAATGTCCATTTCTGCACAGGGTTCATTTCTGTCACTTTATCCTGCAATATCCAACATTTTTCCCCATCAGATTTGGACAACCATCTGTTGTTAAAAATTGTTTTTAATCATATTTATTTTATATTGTTTTTTATATTGGTTTTATATGTAATTATTAGTATTTTTTATTCAGTCATTGGTGGAGCTAAGGATAATATTTGAATATTGTTTTTAATATTGTTGTGCAGCACTTTGGAAACATTTTGTTGTTTAAATGTGCTATATAAATAAAGTGGATTGGATTGTCACACCTGCCAGCTTGTCCCATTTCAGTCCTAACATGTCCAAAAACGCATTTACCTATGTGAACAAGTCATTACCTGTGGTTGTCTCTTTAATTGACTGCATGGCTGCCAGCTACTCCGTGATTTGAAAGTCTGTAGTTATCCCACGTAAGAAGAAGAGCAGCTGGGCGGTGTCACGTACATCGCAGCTCTCATCCAAAGCCAGCGAAAAACAGTCCATGTCTCCGGGCATACAGCGCAACAGAGTCCAATAAGCACTCCTTAATAAACTCTCCGTCAGAAAACGCCTTACTTTTTCTGGCGCTTTTGTGAGAAATGACGAAACTTGTCCTGACGGCTGCATCTCTGGGGGTGTGAAATATGGCAAAAAGTCCTTGTTGGGTTTGCAGTTTTACCATCAACGCATCAGCCTCCCTTGCGCTCGCTTCATCAGACAGATTCCGGTATTTTCCCTCGTGCTTCGTCGTGTAGTGGCGATTCAAATGATATTCTTTAAACACAGCAAGCTGTGTACCACAAATTAAGCACACGGCGTTACCTTTAATTTCTGTAAAGAAATATTTGGCAGTCCATGTCTTGTTGGAAACACGCCATTCCTCATCAACTTTTCTCTTTTTAGCGTCTCATCCCTTGTCGCTGTGCACCTTCACGCACAGGTTACACCCGGACATACGCCCATAAATAACACTTTTCAAAATAAAAGCAGCACAGTTGTATTGCGCGCACGACATAGATGTTTTTTAAACTTTATTTTGTCATTTGTGATTGCGCTGTTCAATTCACTCACAATCACACGCGCGCATACGTCCACACGGAAGTAATACAAATAACGCTTTTCAAAACAAAAGCAGCACCGTTGTATTGCACACTCGACATAGATACTTTTTTAAATGTATTTTGTAATTAATGATTGGCCTCACGCGGGCCGGACAGGGATGCACAAAGGGCCGGATGCGGCCCGCGGGCCGCAGAATGCCCAGGTCTGTTCTAGAGCCACAAAGCGTGGAACTTTCACTTACCCATCTATTGCAAGTAATTCGGCTTTGCTGTGGGCTTTCGTTAAGTTTTCTCCGCTGCTATGTTAAGCTGTAACAACACACTGCTGCGCACACAGAACACTGGTAGTGCATGATAAATTCTGACCTGGTAGCACAGTTGGCCAACTTTAGTTCCATTTTGTAGTTACGTAAAAGCATCCTCAAAAATCCAAACATTTAAAAGCAAGACTGAAGTTTATGCATGTTTTATATAAAAGTTACGAAAATAGATTTTTAAGACCTTTCAAAATTGTGTTTTAGACCTTTATCGAAATTTTAGGAGAATTTCAGACATTTTAAAGCCTTAATTTCAAATTATTGGATTTAAGACTTTGAAAACCCTGCGGATACCCTTTGTTAAAGATGCCACATATGTTTTATGGATGTTCTCATTCATCAGGTCACTGTAGTCTCAGGGCATTCAATCGATCGCAAATAGACTGTTCAGTTTGTCTTAGGGCTGGTACACATAGAGATTTTCTCAATTTTTAAAAATGTTTTATTGTTACAGACCCAACACATAAAGACCAAAAAACTAGGCATTGAGCTGTCTGATCTTTGTTTGTTGTGTGATACGATGTTATCAACATAGCGCAGCACACACATAACGAATCGGTACCCACCACGGAGTCAGATTCTAGTCCTTCAAACCCAAACGTGACAAAGGTGTGGGCAAATGGATCTAAATATAGTGGGTATTGGTATCAGAATTATATTAGCGTGGTGGGATATCATACTTTTGTTGTAGTTTCTCTTATATAGGACCATTATTTGCAGAACATGTTTTTTAAAGGCAAATTTACTAAATTCTGCAAAAATCTTGACATTTCAAACCCAAAAATGTCTGTATCTGTATCAGTTTTGGCGATACTTGCACTGTATTTACAGTACTTGGTATCTGATCGATACCAAAATGCAAAGTATCACTCACCGCTAGTGAGTTATCAAAATCAAAGAAGAGGAAGCTTCATAAAAACCAACCACCGCAGCAACGAGTGGAAAAACAGGCAATTTTGAAGAGGACAGAGGAGAGGAGGGAATTATTGTAATTTTAGGACTATTTTTGAAACAAAAAAAGGCTGGAATAAGTCATGGAGACAGTGTGAACACGGAAGTATGTTTCCTGATTGGTTACTTACTGCATTATTTTTCAACCACTGTGAGATACAGTCTGGTGTGTCGTGGGAGATGATTTAATTTAACCTATTTGGGTTAAAAATATTTTTCGCAAACCAGTAATTATAATCTGCAAATGATGTGTTGTTGTTGAGTGTCGGTACTGTCTAGAGCTTGGCAGAGTAACCGTGTAATACTCTTCCATATCAGTAGGTGGCAGCCGGTAGCTAATTGCTTTGTAGATGTCGAAAACAGCGGGAGGCAGGGTGCAGGTAAAAAAGGTATCTAATGCTTAAACCAAAAATAAACAAAAGGTGAGTGCCCCTAAGAAAAGGCATTGAAGCTTAGGGAAGGCTATGCGGAACGAAACTAAAACTGAACTGGCTGCAAAGTAAACAAAAACAGAATGCTGGACGACAGCAAAGACTTACTGTGGAGCAAAGACGGCATCCACAATGTACATCCGAACATGACATGACAGTCAACAATGTACCCACAAAGAAGGATAAAAACAACTGAAATATTCTTGATTGCTAAAACAAAGTAGATGTGGGAAATATCGCTCAAAGGAAGACGTGAAACTGCTACAGGAAAATACCAAAAAAAGAGAAAAAGCTACCAAAATAGGAGCGCAAGACAATAAGTAAAACACTGCACACAGGAAAACAGCAAACAACTCCAAATAAGTCAGGGCCTGATGTGACAGGTGGTGACAGTACACTTACTTTGAGACAAGAGCTATATTGATGCATGCTTGGTTATGGTTTAAAGTCATATCCAACAATTGCGACAACGACCTTTTACTGTCAACTGAGTTGTTTTTTTTTTAATGATTTCTGCTGGTCGTGTGCCTCCGGATTTTTTCAACACTAAAAATGTGCTTTAGCTCAAAAAAGGTTGAAAAACACTGACTTACTGTAACACGTCACAATTCACATAGCGATGAGGTGTTCCCCACAGACATGAAGAGTTTTGGTCGACCCTGACTCGTTTTGCAGCTGATGATAGGGATAAATTCGCTCTTAACACACCTCAGACCAAAAGACAATGTTATCAAGAAATTGTATAAGACATAATATAATTGGGCGTTTGCGATCTTTGGTCAGAAGGGATAAATCGGGTCAAAAACAGCCCGCTTGCCTTTATGTGTGTACCCCACTTTAGAAAACAGCAGGCTTCATCAGTTCATGCTCATAGAATTGAATTGGACAGATTTATCTGTCATACTGGGCACTGACTAGTTTTGATCCCTTATGTGTGTGGTGTGCTACAATAATTTAGCTCAGGGGCCGCATGGAGGAACATATGTGCACACGCGGACCGGACTTTTAAAATCATAGCATTAAAAATAAAAAAAATAAAGACAACTTCAGATTGTTTTCTTTGTCTTACTTTGGCCATAAATAGAACAAACACATTCTGAAAATATTACAATAAAAATATAGAAAAAAATAAAGGCAGCAGTAAAGTTTAGATCCATGAAGGAAAGAAGAAAGTGTCACGACGTGGACTATGAGGGTGTTTGTTTTCCCGAAATGCAAGCAAACCAGACTGGACATGGCTTGAAGTTAAATACATTTTAAATTTTACTATAAAAAAGGAACAAACAAAAGGTGCGCACAAGGCGGAGATACAAACTTGGCTAAGAAAACAAAACTGACACTTGGACAGAAACTATGGACATAAAACAAAACTTACGTGGCATGGCATGAAGCAATAACTATGGTCTCAAGGGTAATCATGGCATGAAGTGAGCAGAGGTAACAGAGGTATCATCAGGTAGTAAGGATAATGTCGCGAGGCCGACTGCCTGGCAACCACAAGCTTAAATACTAAAGTCTCATCATTAGTGACAACAGGTGCGTGACTCAAAACACCAGCAGCAGGTGAAAATCATATGCCACCATGGCAACCAAAACAAGGGAGTGTAAACAGGAACTAAAAGCGTCCAAAACCCATCAGAACAGAACCAAAACAAAACATGACCACAGAACATGACAGAAAGTGAATGAATGTTTATAACTGAACACATTTACATATGAATAAACATTGGTTTTCTTTTTCTTTCGCAACGGTAATACGATAGATCTAGTGCTTGTCAGGGGTGTCACCACCTCTAAAGTTACGATACTCCCGTACACTAAAGTAATGTCCGATCGTTACCTTATAAAATTCGAAGTTCTGACTCATTGTCAACAAACTAATAATAATAATAATAACTACTATAGCAGCCGCAACATTAATGCTGCCACAACGACGACTCTTACTGACCTACTGCCTTCGGTAATGGCACCATTCCCAAATTATGTGGGCTCTATTGAAAACCTCACTAACAACTTTAACGACGCCCTGCGCGACACCATTGATAGTGTAGCACCGCTAAAGCTAAAAAGGGCCCCTAAAAGGCGTACCCCATGGTTTACAGAAGAAACTAAAGCCCATAAATTATCATGTAGAAAGCTGGAACGCAAATGGCGTGCGACTAAACTTGAGGTTTTCCATCAAGCATGGAGTGATAGTTTAATAACTTATAAACGCATGCTTACCTCAGCTAAAGCTAAATATTACTCAAATCTCATCCACCTCAACAAAAATGATCCTAAATTTTTGTTTAGTACAGTAGCATCGCTAACCCAACAAGGGACTCCTCCCAGTAGCTCCACCCACTCGGCAGATGACTTTATGAATTTCTTTAATAAGAAAATTTAACTCATTAGAAAGGAGATTAAAGACAACGCATCCCAGCTACAACTGGGTTCTATTAACACAGATACGACTGTATATACGACGGATACTGCCCTCCAAAATAGTTTCTCTCTCTTTGATGAAATAACATTGGAGGAATTGTTAAAATGTGTAAATGGGACAAAACAAACAACATGTTTACTTGACCCAATTCCTGGGAAACTTATCAAGGAGCTTTTTGTATTATTAGGTCCATCAGTGTTAAATATTATAAACGTATCACTTTCCTCTGGCACCGTTCCCCTAGCATTCAAAAAAGCGGTTATTCATCCTCTACTCGAAAGACCTAACCTCGATCCTGATCTCTCGGTAAACTACTGGCCGGTGTCCCACCTTCCGTTTATCTCGAAAATCCTCGAAAAAATTGTCGCACAGCAGCTAAATGAACACTTAGCGTCTAACAATCTCTGTGAACCTTTTCAATCCGGTTTCAGGGCAAATCACTCTACGGAGACAGCCCTTGCAAAAATGACTAATGATCTATTGCTAACGATGGATTTTGATGCGTCATCTATGTTGCTGCTTCTTGATCTTAGCGCCGCTTTCGATACTGTTGATCATAATATTTTATTAGAGCGTATCAAAACGCGTATTGGGATGTCAGACTTAGCCTTGTCTTGGTTTAACTCTTTTCTTACTGACAGGATGCAGTGTGTCTCCCATAACAATGTGACCTCGGACTATGTTAAGGTAACGTGCGGAGTTCCCCAGGGTTCGGTTCTTGGCCCTGCACTCTTTAGTATTTACATGCTGCCGCTAGGTGACATCATAAGCAAATACGGTGTTAGCTTTCACTGTTATGCTGATGACACTCAACTCTACATGCCCCTAAAGCTGACCAACACGCCGGATTGTAGTCAGCTGGAGGCGTGTCTTAATGAAATTAAACAATGGATGTCCGCTAACTTTTTGCAACTCAACGCTAAGAAAACGGAAATGCTGATTATCGGTCCTGCTCAACACCGACATCTATTTAATAATACCACCTTAACATTTGACAACCAAACAATTAAACAAGGCGACTCTGTAAAGAATCTGGGTATTATCTTCGACCCAACTCTCTCGTTTGAGTCACACATTAAGAGTGTTACTAAAACGGCCTTCTTTCATCTCCGTAATATCGCTAAAATTCGTTCCATTTTGTCCACAAGCGATGCTGAGATCATTATCCATGCGTTCGTTACATCTCGTCTCGATTACTGTAACGTTTTATTTTCGGGCCTCCCTATGTCTAGCATTAAAAGATTACAGTTGGTACAAAATGCGGCTGCTAGACTTTTGACAAAAACAAGAAAGTTTGATCATATTACGCCTATACTGGCTCACTTGCACTGGCTTCCTGTGCACCTAAGATGCGACTTTAAGGTTTTACTACTTACGTATAAAATACTACACGGTCAAGCTCCTGCTTATCTTGCCGATTGTATTGTACCATATGTCCCGGCAAGAAATTTGCGTTCAAAGAACTCCGGCTTATTAGTGATTCCCAGAGCCCAAAAAAAGTCTGCGGGCTATAGAGCGTTTTCTATTCGGGCTCCAATACTATGGAATGCCCTCCCGGTAAAAGTTAGAGATGTTACCTCAGTAGAAGCATTTAAGTCTCATCTTAAAACTCATTTGTATACTCTAGCCTTTAAATAGACTCTCTTTTTAGACCAGTTGATCTGCCGTTTCTTTTCTTTTCTTCTCTACTCTGCTCCCAACCCGGGGTGGACCGCTAGCCTGTGCATCGGATGGGGACATCTCTACGCTGCTGACCCGTCTCCGCTCGGGATGGTTCCTGCTGGCCCCACTATGGACTGGACTTTCGCTGATGTGTTAGACTTTCACAATATTATGTCAGACCCACTCGACATCCATTGCTTTCGGTCTCCCCTTGAGGGGGGGGGTTACCCACATATGCGGTCCTCTCCAAGGTTTCTCATAGTCATTCACATTGACGTCCCACTGGGGTGAGTTTTCCTTGCCCGTATGTGGGCTCTGTACCGAGGATGTCGTTGTGGCTTGTACAGCCCTTTGAGACACTTGTGATTTAGGGCTATATAAATAAACATTGATTGATTGATTGATTGAGTATTATATTTTTTTATGAATTAAGTAATGTTTATGACAACCTTTTTCCAAAAGACAATATAGAATGTGAGATATTACAGGATAATGCATACATTTATCATTTGTTTTCAAAACGGTTACAAAAAATTGGGACCCCATTTTTATAACTTGATGGGGTCCCTGGGATGGAGTATTGGTGCGTGCAAGACAGCAGCAGGCGGCTGTGGCCTGTGGGCCGGTTCTAATACTAATCAAATATCATTCCGGAGGCCATAGATCATTAATTTGCGGGGCGGATCTGGCCTGCAGGCTTTGACTTTGACACCCCTGATGTAAACAAAGCACACCACACTCATGATCATTTTGTCCCGTGGCCGAGCCAGACTGAGCCCAAACTCTTGCGTGAACAAACTACCAAAATCTAACAAAATTTAAGGAGAAGAAACACATAGCAATCAGCCACTGTTGTAACCCCGAAAAACTGGCGCTATAGAATTGGACATACGAGAGATGGAAATAAAGATGATCTTGGGACTATTTTTTAAAGAAAAATCCCAAATTAAAAAAAAAGGAAATACTGTGGAAAAATTCATGGGGATGGTGTGAACACAGACTTTGTAATTTAATGCGCAAGCTGTAGGTGGGTACGTTCTCAAAAAAGTAGCCGCAATTCTTTTTTTGCTTCTTGATTGGCTGATTTCTGTACCTCGTCACAATTCGGGGAGCAAGGACTTGGGAGGTGTTAGGATTCCCCACAAACCTGACGAATTGGCCAATATTTACGATTGTCAGCCCAGACCGTTTTGGAGCCAATTATAAGGACAAATTCACTCTTCACACATCTCAGCCCACAGAACAATCTGATAAGACATACGATAATCAAGCATTTACTATCTTTGGCTGCAGGGGGTGAAATTAGGGGGGGGGAAAGTCTGATTCTCTGTATCTGTATACCCCGTTCTAACCCTTTTATGGCTGGCATCAACCTTGGGAATGGATGCGGAGAGTCAACTTCGCAAATGCTGGAGTGGATGCAATTGACAATCTCCCTTTGAACTCCTGGAAATGTTTTCCTTGGGAGTCTGCCTAAAGTCTGCTCAGTGCCTTCATTCGGCCCTCCTGGGTCTTTGTCTCAGCCAGTTGAGCTATCACACAATGTAATTGGGTAGACGGTTTCCAAATACCGTCTGAAGTAGTTTGCAAAAATCCAAGAAACAAGAACACATGTTTTTTGTTTTTTTCTCCATTTTATTCTGTAATAATCGCCTCATTCTAGGTAGCTTGCAATGGAGCTACAATACTTCATTTACGTTCCGTAACCTGTATAATAACCAAAATGTAGCGACATTGTGATTGTCGCTATTCTCTTTCTAGCGTAGTAACACATTGTCTTGCGACGGCATGCTACAGCATTTGCCGTAAGCTAACTTTTGCGTCAGCAGCTGAATGGCTTTTGAGTTTGTATTGCACAACACAATGCTATCGGACACTAATCTGTACCAACTGAAAAAGATGAACAATCATTTTACAGCATCTGTGAAGTATTAACCCAGATTTCATGTTATATTTGTACACAGCTAGCTTAGCAGTGTATGTACTGTAGTTGTACTAACAAGCAAGATGTGCTTGTATGTATCATGATGAATATTATAGCGACTAACTCAATACAGTTGTCTTTTTGGTCTAGCTGGCCAAAAAAGTTTGTTTCCAGTTGATTTTGGGTAATCACACCATTTATGTCGGCATAGTTTGGCTCCGAATTCCACATTTACAACGTCAAGTCACGCGAACCTCACTCTCTCGTCTGCTCCAACGTTTCACCCTTTCTTCGTGCTCGCTTTTATAACCAGCAGTTTATCTTCCTTATATTCAGCTTCAAAAACATAATGTTGTGAATCCTCATTTGTCTAGAAATAGTCGTCTTTGTTGTTTTTTACCAAGTCTGCCATAATTAGAACACACTGGCGTTTATTTCCGGAAGTAAGAACACACATTTGTTGCTGGAAGTCGAAAGTGTGTTGCGATGGGAACGAAAATAAATGTGCTGAGGAAATAAGATCCGATATTGCTTAAAATGATCATAAACGCTAAACATAGTACACTTTATATATTGGTATGAATGTGTATGTTACTACATTATATTAGTAAGTATATAGTGTCCTGGGCATGCCGTTAAAGTGCATCCGGCAGTGGAGGCTCCTCTATGGGGTCTTGGGGCACTAGGAGTTTAACTCCTTTACGACTGTTACCCCAGGTGGCCCTTGGCAAAGGCCTAGTACCTAACTGCCCCCTAGCCAGGGATACGGTGAAGACCTCAACGGCGGAGCAGGCGGAAGACGGTAGATTTAAGAACTACCACAATGGCTGCGATCGCGGAAGAAGGCTGCAGCAGAAAAGGGTCCCCAGTTGTCTTGGACTCCAGGCCACTGGACCCTGACCCGATTCTGCCAAGGATTGTGTGGTGACTGTCTGTGCACCAGTCTCCCCACGTAAAACAAAGTCACGCACAGGCATCCTCCATGAAGGGATACGCCCCTACCAGGAGGATCGTCATACTCGTTCGAGTGACCGCCGATGATGATGATGACATTATATATAGACTTGCAGTGTGAATATATAAAACGTTAATGGAGGGTTTTGAAGTTGTTTTGAGGGCTTTAAAGGATACAATGGTGACTGCCATTAGCAGCATCTTGTAAGTGTTTATCATCTTTACAATCCTAAAAAAAAAAAAAAAAAAAAAAAAGACTTGTGTTCTTGTCCCTCATAAGGATTGTGAACAAAAGACAACATTCCAAAAAAAAAGTGCAGTTGCCCTTTAAAATGGAATATTGTTATCACCCAAATGCTGGTGCCTATATAGACTTGCAGTGTGAATATATAAAACCTTAATGGAGGGTTTTGAAGTTGTTTTGAGGGCTTTAAAGGCTACAACAATGGTGACTGCCATCAGCCGCATCTTGTAAGTGTTTATCATCTTTACAATCCTAAAAAAAAAAAAAAAAAAAAAAGACTTGTGTTCTTGTCCCTCATAAGGATTGTGAACCAAAGACAACATTCCAAAAAAAGTGCAGTTGCCCTTTAAAATTGAATATTGTTATCACCCAAATGCTGGTGCCTAGAGTCAGGACCAAACATGGTGAAACTGTGTTTCAGTTTTATGCTCTTAAAATCTGAAATAGTCTTCCTGAAGATGTGAGACGGGCCTCAACTTTGGCAATGTTCAAATCCAGCCAGAAAATGTTTTTGTTAAATTGTGCATATGACAACTGTTTTATCTATAGTAGGGTTGTACGGTATACTGGTACTGGTATAGTATCGCTGTACAAATAAATCAAAAACGGTACTATACTCTGTTTGAAAAGTACCAGTTCCCGGTGACATCATGGCATTGCTGATTCACGAGCAGACGAGCATGTTCGGCAGCACACAATCACGGAGTACTTACAAGCAGACACAGTGTGTATACAGAAAAGCGAGAACGAATGCGTTTTGGCCTAAAAACTAACGATAAAGGTGAAGTTATAACACTGAAATGCCCTCGGGAAGAGGTGCTTTAAGACATGGCTAGCTAGCTAGCATCGAACGTCCATTCGCAGTGATTTAGCTACTTCTAAATCACTAATCCTCGCCTCCATGATGACGAATAAAGTAAGTTTCTTACAAGTATCATCCCTGCAGGACGTGGAATAGCTAAACATGTTTCACTACACACCGTAGGAGGATACAGTAGCTAACTGCTAACAGCAAGCTAGCACCCTGAATGTAAACAAATGCCATGGGTGGATCTACACCTAACATCCACTGTAATGATACAAAGTCCAATAGCGTATCTAGTCGACACTACTATGACTACATTGATATTTTTTATCGCCACAAAAACTTTTTTCCTTTTTTTAAAATTCATATTATGTTTGTAAACTCAGGAAACAGGAAATATGTCTCTGGACACATGAGGACTTTGAATATGGCCAATGTATGATCCTGTAACTACTTGGTATCGGATTGATGCCTAAATTTGTGGTATCATCCAAAACTTATGTTGAGTGTCCAGACAACAGAAGAATAAGTGATTATTACATTTTAACAGAAGTGTAGATAGAACATGTTAAAACAGAAATTAAGCAGATATTTACAGTAAATGAACAAGTGGATTAATAATCTATTTTTACAGTTTGTCCCTCATAATTTTGACAAAATAGAATGAGAATGTTACTGCATACGCCAGCAGACTAAATTGGGAGCCTTTGTTTGTTTACTTACTACTAAAAGACAAGTTGTATAGTGTGTTCACTATTTTATTAAAGGACAAAATTGTTTTTCGATTGCAATAAGAAACATATGTTTAATGTACCCTAAGATTTTTTGTTAAAATAAAGCCAATAATGCAATTTTTTTGTGGTCCCCCTTATTTAGAAAAGTATCGAAAAGTATGTAAATAAATTTTGGTACCGGTACCGGTACTAACATATTGGTATCGGGACAACACTAATCTACAGTATTTAATTGATCTTAATATAAAATTAATTATATTTTTTTAGTGATGATTTCATTCTGTGATTTGAATTTGAAATAAGATTTTATGTTTTTATTTTTGCTTTTATGACGTAGTCTTTTTAAAGCGTCATCGTGGGGAGCATGTCAGTGACGTCACCATCACTCAGAACTATTTTTTTAGTATTTTAAAAATATTATTTCACAGGATGTCATTTGGTCACTGTACATTACATATTTAGTTTTGCTATATTTTTAATCGTTTTCATAAATTCTGAAAGAAGCAGATTAATAGTTTCTTTGGCCTATATTTTGCTTAATTGATGATTGTGTTTTTTTATGCTCCGGGGGAGGGCACTAAAATAGAAAGAGAGGTCTTTGCCTGGCATTGAGGTGTGTTGGGTTGGAGCTAGTGGCTGTCAGCACAGGAGGAGAATTATTTTGGATTTTGTCTACTTTTGCAAAGAAGGTAATAAACTTTAAGCGTCACACAGTAAAGAAAGTACTGTTTATTTTTGTAAATGTTTCTGCTAAATACTTAGGGGATTTCTGTTGTGTTTTATTGTTCTCAGATCAGGCCCTCGAACAGCTTTTATCCAGTTTGCTAAGTATAAGAATTAACATGAAATTTTTGAATGAAAGAAAACAGCTGTTCTAAATGTGTCCACTAGATGTCGCAATAGCAATTCTTTGTATCTTTGTAGATGATGCTACATATGTACAAAATAAACCACATGATGTTAGTACATCAGTCGAGGAAAATGATCAAACTACATAAATAACATACTGTAACTTGATTTTGATATAATTTGTTTATCTTGATAGATTGATAGTTGACTGATGAACATTATCACATAATTTATTCAGAAAATATAAATAACGACAAATAAAGATAGAATACTATTAACCGCAACATGTACGTGTAAAAAAAACAACAACATTAGGATTTGTACAATTTCAGAACGTGCTTGTTCTATTTTCAAACAAAGAAAACAATCTGATGTTGTCTTTATTTTTAAGTTATCGTGCTGTGGTTTTACCAGTCCAGCCCACTTGGGAGTAGATTTTCCTCCATGTGGCCCCGATCTAAAATGAGTTTGACACCCCTGATTTAAGCGTTTGCGCACATCAGCGCAACCAGCGTCTTGCTAATCGCCACCGGTGTAGCTGTCATATCGCGACCTACCTCTTCAGATGGACTCCAAACAACTGCAGCCACGGTTTATAGGTCCTTATCCCATCGAGCGAGTAACCAATTCCTCCGCTGTTCGACTACGTCTTCCGGACTCTCTCAGGATACATCCCTCTTTCCATGTCTCTCTGCTCAAGTCCGTTACCTCCAGCCCCTTACGTCCTCCGGAAGTGCCTCCTCCACCTCCCAGGCTTATTGATGGTCATGCCGCATTTACAGTCAAGGCCATTCTCGACGCGAGGAGAATGGGAAGGGGTTTCCAGTATCTGGTCGACTGGGAAGGTTAACGGCCCCAAGGACCGATCCTGGGTTCCTCGTTCCCTTATTCTAGACCCAACACTATTAGCTGTGTTTTATGATCGTTTTCCGGAGAAGCCAGGTAAGCCACCAGGGGGCGTCCATTAAGGAGGGGGGTACTTGCTGGTTATTGTTTGCTGTTTCTTCCACGTCCCATGCACTTGCGTGACCTCCAAGTCCGGGTAAGTTTTTTTGCCATCATTATTCATCTAACCTCAGTGTGTTTTATTCTGTCCTCCCTGAGGTAGAGAATATATCTATTGTGGACTTTTCCTTTACTCAGCCTTTCCCCTTGCCGACCTCTGAGGTTCATGCTTATTGACAATGTTTTATGGTGTGCGTTTCTGCCCCATCACCTTTGTTAACCTTTTTGGACTCAATTAAAGACTCTCCTTTTCTTGATTCCATATTGCCTCCCGTCTCTGCATTCTGGGGTCAACACCTTGACCAGGCTCTTAACATTTTTTCTGTACACTTTCACCATTTTTGTATTTTTCCACCTACTTTTTTCCACTGTACGAGAGAAAAAATAAACACTTTTAAAGTTACTTCTTCTACAAGGCCTGCTCAGTGGCCTTGTTGTTAGAGTGTCCGCCCTGAGACTGCAAGGCTGTGAGTACAAACCCCGCCCGGGTCATACCAAAGACTATAAAAATGGGACCCATTACCTCCCTGCTTGGCACTCAGCATCAATGGTTGGAATTGGGGGTTATATCAACAAATGATTCCCGAGCGCGGCCACTGCTGCTGCTCACTGCTCCCCTCACCTCTCAAGGGGTGAACATGGGGATGGGTCAAATGCAGAGGTTAATTTCACCACACCTAGTGTGTGTGTGACTATCATTGGTACTTTAACTTAACTTGCCATTTTCCACCCTAATTGTGGGGACCGAAGAAGAACCCTGTGACAGCATTCTTTTAAACTTCCGTTGAGCACTTTGAATTGCCTTTTGTACAAATTGTGCTCTATAAATAAACTGTCCTTGCCAAATACAGCAAAAAGTGCATCAAACTATGGAGCATAGCACCATTCAAAGAGCATATGGTTAAATCAAGTTATTTACAGGGTGTGGTAAATGGAATCATTGCACTGATCATTGGTACCAAGTGGTATTTACTCGCCAAATCCAACACATTTGATAAAACAGACACACCTCTTCCAACCACAGCGTGTGCTAGCACATAGCCGAAAGACCTAAACATTCAATGCAAAGTAATCATGGTCGGACTGGCTAGGCTAAATACTCACAAGAAATGCAATACCCATTAGTGTTGAACAGATACCAATATTTTAGTACCGGTACCGGTTTTAACAAACAAATCTTAGGGTAGTGTGGAGGAGGGCGTGGTTGGCGCGCCTCCTGCAGGAATGGGGTGTGTATGGCCCGGCCTCGAAGCCAGCGGCAGGTAAGTAGATTGCCCAGCTGGGGCTGATTATCTAATCACCTGTCGCCCTTATTAGCAGCAGCCGGAACAAGACACGTAGTTGGAGTTGGAGCCAGAGAGACACACACGTACGAGACAGAGACTGCTGGAAAGCAATTCGAACCTGTTTATGTCAATAAAAACTTGCTCAACCCTGTACACCGGGCTCAAGGAAGATCTATCGGACTCAGGAGAACCCTCCACGAGCAAAGACTCTCACAGGTAGATTAAACATGTTTCTTATTGCAAGTTTGTCCTTAAATAAAATAGTGAACATGCAAGACAACTTGTCTTTTTGTGGTAAGTAAGCAAACAAAGGCTCCTAATTTAGCTGCTGACATATGCAGTGACATATTGTGTAACTTTCCATTCTATTATTTTGTTAAAATTAATAAGGACAAATGGTAGAAAATTAATTATCAATCTACTTGTTAATTTACTGTTAATTTCTGCTTACTTTCTCTTTTAACATGTTCTATCTACACTTCTGTTAAAATTGTATAATCATTTATTCTTCTGTTATTTGGATGCTTTACATTAGTTTTAGATGACACTACACATTTGGGTATCAATCCGATACCAAGTAGTTACATAAATACATTGGTCATATTCAAAGTCCTCATGTGTCCAGGGACATATTTCCTGAGTTTATAAACATAATATACATTTAAAAAAAACGAAAGAAGATGTTGTGATGCCAAAAAAATCAAAGGAATCATATTAGTATCGACTAGATACGCACCTGTACTTGGTATCATTACAGTGGATGTTAGGTGTAGATCCACCAATGGCGTTTGTTTACATTGTGATGGCGGTGAGCTACGGTGAGTAGTGAAGCATGTTTAGCTATTCCTCGTCCTGCAGGGATGATACTTGTAAGAAACTTACTTTCTTTGTCGCCATGGAGGCGAGGATTAGTGATTTGGAAGTAGCTAAACCACTGCCGACTGCGAATGGACGTTCGCCGCTAGCTAGCTAGCCATGTCTTAAAGCACCGTTAGTTTTTAAGCCAAAATGCGTCCGTTCTCCCTTTTCTGTCTACACACTGTGTCTGTTTCTAAGTACTCCGTGATTGTGCGCTGGCGAACATGCTCGTCTGCTCGTAAACCAGCAATGACACGACGTGACGATGACGGGGGTGCGGGGTGATGGTGGACCAGTACTTTTAGGTATAGTACTGAATATAATTCATTAGTATCGCGGTACTATACTAATACCGGTATACCGTACAACCATAATACCCATACCAATCACAGAAGCAGCATGCAGCAACAAAAAGAAACGGCAATCCTAGGGACCTGACACTTTCTGAGTACACCGCCCAGAAGTCCCTGGGGGTGTGCCAAGGGCAGAGCGTAAACTGCGGTAGCCTGGATGTACAGACATTTACTCCCCACCAGTTACCCACGCACAATTCAAAAATGCTATCTCACGGTCACAAGATTACAGCCTGCAGTTTTCTACACATGCACCTTTCTCTTCATCTCATCCTTCGCTTGCTGCCACTGATTTGCATCTTGCGCAAAAAGTCAAACTATTAAATAAGGTCGCACATGACTGACGAATCAAGGTGGCCTGGACAGTGAATGCTGTCACCCAGACATTACATTCACCTATTTGAAAGTGTTAGCATGAAAGTGGGTAAAAGCTGTGACACAGCCATCCAAGTGCGAGAGCAGAATATTGCCTCAGCCACAGCTGATGATTAGATCACCTCGACTCACTCGCAACGTGGCGCTTGCCTTTTGCTGCACGAGAAATGGTTTTGCCTCTCCTGCATACCCTACAAAACTCAATGGGACTGGATTATACAGAGAGAAAGGGGGGCCGACAGTCAATTGAGGGAGTTGATATAGCGAATCGGTTGGAGGATTACGACCAAATGTCACTGATAATTAATTTTCCTTTGCACAAAGGCAGAAAATTGAAGAAAGTATAATCTGTTGAAGTCAATCAAATCCAAAAATCTCTGTGACATGCACATTTTATAATTGAGTGGCTGCTTTGACGCACAGGTACCTTTTAATTACTCTATTTTACTTTCATATTCATTTTTTTTCCCTGTAAATTGAGATCATAAAACCTCTAATTTGGAATTTTAGTCAGCATAAACGTCAGAAACTGAGAACCAATTAAGCTATGTTCAGTTAAAAAAACTTTGGGTTTTTTTTATATAAAAGTCAATATATTAATTGCTTGTTGAGGACTTGAATCACATCATAGACAAAACTTCCTCATGGACATTACAGAAGGGGAAATAATCAAAATTGTGAATACATTTAAATCCAACCCTTAACTCAGGGATCGAAAACCCAAAATGTTGAAAGAGCCATATTGGACCACAAATACAAAAAAGAAAACTGTCTGGAGCCGCAAAAAAATTAAAAGCCTGTATATAAGTCTTATAATGAAGGCAACATATGCAATAAGAGTCTATATTAACTATTATAGCCTACTATCAAAATGACTGAGTCGCAGGCTTAAGCAAATCTTCGTTGACAGAAATGTTGAAATTTAATATTCATTCTACACATTTTTACAACATTAGAAACCATTAGTAAATCAGAGGCTACTCGGAAGGTGAGATAACTCCTGGAAATGACTGACTTTTAATGGCCAAAGGTATAGATATGTGTGTCCAGGTTAAGGCTGTCTTCTTTTAATAGATTTATTACAATCTTTGGCAAGCTAGATAATGTTTGCTGAGGTCTGGAACAACATGGCACACAAACAACTATCAGAAATGCAGCCAATATTACATACAGATAATGTGTCGTGAGACATGCAAAACTAAATTATATACAAAGAGGATAAAAGTAAAGGATATTAAATGAGCTCAAATATACCTACAAATGGGGCATAATGATGCAATTTGTACATACAGCGAGCCTAAATAGCATGTTAGCATTGATTAGCTTGTGCATTCACCCACATCATGTAACTTTTGGTGGACAAAATGAGACAAAGAAGGAGCGGAAGATTTTACATGTAAACAAACTGTTGCGTCACAGTCCACACTATGGTGAGTTCAAGAACCGCCGAAATTAGTAGGACAAAACGATGTTCACCAAAGATTCTCATCAGTGAAGCATACACACAAACAACTTAAACAGCTTTTTTTTTTAACAATTGGGAAGGTTAGTGTCATGTTTGTCCTCAAACAAAAACATACTAAAACAAAACAAAAAAATGTCCCCCCATCTTTTTCCATTTTCAACCCTTTTTTAAAATTGCTCCAGGGAACGACCAGAGTGGCACTAAAGAGCCGCATGCGGCTCGAGAGCCGCGGGTTGCTGACCCCCGCCTTAACTGATTGAAACGGAATTGATATGGTAACGATAAAAAAAAGGTTAAGGAGATTTCAAAACCATGAATGCAACCTGCAACTAGTGTTTATGGACTTAAAAGCATTTGACACAATTAATCACAATATCTTATTTAACCAATTACAATGGTATGGAATCAGAGGGTTGGTGTTGAACTTTGTGAGAAGCTACTTAACCAACAGGAAGCAAGATGTGAAGCTCGGTGAACACACGTCTACAGCGCTAAATATATATTGGGGCGTAGCCCAGGGATCAATACTGGTCCCAAAATTGTTCATTCTCCATATAAACATTTGTAAAGTTAGAAAGGACTTGACATTAGTATTGTTTGCAGATGACACAACTGTGTTTTGTTCAGGAGAGAATAAACAAGCATGTAACGGTGTGGACGCATGGTGATGCGCGGATTGTTCTTCCAAGATTGCAGCAGGAACTCCGGAGGCAAAAGTGCAGGTAAGACGGTTATTTATCTTATAATTCAGGCAAGAACAAGCAAATAAAACACGAGAGCTAACGGGATAGCTAACAAGAAAAACATAAGGCAAAGCTTAGCTCAGGAAAACAAAGGGTAGATGACGTCACTTGTAGCGTGTAAGCAAATAAAAGCGCCAGGCCGAGTGAGGCAGGACTAAATAGCTCTCTGATTAGTGCCCAGGAACAGGTGAGCGTCCCGAACACTAATCAGAGGCAGGTGAACACAATGAATAACCATAGTAACCACAGAGACACAAAACAGGGGTGCTGAAACAGAACTTAAACAAGTGAATCAAAACGCAAATAAACTATGATCCGGGCACCGTATCATAACAGTATCCCCCTCCTTAGGGACAGATTCCAGAAGTCCCCAGAACAAAATCATAACGAGGCAAAATACAAATAATAAAAGAAGAAATTAACAAATTAAATAGATGATTTGACAAAAACAGGTTATCTTTGAATCTTAAAACTAAAACATTGCTACTCTGTAACAGTAGGAGAGAAAGTTAAACACAAATACAAATAGACAGAGAAAACATTGACAGGGTAAAACAAATCAAATTTCTCGGTGTAATAATAGATAGTAAAATAAACTGGAAATCTCATAAAATATACAACAGGATGGCAATAAATTATTAAATAATGAATACAACGAATCATGTTCTAAACCAAAAATCCCTCAATATTATCTACTGCTCACTCGTGTTACCATATCAAAGTTATTGTGTAGAAATACTGATAAATAATTACAAAAGGGATCCAAGACGGCGATGAGTCTGCCAGTCTTGGAGATGACAGTGGACTTCAGGAAAAGCCCCCCGACCCCTTTCTGAAAAGCACAGTGTCTACTGTGCACTCTTTCAGGTTCCTGGGATCCACAATCTCAAGGGACCTGAAGTGGACCTCCCACATAGACACAATCAGAAAAAAGGCATAGCAGACGATGTACTTCCTGCATCAGCTCAAGAAGTTCAACCTTCCCCAGGAGCTGCTGATCATGTTTTACACCTCACTCTGTCATTGAATCATCACTGTCTGGTTTGGATCTACAACTAAGCTGTACAGACAGACTGAAACAGACAATCAGGACTGCAGAAAAGATCATCGGTGTTGACCTCTCACCCCATCCAGGATATACTGGTCCAGGGTCAGGAAACCTTGTTCCTTGTTATAAAAAAGGTCAGTTATAATAAAATAAGAAAGAAAGCTTGCCATTAAACATGATATAATGACAATGTTACGGCTGGCTACCCTGTTAGACCTTGTGTCCTTGTGACTTCTCATCAAAGGGGAACTGCACTTTTTTTTTTAATTTTGCCTATCGTTTACAATCATTACAAAATATATGATAATGGATGGTATTTTTTTTTTAATGCATTCTAAATATTAAATAAATTCGATAAAAAGTCTGCTTACAATGGCTATGCCAATAGAGCCCCTAAAAAACATACAAACACCTCCATTAAGGTTTTATATACATGATGTAAGTACAGTATATATGTAATGTAGTAACGGCCACATTTATATTAACATTTATTATTTACGTATTTTGATCATTTTAAGCAGCACGTTTGATGTTTTTTTTTTCATCACTGATTTCTGCTCAGTGCAGATTTTATGAGAGCCAACAAACATAATAAAACATCATTTACTGCACAAGGTATGCTGACATTAGGATGCCAACAGTTAGGATGTTCATATATTCCCATTCATATGAAAAATGACTCGTATCTCTAGCGAAAAAAAAGAAAAAAAAAGGGGGAGTCGTTTTCGCCAGTTCCAGGTCCTAAATGGCTGTCAAAGTGTCCCAATTTATCGGATTATATCCTCAGCCATCTACTTTTCAGGTGAGAGGCATGATTTATTATCGAGAATAAACTTGCAGGGAACAAGGAAGCAAGGAAACAGCAAACCACTCGATGTTGATGTTAAAATAGGGACACACCGAAGTGATCACGGCGCTGTTCATCCGTGTTAGCGCTTATAATAACAATATGACTAATACTTGGTTAATATTCAAGGCACAAACATGTAAATTGAGTATTGTTTTTTGGATGGTTAATCAGATTTTATGTGCGATGTAGTGGAGCTCCTATTGGCTCTGCTCTAAGCAGACTTTTCTTCACATTTATTTAATATTTATAATAATAATAATAATAAATCCGTTTGTCGTCATGTCTTCCATAATTTTGAACGATAGGCAAAATTCCCCCAAAAAAGTGCAGTCCCTCTTTAAGCCCTCCAAAACATCTTCAAAAACTTCCATCAATGTTGGAGCTACACGCTGCAAGTACACATATATATATATATTGTAGTACCAGACATTTCACAACAACTTGTAATATGTACAATATTAACCGTATTTTGGTATTTTAAGCATTATTTTCCTACGGCAACTTCCTGCTTCTCATAGCTACGTACTCCCTACTTCCAGCAACAAAAGCCTGTGTTTTCTAATCATGGCAGACCCTGTAACAGACGACTATTTTTGCACAGATGAGGATTCACAACCTTATCTTTTAGAACCGGAATAAACGGAGGACGGACTACTGATTATAGAAGCTGAGCAAGCATGAGGAGAGGGTGAGAAGCTGGAGCAGACGAGCGTCGTCAGTCAAGACAGAGTCAGGACCGGCGTGACTTTGTAGAGTAAATGTGAAGATTGGAGCCAAGCTGTGGCTACAAAATGCACTCAGTGACACAAAATGTTATTATGGCTGGAAAGGCTTCATGTATTTGGCGAGGGGTACGCTGCTCAAAGAAACTGAGTCACAACGAAAGACGCACTGTAATAACAAACCACTATTTGGACCTGGCAAATGAGACCATAGATGACATCATACAACACAAAAAAAGAGAACTATATTGCCAACATGAAAGGGGCGACTAAATAGATGAGCTGAATTCATCCAAAATTGGATGAAATGGTAACTTAAGTTGTTGGCAACAATGTTCAAGACGAAGGAGACCAAGAAGGAAGGGGGACAACAGATGACTCATACTTCCCTGTAAGAGAGAAAAAGGAAGAGGAAGCCAGAAGATAATAATAATAATAATAATAATAATAATAATAATAGATGGCAACAAAAACACAAGAGTGAAAAACCAAAGTTCAGACTATAGGAACCGACAACGATTGGGAAGAAATACGGACAAGTCATCTGGTCCCAACCGGGCAGCCCCGACGCTGACACATCTGACACCTGGTACATAAAGAGGTCCAGGTCTTGGACAGGGAATAGGTTGAGAAGACTGGAGAAGGACTGTGCCTTAGACTGCTGCTTTAGAATGCGCAAATAATTATATCTTGAAGGAACATTTTTACTTGAAACATTTGTATGCACGTACAACCCTTAAAACCTTTAGTTCACCAGATAACTTTGTTTGCACACAAGAAACTTGCGCCTATTTATTTTACAAAACGTGATGAAGTCAATCGATCTACCTTAGTATATCAGTATGTGGGATTAAATTACGGAATGGATTTATGCGCAAATAAATCAAGCAAAGTACTATTAACTATTAACTAGATCTACTCGACGTCCATTGCACAGGTCATCCGGGGTTGAGTTTTTTCTTCATTGTTTGCTTCTTGCCACAGTTACGTGAGTATTCCTTATCTCTAGTCTATGCCAAGTGTTAGCTTTAGCGTCCAGTGCGATTGGCACGTTTTTCCTCTGGCTTGTTTTCCGTTTTTGGTACTTGTTTGATTTTGACAAATAAATCATGTTCCTAATAATGAACCACCACTAAGACAGGGAGACACCAGAATTTAAAGGGGAGTGATTCGGGGCAGAAACAGGTGAGGCAATAATCAACAAAAGGAAAGCAGATGCGACAAATCAGCCACGTAGCAACCAGAAAACGTAAACAAGGAAGGAAAAGAACATTGAGAACATAACATAATACAGTAAACGTTTGGGAATTGAGGAGACACATTTTTTAAGCTTCTCAGGTGGAATTATTTCCCATTATTGCTTGATGTACAGCTTAAGTTGTTCAACAGTCCGGGGGTCTCCGTTGTGGTATTTTAGGCTTCATTATGCGCCACACATTTTCAATGGGAGACAGGTCTGGACTACAGGCAGGCCAGTCTAGTACCCGCACTCTTTTACTATGAAGCCACGTTGATGTAACACGTGGCTTGGCATTGTCTTGCTGAAATAAGCAGGGGCGTCCATGGTAACGTTGCTTGGATGGCAACATATGTTGCTCCAAAACCTGTATGTACCATTCAGCATTAATGGCGCCTTCACAGATGTGTAAGTTACCCATGTCTTGGGCACTAATACACCCCCATACCATCACAGATGCTGGCTTTTCAACTTTGCGCCTATAACAATCCGGATGGTTCTTTTCCTCTTTGGTCCGGAGGACACGACGTCCACAGTTTCCAAAAACAATTTGGAAACTGTGTATCTTTGTATCAGTCCATCTTAGATGAACTCAGGCCCAGGGAAACCGACGGCATTTTTGGGTGTTGTTGATAAACGGTTTTCGCCCTGCATAGGAGAGTTTTAACTTGCACTTACAGATGTAGCGACCAACTGTAGTTACTGACAGTGGGTTTCTGAAGTGTTCCTGAGCCCATGTGGTGATATCCTTTACACACTGATGTCGCTTGTTGATGCAGTACAGCCTGAGGGATCGAAGGTCACGGGCTTAGCTGCTTACGTGCATTGATTTCTCCAAATTCTCTGAACCCTTTTGATGATATTACGGACCGTAGATGGTGAAATCCCTAAATTCCTTGCAATAGCTGGTTGAGAAAGGTTTTTCTTAGACTGTTCAACAATTTGCTCACGCATTTGTTGACAAAGTGGTGACCCTCGCCCCATCCTTGTTTGTGAATGACTGAGCATTTCATGGAATCTACTTTTATACCCAATCATGGCACCTACCTGTTCCCAATTTGCCTGTTCACCTGTGGGATGTTCCAAATAAGTGTTTGATGAGCATTCCTCAACTTTATCAGTATTTATTGCCACTTTTCCCAACTTCTTTGTCACGTGCTGCTGGCATCAAATTCTAAAGTTAATGATTATTTGCACAAAAAAAAATGTTTATCAGTTTTAACATCAAATATGTTGTCTTTGTAGCATATTCAACTGAATATGGGTTGAAAATGATTTGCAAATCATTGTAATCCGTTTATATTTACATCTAACACAATTTCCCAACTCATATGGAAACAGGGTTTGTATTTTCGGGTCTCCCTATGTCTACCATTAAAAGATTACAGTTGGTACAAAATGCGGCTGCTAGACTTTTTTACAAGAACAAGAAAGTTTGATCATATTACGCCTATACTGGCTCACCTGCACTGGCTTCCTGTGCACTTAAGATGCAACTTTAAGGTTTTACTACTTACGTATAAAATATTAAACGGTCTAGCTCCGTCCTATCTTGCTGATGTATTGTACCATATGTCCCAGACAGAAATCTTCGTTCAAAGAACTCCGGCTTATTAGTGATTCCCAGAGCCCAAAAAAAGTCACCAGGCTTTAAAGTGTTTTCTATTCGGGCTCCAGTACTCTGGAATGCCCTCCCAGTAACAATTAGAGATGCTACCTCAGTAGAAGCATTTAAGTCCCACCTTAAAACTCATTTGTATACTCTGGCCTTTAAAAAAAACACATTTTTGGACTAGTTGATCTGCTGTCTCTCTTTTCTGCTCTTCCCCTCTCTCCTGTGTGGAGAGGTTATCAGGTGACCACGGATCAGCCTCCACGAATGAGGCGCTACCTGTTCAAAGTTGGGACCCAAGATGGACCACTCCTCTTTGCATCAGTTGGTGACGCCTCTGCAGCATGACTTTTCTCCATGCAAAAGGTTCCCCTGCTGGCCCCACTTGGACTGAACTCTCACATTATTAACTGTATCCACTCGGCATCCATTGCACCACATCTGCGGTCCCTTCCAAGGTTTCTCGTTGTTCCCATTGGGTTGAGTTTTTTCTTGACCTGATGTGGGATCTGAGTCGCACAATTCTCAACCAATTGCAACCATTCCACCATCAACACATTCCACTCATCCTAGACATTCAAATTAACAATTTTCAAAGTTCCAAAAATTCCTATTTTCCAGGTATTCCCACTTTTCAATACAACAATCTACAATATTTCTTTAAACCATTCTTGTCATATGCTGGCATGTTGTGAAGTGTTTGCAATTCCAAAAGATGCCAAGGACCAGGTAAGTAAAATAAATCTTTACTTCAACACACAAGGCGAAAACCCTCAACTTAGGTGCTAGCTCAATGTAGCATAGCCTAGTTAAACATAGGTAGAGTGAAACAAACAACAAAACCAACAACTACGGTTGCGTGTAGCAAATAATGAACCACCACTAAGACAGGGAGACACCAGAATTTAAAGGGTAGTGATTCGGGGCAGAAACAGGTGAGGCAATAATCAACAAAAGGAAAGCAGATGCGACAAATCAGCCACGTAGCAACCAGAAAACGTAAACAAGGAAGGAAAAGAACATTGAGAACATAACATAACACAAAACTAAGGAAAATACTACTCAAACGCAAACTCAGAATATAACCTTGTGTGATAAATAATAACAAATCCACCATTAAAACATTCCACCTTTTCAGGAAATCCAGGTTTTATATTTTTCATGTCCCATAAAAATTCCAGTTTTCTCATCAAATTTAAACATAACATAAGTGTTAGAACGTCCACGTTTCTCAACAGATTAAAATAGTTTTTTTACTAATTTTTTCAGGTATACACATATTTTGGTACTTGCACATGTTAACTGTTAGCATCTTAGCATGCTAACATTAAAATGCTATTTTTGTAGGTATACACCTCAGAGTATTGTATTTTGTTAATGTTGGCATGCTAACGTTAGCATGTCAGTCTGCTTACGTTTCCTGCTTGCTTTTAGTTGCTCATTTTGAAGGTATGCACCTAAGAGTTGTATTTATTGTTACCTCAGGTAGTGTGGTTAGTGTGCTAAATCAGTGGTCCCCAACCATCGGGCTGCGGAAGAAATTAAAAAAAAAAAACACAATACATACATATTGTGTAAGTGTATGTCAATATAGATCAATACAGTCTGCAGGGATACAGTCCGTAAGCACACATGATTGTATTTCTTTATGGAAACCCCCCCCCCCCGGTCCGTGGGACAAATTTTCAAGCGTTGACCGGTCCCCAGCTACAAAAATGTTGGGGACCACTGTGCTAAATGATTACATTTCATTTTGGCTGCGGCTTTTCAGTATACACACGCAATTAGTTTTTTTCAGTTTAAGTGAATTTGTAACAATTAATGTAACACAGTGAGAACATATCATTAAAAATAACACAGTGGTATCTCGGTTTTCACCCAAATTTTGATCCAGTTTTCGTCTCGGTTGTTATACAGCCATAAATTTAGTCAAATGAAAATACTCTGTTTGCCCTTGTATTGAGTGCCAAAACAAATCCCATGTGCCAGCGACCATCTCCGCATCCTTTTCCAATGATCATGATTGCAAAATAACCCGCCATGGGGCCAAGAAAGTCAGACAAAGGTGAGGAACACAATCAAACACATGAAAGAACACGCAGCAAAGCTTGTTACGTGTTAATTTATACATTTCATTCATCAATTTATATGTATTTGTATTGCTTTGTGCATGTACAGTCGTGGTCAAAAGTTGGTCAGAACTTTCCTCCAGAAGGTCTTATCTTTGTCCATGTGATGTCAGATGAAACAAAAATTGAGCTGTTTGGCCACAATACCCAGCAATAAATTTGGAGGACGAACGGTGAGGCCTTTAATCCCAGGAACACCAATTCCTACCCTCAAGCATGGTGGTGGTAGTATTATGCTCTGGGCCTGTTTTGCTGCCAATAGAACTGGTGCTTTCCCGAGAGTAAATGGGACAATGTAAAAGAAGGATTACCTCTAAATTCTTCAGGACAACCTAAAATCATTAGCCCGGAGGTTGGGTCTTGGGCGCAGTTGGGTGTTCCTACAGAACAATGACCCCAAACACACATCAAAAGTGGTAAAGGAATGGCTAAATCAGGCTAGAATTAAGGTTTTAAAACGTGTGGACAATGCTGAAGAAACAAGTCCATGTCAGAAAACCAACAAATTTAGCTGAACTGCACCAATTTTGTCAAGAGGAGTGGTCAAAAATTCAAGCAGAAGCTTGAGGATGGCTACTAAAAGCACCTTATTGCAGTGAAACTTACCAAGGGACATGGAACCAAATATTAACATTGCTGTATGTATACTTTTGACCCAGCAGATTTGGTCACATTTTCAGTAGACCCATAATGAAATCATAAAAGAACCAAACTTCATGAATGTTTTTTGTGACCAACAAGTATGTGCTCCAATCACTCTATCACAAAAAAATAAGAGTTGTAGAAATAATTGGAAACTCAACTGTACTGTCAAATGTACTGTACTCGACTGTACATTTATTGTTTATAAAATGTGTGTCATATTAATATATTGGGGTGTCTGGATCAATGTATTTTGATTGTCATTGTTTTTTTATTGGAACTATCGGTTTTTGTCCAATTTGGTTTTCGCCAGACCTTCTGACACAGACTACTTACAAAAACCTACGTACCACTGTATTATTAGAATTTAAAAATATTATTTGAAAGTACTGCTTTAGCTTGGGTAAGGGATTGTAATGACTAATATTTACACAACATAAAAAGACAAATCTTGTTTTAACATTCAGTCAATATACATGAAAATAAATGCTTGCCTGGTTTTAAACCAGCTTTTTTTCCAACAGCGTGAGCATTATAACTATTTGTGTTATTAAGTCATGTCCACAAATGGCAAACGAGAACTCATGGCAAATTAAGCATGCTTCATAAGTCTGGTGCAGTTCCAAATAAACATGTTTTTCCAAATGAATTACTACAAGAAGTCAAACCAAGCGTGAGGAGAAAAAGTAACTGAGTGGAATGGCCTATTTTGTAAAATACATAAACCCCTCAATGTACGGTAATTACTTCAGATTTGTAGGTTACACAATTGCTTTTCTGTGTAATAGAAAAGAGTATAACCGTGTAATAGAAATTATATTTGTGCTTAAAGAAGTGATTCCTGAACAGGGACTTGTTCTACGGAATCCCAGGGTCATGGTTCTCTCATCCTGCTGTGGACAAAAAGCAATTTCCTTTAGTTGTTGAACAAATACTACTAGTTCGCTTCCTGACTACTGTTGAGGTGGCAAAGGTACCAAAAACCCCCCGCTGTCAACAGCTTGTCACATACATAGACTTACTATTATACCAAATGTATTGTTCCCTCATAGTCCCATGAATGTCATACTGTCTGGAGGTATGGGGAAACACTTATAAAACTAATGTTAATCCAATTTGTATCCTTCAGAAAAGAGTCATAAGAATAATTATGACAGCAGAGTATCGAGAGCCTACCAACGCCCTATTTTGAAATCTTTACACCCTAAAATTATTTCACATAGTTGATCTTCAAAAAGCTGTTTGTGACCAAAAACAATGTATATGAACTCCGAAATGCAGATATGTTTCTAACAACATGGGCAAGAAGTACCTCCAGAGAACATTGAGTATCTGTGAAAGGGCTAAACCTGTGGAAATGAGGATGTGCAGTTCAATTCATGTGTTTCACTTTAAAAAAAAAAAAAAGACTATAAATAAGTAAAGAGATGTTCTGTGAGTAGTAATAACCACGATCAATAGACATGGAACATGATAGTATGATGTTTATATACCTATACATTACTAACTTCTTTATTCATATATATTTCTACATTACTTATTTACTTTACTATATTATGGATCACGGTGTGGGAAGAAAGGGATGGAAAGGAAGGGAGGAAAGAGGAAGGAAAAAGGAAAAGAAAAAAAAAAAGTGTATGCACAATTGTGCATTTTAACAATCGTATGTGGTATGTGTACATATATATATATATATATATATATATATATATATATATATATATATATATATATATATATATATATATATATATATATATATATTTGTATTTTTTTTCTACCGCTTATTCCCTTTGGGGTTGCGGGGGGCGCTGGAGCCTATCTCAGCTACAATGGGGGGAAGGCGGGGTACACCCTGGACAAGTCGCCACCTCATCACAGGGCCAACACAGATAGATAACATTCACACACTAGGGCCAATTTAGTGTTGCCAATCAACCTATCCCCAGATGCATGGGGATAGGTTATATATATATATATATATATATATATATATATATATATATATATATATATATATATATATATATATATATATATATATACACAGTATATATAGGGGTTAGTGCATGTGCCTCACAATACGGAGGTCCTCAGTTTAATCCCGGGCTCTGGATCTTTCTGTGTGGAGTTTGCATGTTCACCCCGTGACTGCGTGGGTTCCCTCCGGGTGCTCCGGCTTCCTCCCACCCCCAAAAACATACACCTGGGGATAGGTTGATTGGCAATACTAAATTACTAGTGTGGGAATGTGAGTGTGAATGTTGTCTATCTGTGTTGGCCCTGTGAAGAGGTGGCGACTTGTCCAGGGTGTACCCCGCCTTCCGCCTGAATGCAGCTGAGATAGGCTCCAGCACCCCTGCGACCCTGAACGTGACAAGCGGTAGAACATGGATGGAAGTACTGTATATATATACACTACCGTTCAAAAGTTTGGGGTCACCCAAACAATTTTGTGGAATAGCCTTCATTTCTAAGAACAAAAATAGACTGTCGAGTTTCAGATGAAAGTTCTCTTTTTCTGGCCATTTTGAGCGTTTAATTGACCCCACAAATTTAATGCTCCAGAAACTCAATTTGCTCAAAGGAAGGTCAGTTTTGTAGCTTCTGTAACGAGCTAAACTATTTTCAGATGTGTGAACATGATTGCACAAGGGTTTTCTAATCATCAATTAGCCTTCTGAGCCAATGAGCAAACACATTGTACCATTAGAACACTGGAGTGATAGTTGCTGGAAATGGGCCTCTGTACACTTATGTAGATATTGCACCAAGAACCAGACATTTGCAGCTAGAATAGTCATTTACCACATTAGCAATGTATAGAGTGTATTTCTTTAAAGTTAAGACTAGTTTAAAGTTATCTTCATTGAAAAGTACAGTGCTTTTCCTTCAAAAATAAGGACATTTCAATGTGACCCCAAACTTTATATATATATATATATATATATATATATATATATATATATATATATATATATATATATATATATATATATATATATATATATAACACACCCAGAAAAGACGCACAGGAAGGCGGGGAAGACAAGTAAAAATTATGCCAAAAGTCTTTTTTTATGTTTTCTTTTCTCTATTTGACATGTACAAAGGGAATGTGGAAAGGGTAGGCATACGAAGCTTTTAGCTTCTGTCTTTACCAGGTGTTGATAACCCAAAATGTTGAAAGAGCCACATTGGACCAAAAATACAAAACAAAAGTCTGTCTGGAGCCGCAAAAAATGACAAGCCTTATCGTCGTCGGCGATCACTCGAAACGAGTATGATTGTCCTCCTGTTGGTGGGATTGCCCCCCCTAAACTGGTTCACGTCCTACCTCACCGATAGAACAGAGTTTGTCTCTCTGGGAGAGGCAAAGTCGGACATACTCTCTGTCACCTGTGGTGTCCCTCAAGGATCAGTCCTCGGCCCCACCCTTTTCACACTCTACATGCTCCCCCTTGGCCGTGTCATCAGCCAGCATGGAATATAATTCCACTGCTATGCTGATGACACTCAACTCTACCCAAAAACAAACCCAACCCCCTCTGCAGCCCTGCCATCATCCACACTTACCAACTGCCTGAAGCATTTTTCTTCAACTTAACAGCTCCAAAACCGAAGCCATTCTAGTCGGCACCCCACATCAGACGCAGTCATACACCATCACCAGAATCACCTTCTCCGGCCACGACATTCACCTCTCATCCTCAGTCACTAATCTGGGTGTTAGAATGGACCCTCACTTGACCTTCGAGGCTCAAATAAAACAACTGTGCATAGTATGTGTATGTGTGTGTTTGTACAGTGAATGTATATGTACAGTATGTGTGTTTGTACAGTGAATGTATATGTACAGGATGTGTATATGTGTTTTTACAGTGAGTGTATATGTACAGTATGTGTATATGTATGTTTGTACAGTGAATGTATATGTACAGTATGTATATGTGTATGTTTGTATAATGAATGTGCGTGTGGATGTACAAACTTTGAGTGTGTAAATATGTACTGTATTTGTATATGTATGTGGGAGCGTAGGTACCTATGTATGTGTGTATGTATGTATGTGAGTATATGTGAATTTGTGTGTACAAAATAGGAAATAAAAATAATAATAATAATACAAAATATATATGTATATATATATATATATATATATATATATATATATATATATATATATATATATATATATATATATATATATATATATACATAAATAAAATGAAAATAAAATGAAAATAAAATATGATATGATATGCAATAATTTAATGTCAAGTCCTCATTAAATGGCCCTGATATGTCAAAAGGCATTAATAAATCATGTCAAATACCTTTATAACTGATAACGGTAGTTCAGCCTGAATACGCTTATTTCACAAATAGATTTACAGCCCCGAAATATTGTTATTGTTTTCATTTCAATGCCCCGCCCTCCATCGTTTGACCAATTAAAAAGTCCGGGAGTGTGTCACCTCCAGGTTGCTAGTTATGCATCGCCGTCTTCGTTGAGCTACTGCCACTGGTAAAGTTACTAAACATGTCAGACCTTGGTAAATCTAATAGGCCTCGTTGCAAGTCAGTTAGTAATTCAATTACTTGTTTGTTAAAGTAACGCGTAACTATAATTAATCATTTTCTAAAAGTACTTTTCGGAACACTGGGTTTCAGATCACAACATGTCCTTGTGGTTTGTGTAGCCTTTTGAGACCCTATAAATAAACTTTGAATTGATTTCATGCTAACAAAATAAAACATGTGGAAATTATACATGAATGTAACATTTTCAAAACTTTCAAGAAACTTTTATCATCTCCCTAGAAAATATATTGGTGAAACTCAAAATATTAGAATGTTTTTTTTAGGTTTACAAGGTGAAAATATCACATAGATAACATGCAACTCAAGATATTTCAAGCCTTCTTTTTATAATTTTTTGATAAGTCTTATGAACACGTTGAATTGAAAATCTCAAAAACTGTAAGCTATGATCATCATAATTATAATAAATAAAGGCTTGACAGTTTTCAGTTTGCATGAGTTTTTATCACACACTGCATTAGTTTCACATTTGAATGGACTTTTTCACTTTTTCACCTGCCTAATGGAAATGACTGAGTAAAAATGAGGTTGCAGGAAAACATGCAACTTTTCTCCGACTACAATTTGACATTTGCCTCTTGAAAATCAGGAGCTTTATGGCAAATGGGTTCAAGCATTTGACAACTAACGTGTACTGCTTGTCTGTCCTGTGTGTACTTTTCCCTGCCGGCAGTCATGAACTTGAGCTATTACTTACTCCCTGCCTCGGAGCCAGTCAGAATCTGTTTTTCGTCTTGCTCATCTAAATGAGAAGGCTTTCATTTAAGTTTAACTAACAACAGTGCTA
Source organism: Entelurus aequoreus (assembly GCF_033978785.1). NCBI lineage: Eukaryota > Metazoa > Chordata > Actinopteri > Syngnathiformes > Syngnathidae > Entelurus > Entelurus aequoreus. The sequence continues at coordinate 33,455,241 of NC_084743.1, forward strand.
ACATTGTAGGCGGTGAGTTAGTACCCGTTGTATTTACGCCAGATGACTGTTCAAAAACGTAACTTTCATTTATTTATTGCATGCTGTGTGTTCAAATGTTTCAGCATATTGCTCGTATATCCTCTTGATGACAAAGCAATCTTGCAATTATTACAAAGTAGCACTGTTGCAATCTTTTTTTTTAAGATGTAGCAAGACTTGAGAGTGTTTGTTCCACCCGGGTGCCACCATTTTGCTAACGTAATGACGTAATTCCCAAACACTGGCATCGTATCTGACCACATAGCTTTCCTCCAGAAGCTCTTTTCTTTGTCCATGCAATGCCAGATGAAACAAAAATTGAGCTGTTTGGCCAGAATACCCAGCAATATGGTTGGAGGAAAAAAGGTGAGGCCTTTAATCCCAGGAACACCGTACCTACGGTCAAGCATGGTGGTGGTAGTATTATGCTCTGGGCCTATTTTGCTGCCAATGGAACTGGTCCTTTACAGAGAGTAAATGGGACAATGAAAAAGGAGGATTACCGTCCCGTACTGTACAATGTCTGCTCTCACTAGGATGTTGATATATTCCTGTTTAGATTAAGAATGACTCATAATCCTCGCAAAGAAAAAATGGGGGTGGAAACCAAGCTTCATTTCAGGTTTCTTGACATTTCCGGGTCTAAGTTAGCTGTCAAAGTGTACACACGTCTCGGTTTATGGCCATATTATTTATTATCCAGGTAACAGGCAATATTTATAATATAGAACAAACTTTCACGAGTTCCGAAGTGAGAAAGCAGCTCACCAGCTGATGATGTCGATACAGTCGCGTAAGGAAGTTGCCTCTCTCTGATTAATACACCGCTTCAATCCAGCACATCCCCCCTGTTCTGCAACAACTCCATTGGATACCCATCAAACACTGTATCCAATTTGAAATAATGCTCCTCACTTTCAAAGCTATCCATAACCTTTCTCCGTCATATCTCTCACGTTCCCTAAGATCCTCTTCCTCCATCCATCTCACGGTCCCCTTATATAAACTGTCCACAATGGGTGCCCTAACTATCAGCCGCTCAGCCCCGCATCTTTGGAACTCATTACCACCAGACCTTCGTAACATAGACTCAATATCCCTCTTTAAATCAAGACTCAAAACATACCTTTTCCTGACTGCCTATTCATTGTAAATCTTATCGATCTTTGTTGTTGTTTTTGTTGTTTTTATCCAATTGAATTAATTTTATTGTTTTGATTTTGTACGGTGTCCTTGAGTGCCCAGAAAGGCGCCTTATAAGTAATATTTATTATTATTATTATTATTATTTAAAATAGGTCCTTCACATTAGCGCTTATAATAACAATATCGCTAATACTTTGTTAATATTCGGGTCACATTATGTAAATGGAGTATTATTGGCGCTTTATTAAAGGTTATTTATTGGGGTTTTATGGTCGGAACAGACGTAATGATGTCATGACTTCATGGCTCTATACACTCCATTGTAAGAAGACTTTTATTTACAAGTTTGAATACATAACAAAAAAGATTTGTCTCTCGTATAGATTGCTAATTATAGGCAAAATTACAAAAAAAGGGCAGTTCCCCTTTATCACGATTGCAACCCTACAGAAATTACATTGATAGAGATTTATTGACAAATACCAATATGTATTAGGGCAGTACGGTATACTGGTATTAGTATAGTACCGCGGTACTAATTAATCATTTTCGGTACCGCCCCTGAAAAGTTACTGGTCCACCACCCCCTTGCGCCCCCGTCGTCGTCACGTCGTGTCATTGCTGGTTTTACGAACAGACGAGCATGTCCGGCAGCGCACAATCACGGAGTACTTACAAATAGACACAGTGTGTAGACAGAAAGGGGAGAACGGATGCATTTTGGCTTAAAAACTAACGATAACGGTGAAGTTATAAAACTGAAACACCCTCAGGAAGAGGTGCTTTAAGACATGGCTAGCTAGCTAGCCGCAACTGTTCATTCGCAGTCGGCAGTTTTTTAGCTACTTCTAAATCACTAATCCTCGCCTCCATGGTGACGAATAAAGTAATTTCTTACAAGTATCATCCCTGCAGGACGAGGAATAGCTAAACATGTTTCACCACACACCGTAGCTCACCGGCATCAAAATGTAAACAAACGCCATGAGTGGATCTACACCTGACATCCATTGTAATGATATCAAGTACAGGCACGTATCTAGTTGATACTACTATGATTACGTCTATATTTTTTGGCATCAGAACATCTTCTTTCGTTTAAAAAAAAAATCATATTATGTTTATAAACACAGGAATAATGTCCCTGGACACATGTGGACTTTGAATATGACCAATGTATGATCCTGTAACTACTTGGTATCGGATTGATACCCAAATTGGTGGTTTCATCCAAAACTAATGTAAAGTATCAAACAACAGAAGAATAAGTGATTATTACATTTTAACAGAAGTGTAGATAGAACATGTTAAGAGAAAGTAAGCAGATATTAACAGTAAATGAACAAATAGATTAATAATTCATTTCCTACCACTTGTCCTTAATAATGTTGACAAAATAATAGAATGATAAATGACACAAAACGTTACTGCATACGTCAGCAGACTAATTAGGAGCCTTTGTTTGTTTACTTACTACTAAAAGACAAGTTGTCTAGTATGTTCACTATTTTATTTAAGGACTAAATTGCAATAAGAAACATGTTTAATGTACCCTAAAATTTTTTGTTAAAATAAAGCCAATAATAAAAATAAATTGTGGTGCCCTTTATTTAGAAAAGTACCGAAAAGTATCAAAATAATGAATTAATTAATTTGGTACCAGTACCAAAATATTGGTATCGGGACAACACTAATATGTATCTTATGTTATTTGTATTATTAGTTTTACAAGTGAGGCTCTGCCATACCTGCCTCCCCTGACCGCACGTCCGTGGTAGTTTGGTAATCTGTCTGTAATTGGTTGTCTTAAGTCTGGTTTTTGTCTTTGAAAAAATACAGGGCAATCTTCAGCCCACGTTTGTCTACATGACAGTAAGACGACAGCTTGTTCTTTTAAAACGACGTGCCCCCTGGAGCCTCATCTTTTGTGATGTGTGTCTTATTTCAAAGTGGTGGTATGTGTCCTTTATAAAGGTTATAACTCCAACCATGCGTACAACCCTCTGAAAAGGGGACGACAGAAATGTTGACATACTTAAGTTTACCCTCCATCAGTCATACTAAATACTTTAGCAGGGTACCAGCAGCTGTTTCCCTCCCAAGCTTTGCTGTGTGAGTCAGTGGGTCTGTTCCAGTGTTGTGCTTGTAACTGATAAGGCTCACTGAGGAAGTTCCGTCCCAGTATCAGAGTGCCAAAGAGGAAACGGGGTCACTCCATGGAGTCTGTTGAATGACAGCAGATAACTTTTACGTCCAAAATCGGTGCCTGTCAAAATGGCACGCAAATGCCCTTGCTCATCTGACCCAATCATAACAAAGGAGAAGCAAAAAGAAACAGGGGGGAGGAAACCAAAAAAATAGTGGGAAGAAAGCTGGAAAGGCAGCACGGCATGGAATAATCAGACCTTCAAGCATTTCACAGTGATTGCAACTATTAACGCAAGTTCAGCAAAACCCTGTGATTTTGCCGGGGCCTGCAATTCTAACCAATCAAAAAACAAAGTTTTGCGAGTTAAAATATATAGGGCGTAAAATTCCACAGTAGTGGGCAAACGTTTGGATTTACAGGCCACAGTCGTTTCTAAAATTGGGCTGGAGTCCGAAGCAGATGGACGGAGTTAAATCAATAAATAAATGTGAGTCTTTTCCACTCACTCTTCAATCAGCTGTGGATCAAATTCCTCGACTTGCTTTCTATCAGATCAAAACAACAGTGAAACACGAAAACAAATAGTAAACGTCACTTATCGTTGTTGTATAACGCTTTCTCTCTTTTTGGCTATGTTCACACTGCAGGGTATGATGCTTAATTCGATTTTTCTCAATCAATTAATCAAACTCTATTTATAAAGCGATTTCCATACACAAAAGAAATGCAACACTGAGTGCTTGACAGACCTAAAAACAATGATCCACCGATGATCCACATCTCCCATCACCAATCACACACACGGGCAAATGAATGCAGGGCAGCTTAGTAAAGAAACACTATCACAGCTATCACAGCCATCTGGGGAACGCAAGAAAGTTAAAATTAAAATCTGTAAAATAGTAAGAAGCATTAGTAGGAATAAAGGATAAAATACAAGTGAAACATATTACCAAAATAGAAAATACATGTGCGTTAAATGTCTTAAGCCTACTTTTAAAAACCAGGAACGTTCTCTGCAGTTCTTAGGTCCTCCAGCAAGCTGTTCTTTAGAAGGGAGCAATGATTGTGGAACAATGCCATCCCGTGACTTTGTATCCTTACTTTTGGAATATTTAGGAGACTAGTACTGGAGGACCTCAGGGTCTGTGAAGATTTGAAGGGTAAAAGCAAACCTGAAAGATAAGTAGGCCCAATACCGTAAAAGCATTTATAAACCATAAGAAGAACCTTAAAATCGGTCCTGAAGCAGCACGGGGAGCCACTGCAGCGATTGGAAATGTAGTCGTTCACTTTTTGACCACTCCTCTTGACAAAATTGGTGCAGTTCAGCTAAATTTGTTGGTTTTCTGACATGGACTTGTTTGTGTATGTGCATTTGCAGCTAGAATAGTCATTTACCACATTAGCAATGTAAAGAGTGTATTTCTTTAAAGTTAAGACTAGTTTAAAGTTATCTTCATTGAAAAATAAGGACATTTCAATGTGACCCTAAACTTTTGAACGGTAGTGTATATATATGCACAAGTACACACATTCACAAAATATATACAATATATATTTATGCATTTCTGAAGTATGTGTACTTATATAGATGGGTAATGTAATTAAATGAGAATCTAAATAAATATGATATCGAAATCACTACACTAACTTCAGTTGTTATTATTTATTGCAACTGTGTGCTGTCACGTTTACACTGTTTTTACAAGTAATTTGCGATCGCAATGCTTTGTTTGAATATTAATTTACCAAATATGAAAAATATACAGTACAAACTGCAATAAAGCCATATTTTTGAGGAATATCGCCATTACGCCGCTTTATGGAAAAGCGCGCATACACACACATAGACACGCATACACATATACACGCTTTTGTTTGACACACAGTAGAGCATTGATTGTGACGTAACAACACTCTTTTGTACCAAAATAACACTTCAGTTTGCATTGATTAAAGCAAGCTTTAACAGACTGAACAACAACACAAAATTTAAAACTACTTCAACTTTAACAACCCCCCCACATCAGTACAATATGAAGTACAAACGATAAAACATTGAATATTAACAGTATGTGAAAATATGACTCTTACATTGTGTACTTCCCTGACGACCTCCTTTAAGTAGGGTTGTTAAAGGTAAACCAATGTGACCAGATATCCGGTTCGAGAAGTGGCCAACTTTCTTGTGTAAAAATGAATGTGTCCATCAACAAATGTTAACCATAGAATTGAATAGTTCTTACACCGTATCGAATCTAATTGAATCGTTCATACACTAAATCGAATCGAATCTTTCTGTTTGATAAATGATATCATTTTTGAATCGCATCATATCATATATGTATTGAGATGCAAATTGAATAGTCCTTTACAAAAAGATTTACATCCCCACATACATTTTTGTAATTAATCAAACATCAGGCAGCTAAAATGCCGCAAACATGGATAAGTGAGGAAAGGGTGTTTTGTATATATTACCCATTATGCACTGTAATGGATCTATGTATGTGTAATTTTATGTATGTGTAATTTTAAATTATATATATGTTTTATAGTGTCCACAAAGTTCAATGTGTGCTCTGTGCGACCATGTGTTGACTTGAATTGTTGGTTACAGTTCATTTATACCATGAATGGGGAAAGTTGTTTGGATTGGGTCATATGAATTAACACTGTGCTCAAATTACCTTCAAATGAATGTTGTGGTCATTGACCATTGATTCTGTCATCTCCCACAAGATAGCATTAATACCTTTTGAATTCAAATCCCTGGGCACTAACTGTAGGCAAAAACATTCCGCAGGCCAATCTTCTTGTTTAACTTGTGATGTCTAACGGGCTGCAATGAAAACTCCGGCGGGCCGAAGTTTGGACACCCCTGATATATAACGTTTCTGATACTTTATTCATCACTCCAGGTAACATTTGTATGTTTTACAATATAACAAAAACAATTCACATTAACTAAACTGTTTCATGGTAGATGTCTGTAGGACTGTTTTCATGCATAGTTGTGAGGTAATCAAGCTGGCATTATTAGCATTAGCAAAAATGCTAACAAGTTTACAAGTGTCTGTGTTTGTATTATCTTACAATGGCATTTTTTTGTATGATTTCACTTATGTAAATTCACCAAAATGTCACTGTAGGTCACGGACCCACATCTGGTGGGTCCATGACGATGACTTCTGTTTTGTATTGTTTTACTGCCGTGTGACAGGCACCCTTTGGAGACAATTAAGGTATGTTAATGGCTAATGATCCGATGCGGCTAATACATGTAAAAATAGTTATTTCTTCTAAAACTTGGTGGGTGCGGCTTACTTATTGGTGCGTTCTAAAGCCCAGAATTTATGGTTATAACAAAAACACAAATATTTGTCTTTAACCCTTGTGTGGTGTTCATATTGTTGTTACTCAGCCAGTGTTTGTGGGTCTGATGGACCCGTTGCATTTTGTGGCTTTAATGCCTCACAATTAAACACTTTTATGTTAAAATACTGACTTATCCCAAAAACATCTGTAATGAAGTGCTTCGAGAGGCTGGTAAAGGAATACATTGTCTCCAGACTTCCCCCCACATTCGACCCATACCAGTTTGCTTATCGCCCTAACCGCTCCACAGAGGACGCCATCTCCTCTGCACTCCACCTGAGCTTAGAACATCTGGAAGGAAAGGACACACACACATGCGGATGTTGTTTCTGGACTTCAACTCGGCATTCAACACCATCATCCCGCAGCACTTGGTGAGCAAACTGGCCGCCCTTGGATTCAGTACCCCCCTATGCAACTGGCTGCTTGACTTCCTCACAGACAGACCCAAGTCTGTGAGAGTGGGCAACAACACCTCCAGTGCCATCTCCCTGAGCACCGGCTCCCCCCAGGGCTGCGTCCTGTGTCCACTGCTGTTCACATTGATGACTCATGAGTCCTGCGCCAGGTCCACTACTAACCACATTGTGAAGTACACAACAGTAGTGGGCCTCATCCGTGACAACAACGACATGGACTACAGGGAGGAGGTGAAACATCTGGTTGACTGGTGCAGAACCAACAACCTGGTCCTGAATGTCGACAAGACCAAGGAGATCATTGTCGACTTCAGGAAGCACCAGTCCAGCCACGCTCCACTCTTCATCAACGGCACAGCAGTGGAGATGGTAAGCAGCACCAAGTTCCTGGGGGTGCAGATAACTGACAATATGACCTGGTCCCTACACACCGGAGCTCTTGTAAAAAGAGCTCAACAGCGCATGCACTTTTTGCGTGGGATGAAAAGAGCACAGCTCCCTCCCCCCGTTCTCACCACATTCTACAGAGACACTATAGAGAGCCTGCTGACCAATTGCATCTCTGTCTGGACTGTAGCCTGCAGTGCCTCAGACTGGAAGTCTCTCTAGAGAGTGGTGAGGACGGCGGAAAAGATCATCAGGACTCCTCTTCCTCCTATCCGGGAGATCGCAAAAAGCCACCGCCTGACCAGGGCTCAGAAATTCTGCAGAGACTCTTCCCACCCCCACCAAGGACTGTTTTCACTGCTGGACTCTAGAAGGATGTCCGCAGCCTCTGTAGCAGAACCTCCAGGTTCTGTAACAGCTTCTTCCCTCAGGCCGCAAGACTCTTGAACGCATCATAATAATCCCCTCAATTCCCCCCAAAAATGGATGAACTCGCTGGAATATAAAGACAATATAACATACATCCATAAACGTAGATGCATATGCAAAAGTGCAATATATTTATCTTTACAGTCATCTATTTATTTATATCTGCACCTTATTGCTTTTTTATCTTGCACCGCCAACCAGCTAATGCAACGAAATTTCGTTCTTATCTGTACTGTAAAGTTTAAATTTGAACGACAATAAAAAGTAAGTCTAAGTCTAAGACCCACAAACACTGGCTGAGTAACAACAATATGAACGTTGCATGGAAATTTCTCTGCCAGTTTCTGCATCCCACAGGGATTCTTCTTTTGTTTCTGCACCTGCGGTTCCCACATAAGGTTGCAACATTGTTTGTCAACACTGTCTGCTCTCATTTTGTCGCACATTTGACCCTCTGATGTTCTGTGTACCTACACTCTGTCCTCCCCATCTAGGCCTGCTGTGTGTGTGTGTGTGTGTGGGTGTGTGTGTGTGTGTGTGTGGGTGTGTGTGTGTGTGTGTGTGTGTGTGTGTGTGTGTGTGTGTGTGTGTGTGTGTGTGTGTGTGTGTGTGTGTGTGTGTGTGTGTGTGTGTGTGTGTGTGTGTGTGTGTGTGTGTGTGGTACACAGAACATCAATCTCCACACTTCTATTAGCCCCGGGTCCAGTGGACCCCGGACATCTTATATGTAATAGAAATGTGTAGGGGGGTTTATGGTGTGTGTTCATTAAATATGTATGCTGATATATGTTCTTCACAGAAAACGAGCCAAAGCCAGTGAGTCTCAGTTTGAAAAATTAATTAATTGTATAATTTTTCTTTTAATAAAAATCGAAAACAGGTCCCACAGACCCGAACACCACACAAGAGTTAAATATATGTATTAGCATTTTATTAGCCTATTTCATTATTAATTAAATGATAAATAAATGATAAATGGGTTATACTTGTATAGCGCTTTTCTTCCTTCAAGGTACTCAAAGCGCTTTGACAGTATTTCCACTTTCACCCATTCATACACACATTCACACACTGATGGCGGGAGCTGCCATGCAAGGCGCTAACCACCACCCATCAGGAGCAAGGGTGAAGTGTCTTGCCCAAGGACACAACGGACGTGACTAGGATGGTAGAAGGTGGGGATTGAACCCCAGTAACCAGCAACCCTCCGATTGCTGGCACGGCCACTCTACCAACTTCGCCACGCCGTCCAGCTACCACCATATTGAAAGAATATTTATAATTGTGTTTTTTTGTAGAATGTAAATAGTTGTCTATTTTTATCTATGATCTTATTTATAAGCACACTATTGGGTTTTTTTTAAAATATATTTACAAACAACATAATGACGTCACTCTTCCACCATTTTTAAAACATTATTAGCAACAATATTGTTTGTTTTTCATACTTGAAGGTTCTACGCCACTGCTGTTGTTTTTAGCATGTACAATAGTTGACTACTGTTGTTATCAAATCACCAAAATTATTCCCAAGCACGGCAACCGCTGCTGCTCACTGCTCCTCTCATCTACCAGGGGGTGGAACAAGGGGATGGGTCAAATGCAGAGGGTAATTTCACCACACCTAGTGTGTGCGTGTGATTATCAGCAGTACTTTAACTTTAACTTTATTAATAATCTTTTTTATAAGCACAGTATTGCTTATTTTGACATATTGGGATGTTATGGAACACTGCTGTTCCTATTTAAATGTATAGTTACCTCTTAGCAGCTGATACAGCAATGTAAATACCTTGCAAAAAAACATTTTTATTGCGGTATTAAATACATATCTAGAATCGTGGAAAGTCATAGGTATTGTAACCACTCCTGAAATTCTGGTATCGTGACAACCCGAAGTCGGTCCCCTTTCAAAAAATTTTTTATTTTTTAATTCAAACCACCTTGAAGTGGCCCACTTGCGCTCAAGACGTCATAACGCTGTCTTTACGGAAGTAAACATGACCTTAATTCTAGCATGTGTCAGTCCTGACACATTCGTGGCAATTTCCTAATTTTTTTTACCCAAATCATTTTGGGTATGACATTAAGAAGAAAAAGGGCAAGAATCATGGCTGTCACTCTGGTTTGGTCCGAGAAGCATGTGGGTGAGCAGTCGGAGCCAGGAGTGGTGGAACATTGACGAGACTTCTAAAACATCTTCTTTTCAACTTTTTTCTGCTAATTTGACAACTATCTATTTTTACCACCACCTATTTTGGTGAATGATTATTAGTGTTTTGCTTTTTGATGACATATGGGTCGGATGAACGTGATCCGATTGTTCAGACTACATTTGCATTAGATACATATTGGATTTATAGCCAAATACGAAAGAGGCCTAAGGCTATGTCTACACTAAGCCGGATAACCCCTTAAACGAATAATTATTTAGCCTAAGCCCTGTGTCAGCCACACTTACCCATCGTTTAAAGGCCTACTGAAACCCACTACTACCGACCACGCAGTCTGATAGTTTATATATCAATGATGAAATCTTAACATTGCAACACATGCCAATACGGCCGGGTTAACTTATAAAGTGACATTTAAAATTTCCCGGGAAATATCCGGCTGAAACGTCGCGGTATGATGACGCATGCGCGTGACGAAGTCAGAGTAACGGAAGTTATGGTACCCTGTAGAATCCTATACAAAAAGCTCTGTTTTCATTTCATAATTCCACAGTATTCTGGACATCTTTTGCAATTTTTTTAATGAACAATGAAGGCTGCAAAGAAGACAGTTGTAGGTGGGATCGGTGTATTAGCAGCGGACTACAGCAACACAACCAGGAGGACTTTGTTGGAGCGGTAGCCGCGCTAACCGCGCTAGCCGCCGACCTCACCTTGACTTCCTACGTCTCCGGGCCGCCAAACGCATCGGGTGAAGTCCTTCGTCCTTCTGCCGATCGCTGGAACGCAGGTGAGCACGGGTGTTGATGAGCAGATGAGGGCTGGCTGGCGTAGGTGGAGAGCTAATGTTTTTAGCATAGCTCTGTGCGGTCCGGTTGCTAAGTTAGCTTCAATGGCGTCGTTAGCACATCATTGTTAACCTTCGTCAGCCTGGAAAGCATTAACCGTGTATTTACATGTCCACGGTTTAATAGTATTGTTGATTTTCTATCTATCCTTCCAGTCAGGGGTTTATTTTTTTTGTTTCTATATGCAGTTAAAGCACGATGCTATCACGTTAGCTCGTAGCTAAAGCATTTCGCCGATGTATTGTCGTGGAGATAAAAGGCACTGAATGTCCATTTCGCGTTCTCGACTCTCATTTTCAAGAGGATATAGTATCCGAGGTGGTTTAAAATACAAATCCGTGATCCACAATAGAAAAAGGAGAGTGTGGAATCCAATGAGCCAGCTTTTACCTAAGTTACGGTCAGAGCGAAAAAAGATACGTCCATCACTGCCTCTCAAGTCCTTCACTGTAACGTTCCTTATCTACCAATCTTTCATCCTCGCTCAAATTAATGGGGTAATCATCACTTTCTCGGTCCGAATCTCTCTCGCTCCATTGTAAACAATGGGGAATTGTGAGGAATACTAGCTCCTGTGACGTCACGCTACTTCTGGTACAGGCAAGGCTTTTTTTTATCAGCGAGCAAAAGTTGTGAACTTTATCGTCGATTTTCTCCACTAAATCCTTTCAGCAAAAATATGGCAATATCGCGAAATGATCAAGTATGACACATAGAATGGATCTGCTATTCCCGTTTAAATTTTAAAAAATCATTTCAGTAGGCCTTTAAGGTCCCCCTCCTTGGATAATTTTTTACACGGGTAAGTGCGCCGTGCATTTGTTGAATCTCCGGCTCATAGCTTTGTATGGACTCATTGATCGTTTACAAACTGAGTTCGAAGAGGAAGTGACGCCAGAAAGACCGTGCCCCACACAGGAAGTGACGTCAGAAAGAACGCGCCACAGCCAGCTTCATAACAACCAGAAAGGCTTGTCATCCAGACATGCCCGTGTTTCTCCTTCTTCTACATGTACAGACGCTTGTGGAAATCACACATGAATACCTTAAGCGAAAGCGATTGCAGCTATTTGGGATACAACACTTCTCAGACGGCAAGAGAACTTTCGAATGTCCAAGTCAGCTGTGATTCTACTTACCGAAAAACTTTGTTCATTTGTCGAAGGAGAGACAACGAGAATGCAGGCTCCCGTGGATATGATTAAAAAAAAGGTAGCGGGTGCTTTGTATTACCTGGCCGTTGAGGGAAGACTACGGAAAACGGCGAATGCTTTTGGACTGGCAAAGCAGACTGTATCAGTTATTGTCAGCCATGTATGTCGCGGACTCAACGTCTGGGTCCAAAGTATATAAAGTCACCAAAAACAAATGGCCAATGAAGGTGAAGGCAAAAGAGTGAGTAGTGTTTTACCAGATATCTAGATCCCTAGATTGATTGTTGTAAAATGTTTGTCATATTGTGTATTTTCACGGGTTTATTAAATTATTATTAAATTATTAATATATGATGGCTCAGGTGTGATTCACTACAATAGGGCCCCACAGCACACTGGATTCTAGTTAATTGAAATACCACAACACTGGATATTGTTCAGATAGGTTAAATTCAAGAACTATATGATGTGAACATTTTCCGAGCATGTGTATTAGGTCGTGTTGCGCCGGCGGACGGAGGGAAGAGGGGGTCTTAAATGGTGGCATTGTTGTGTGTGGACACAGATAAGGTTAGGTGGGATTTACCCTGGATAATCTTATCCGGCTTAGTGTAAACAGGGCCTAAGTCTGATTTGAAAACATCGACCCCGCCTTCCGCCCGAATGCAGTTGAGATAGGCTCCAGCACCCCCCGCGATCCCAAAAGGGACAAGCGGTAGAAAATGGATGGAATCTGTGCTATTCACATTGACACTAGAAAACACAGATACATGTCACTGTGGAGAGGCGTGGCCGGCGAGCGAGCAGCGAGGCAGGGCACGCCAGAGCCCGGCCCAAAATGGCGGCGAGGAGGCGTGAACGGCGAGCGAGGAGGCGTGAACGGCGAGCGAGGAGGCGTGAACGGCGAGCGAGCGGCGAGGCGGGGCGCGCCAGGAGCGACGCCACAATCGTGCCCAGGTGCGCGATCTGCGTACTTGGGCATGATCATCCAATCTCCTCTCGCTGAAGAAAAGGGGAGCAGCAGAGAGAGGCAAAAGGACGGGAAGGGGAGAGACTGGAAGGAGCAAAAGTGAAGCTGATGCGGAGCGACAGAGGAGAGCCCGAGACGACGAGCAAGCGAAGAAGAGGAGCTGCAAAGCCAGAGGAAGAAAGAGGAAAAATACTATGTAACATTGAAAAATAAAACATTGTAACCTTGGCAACAAGCCTGGCCACAGTCTGTCGGTCCTGACAAGAACCCTGCGACACAAAATTGTCACATTTGGCGCCCAACGTGGAAGGACCATTGGAGGCGGGGGAGGACGATCTCCTGTGGGCCCTGGTGGGGGCGCTCACGGAGCTGGCAGCAGGCAGCCGCCAGCGTCTCGAAGAGGCCCGCAAACAATTGCGTCTCCTGCAGGTCCCGGCGGGCCAGACGGGGGGCGGCGAATGGCCCCCCACGAAAGAAGAGGAAGTGGTGGAAGAAGAAGAAGCACAGGAGGGAAACCACTCAAGTTCTCAACAAGAAGAAGAAGAACAAGACAAAGGAAAAGACGAAGAAGAAGTTGAAGAAAAAGAAGAAGAAATTGAAGAAGAAGAAGTTGAAGAAGAAGGTGAAGAAGTTGAAGAAGAAGGTGAAGAAGTTGAAGAAAAAGGAGAAGAAGTTGAAGAAGAAGTTGAAGAAAAAGAGAAAGTTGAAGAAAAAGAAAAAGTTGAAGAAAAAGAAAAAGTTGAAGAAAAAGACCAAGGTGGCAAAGGAAAAGACCAAGAAGACAAAGAAAAAGACCAAAAAGACGAAGAAAAAGACCAAAAAAGACAAAGAAGACCAAGAAAAAGACCAAAAAGACAAAGAAGACCAAGAAAAAGACGATGCAGATGAAGAGGAAAAAAAAGAACAGGCGGAAAAGGAAGAAGACACAGAAAAGGAGAAGACCGGGGCCACAAGGGGACCTGGCCGTCCTCACTTCCCGTTCCCTCGGAAAAAGGGGGGGGGAGTACGCGCAGCCGGTCGGAATCCCGGCTTGCGTTTGGCGATGGAGGACTGTGGAGAGGCGTGGCCGGTGAGCGAGCAGCGAGGCAGGGCACGCCAGAGCCCGGCCCAAGATGGCGGCGAGGAGGCGTAGACGGCGAGCGAGCGGCGAGGCGGGGCGCGCCAGGAGCGACGCCGCAATCGTGCCCAGGTGCGCGATCTGCGCACCTGGGCACGATCATCCAATCTCCTCTCGCTGAAGAAAAGGGGAGCAGCAGAGAGAGGCAAAAGCACGGGAAGGAGAGAGCCCGGAAGGAGCAAAAGTGAAGCTGACGCGGAACGAGAGAGGAGGAGAGCCCGAGGCGACGAGCGAGCGAAGAAAAGGAGCTGAAAAGCGACCTGGACTGAAGGTTTATTTGCAAAAATAAACAAAGTCAAACCTGCTCAAAGATGTCTCTATTTGATGGTCCTGAGAACCCGCAAGACGGCTTGAGTCCGTCACAGTCACATATTGGCAAAAAGAATTGACCTGCAGTGTAAACATAGCCTTTGTCACACAGGGTCACGCTGCTGTGTAAACAACCCCCATTTTGCTTTGAATCAAAGCCTTATTTTGGATTTTCTCGGAGTCTTTTGGATTACTGGACAGCAGCGGAGTTTTTTCCAGTGGGCCGGTCAATAATGAGCTGAAATTTATTTTTCTATCAATTTATTTTTTTCTGGGTCTTGCCTTGACGGTAACTCTCCAATGCTGGCCTTAGGACATACTGCTGTAGACTCAACACAACAGAGACAGAGTGGTGTTAATTAACTGGGTCTTTCAGTGGTTTGTCTGCCAAGTCGACGTGGTCCTACGTCAAGAGGGTAGAGGTCCAGAAGTTCCACCCACGCACAGTCTAGCCTAGTGTTTCTTAACCAGAGGGCTGGTGCGCATTGTTAAGAGCCACATATAGAGAGAGTATAGCCAACTCGGTTTCAAAGTTCAAAGCAAACATGGCACCCTGTAGTCAAGTAAGGGTATTTGACTAATCATTTAGGAGATCCTCTGGCCAATTGTTTGTAACTTTGAAACCGAGTTGTCCATAATCTCTCTCCTGTAAAAACTGCTCTGCCATTGTTGGGCCGCGAGCGCCTCCTATATGGCTGCCAAAAAACAGCTGTGGTCCGTATGGGCGCAGCCGTACTCAGTTGTAATACACTTTTCCACCACTTGTAGGGCTACAGTCATAGAGAAGTTTCTTAAAGGGAAACTGCACTTTTTTTGGAATTATGCCTATCTTTCACAATCATTATAAAAGGCATGACGACGGATGGATTTTTTTTTACTGCATTCTAAATATTAAATTAACGTAAATAAAACTATGCTTACAGCGGAGCCAATTCGGAGCTCCACTATTTCGCCCAATAAATAACCATTCAAACAGCGCCAATGATACTACATTTACATTTCATGATTTGAATATCAACCAAGTATTAGTGATATTGTTATTATAAGCGCTAACTCAGACAAAATATTTATAGTAACGCCGTGATCACTATCGTGTATCCCAATGTTTACATCATCAAGTGGTCTGCTGCTTCTTCGCTTCCTTTCTCCCTGTATGTTTATTCTAGATCATAAATCATACATCTCACCAGGACAGAAGAAGTCTGAGTAGGTAATCCGACAAGTTGGGACACTTTGACAGACATTTAGGACCCGAAAATGGCGAAAACGAGATGAAAAGATGCTGCCCAGCCGACACCCCACCCTGTTTCTTCGTGAGGATTATGAGACATTCTTCACCTGAACGGGAATTTACAAACATCCTAGCATTCTGCATCATATGACAGCAGACCTTGTACAGTATGTGATGTTTTATTATGTTTGTTGGCGCTCTTAAAGTCTTCAGTGATGAAGAAAAAAAAAGCAAACGTGATGTCCTTTTGAAATTAATGCGCCGCGTATGCTTAAAATGATCAAAATACGTAAATATTAAATGTTATTATGAATGTGCTCATTACTACATTACATATACACTTACATAATGTGTTTTTTTTAAGGGCTTTGTAGACGGAATTGCGCGTCTCCCATATGTGTCATTGTAATCACACTTTTGATCGCATTTTATTTAAAATTTAGAATGCAAAAAAAAACATCCAATCGTCATGTGATGATTGTGAACGATAGGCAAAATTCCCCCAAAAAAGTGCAGTTCCCCTATAAGCATAAAAATGATAATTTAAGTGTTGAAGCTGTATTTGCATTTGCACTTTAATTGAATTGCCTTTTTAGTTTTGAAACATATTCATTAGTAAATTGCTTTATTTATTTTAGCACAACACACACAATGGGCCCTAGTGTGTGAATGTGAGTGTGAATGTTGTCTGTCTATCTGTGTTGGCCCTATGATGAGGTGGCGACTTGTCCAGGGTGTACCCCGCCGACCGCCTGAATGCAGCTAGGATAGACTCCAACACCCCCCACGACTCTGTAAGGAACAAGGGGTAGAAAATGGATGGATGGATGGATATTTGTGTGTAAATGTATTTTTTTGTGAGTTAATTATGAGTCTCTTCTTACGCAGTATATTAGGTTAGTACTTATTTTTTCTAATCAGCCTGACCTAAACCTAAGGTTTTGTAAATAACACATGGTTTCATATAATTTGGCAAGGTTTATCCTGTTAAACTATTGATAGGTTGGACATAATTGTTGAATATGATTAAAATCAAGAGTAAGATTATTAACTCTGTGTTAATATTTGAGTGGAAAAGTGTGGCCCGGAGGTAAAAAAACTAAAAATTTAAGAACCCCTGGTTGTGCCCACATTCTTCCATTCAAAAATAAAAACAGAGAAAATTGAGAATGCAAGTATAACTGAAAAAGGCAGTGCAGGAAAAGCTCTATTGACACAGGCTGCTAAGAGCATGAAAGTGATGAAGAGGTTTGCTGCAGGGACCCACAGTCTGGACCAAAAAGTCCAGGGCCAAATTTTGGTCCCACTCCACCCCTGCTGGACAGTTGCCTATATCACTGCATATCAATATCTTTGGACATCTTACGGCCACAATCTCAATTGCGCAAATTGGTCGAAAACATACTGAAAGTCCTGCCACCAACAGCTTCTGCGTTGGAAGTTTCTCATGAAATAAATTGGTCGTACAGTGTAATTTCGCACAATGTATCTTACCTATGAAGTTGGACACACATCCAGTAACTCACAGGCAAAAATGCATTCCGTGCAAACGGAAGTCAGTTCATCGTTCATAATCAAATCAAATCAAATCAAACTTAGAATATTTGAATATAGGAAAAATATTATTTTGCACAAACAAATATTGTGTGTCCCCCCATAAGTTTATGGGAAATGCAAAAGTGAGTGCCTTGACAATATTCATTTCAGATAAATACATTAATTCATAGCAAATTTACTGTAGAGTATTCATTCCAAGTGTACAGTATAACTAGTGTTTGAAATTAAGGCCGAGCCCACTTTCACGACCTGATCGGTACATTCAAAAACCGTCACCAATACTTCATTTACCTCCTGTAACCTGTATAATACCCAAGCTGTAGCAACATTGTTATTGTAAGAGCGAACAATGGGGAACTCTTTTTCCAGTGTAGTAACACATTGGCGTGCTTCAGTAT
This sequence comes from Entelurus aequoreus, assembly GCF_033978785.1. Classification (NCBI taxonomy): domain Eukaryota; kingdom Metazoa; phylum Chordata; class Actinopteri; order Syngnathiformes; family Syngnathidae; genus Entelurus; species Entelurus aequoreus. Next base: position 33,472,931 of record NC_084743.1, read on the forward strand.
TAGCTGTAAAAGCTAACTACACCAAGAGATAAACTAGCTCCTTCAGCAACACGAAACACGCTTCAGTTTGTAATACTGCGATGCGACACCAATTTGTACTGAGTGAAAAACATGAAAAAATGTATTACAGTATCTGTAAAGTATTAGCCCACATTTCATGTTTTGTTTGTACACAGCTGATATTAAAGTGAATCTCTCGATAGACAGTTCATCTGGTCCAGCTGGATGGGGACGTTTCCTGTTGATTTTGGTTAAGCAATCCATTTACATCGAATTAGCTTGTCTCCAAGTTCCGTATTTATACTGTCAAAATCTCTTTCACCTCACTCTTTCGGCTTCCATCTGCTCCAATGTCTCACTCTTCCTTTGTGCTCGAAACAGGAGTATATTTAGCTTCAAAAGTATAAGGTTGTAGACCCTTATATGTCCAAAAATAGTGGTCTTCGTTGTCTGTTACCAAGTCTGCCATGATTACAAAACACACTCGTGTTTGAGGAACACAAGTTGTTGCCAGAAGTCAGACGTGCTCTGCTATGGAAACAGAAATCAATGCGTGTAAAAAATCAGAATAAATGTTTAAAAAATGTATCAAAATACGGTTAATATTGAACATATTACATATTGTTATGAACATGTCTGTTACTATATTATATATAGACTTGCAGTGTGTTTATAAAACGTTGGAGGGGTTTGCAGTTATTTTAGAGGGCTTTGAAGGCTACAACGGTGACTCCCATTAGCCGCATCTTTAGAGTGTTTTGTATCATTCTTAAAAATCGTAAAAAAAAAATAGACGTGTGTTCTTGTCTCTCATAATGATTGTGAGTGATAGGCAAAATTTCCCAAAAAGTCCAGTTCCCTTTTAAATTGTCATTATTATGAATTCATGTATTTCAAGGAAATAAAGTTGTAAAAAAAGATCGATTTATTCGCCATTTATGGCTGCTGAACACATTGTTCAGGTTTCTGTACGTATCTGTACGGTTTCAAAATATATACTCTATTCTTAAATAAAGTTAGTTTTGTTTTGTATGTAGTCTTTTATATGACATTGTTAATGAAATAAAGAGTACAATAAAGAAAAACATAGTGACAGCATGCACATACATAACTGCTGTAAAACTATTTAATAGGAACTATTTTGCTGTAGCCAGGAAGTAGTCTTTGCCATTAAGGTGAATGTGCCAGTCTTGTCTTTTTGTTGAGTCCTACAAAGTGTTTATACCATAAATGTAGAAGGGATATCCCATGTACATTAGCATTGAGCAAACACCAGATGAGATGTCATGTTCAACAAAGGTAATGAAAAATAATACCCGGTAGAAGTGACAGAGTTGGTGTTCCACATGTTTAAACGGACATTCCGTGAAATAAACAATTTTTTTGAGTGAATCTGTATGCAATGAGTTTTACCCGCAGTCCGTGACTGAGCCAATCTGTCACACTGACCTAAATCTGGGTTGCATATGACATCACCGTTTTTCGTCTTTGCTGCTTATTTCACACAATTGTCAAGCAGCTTGAGCGTAGCATTAAAACAAGTGAGAGTGAGTGTAGAGTTTGAGCAGAAAATGCCCTATTGCTGTACTGTTCCTGGGTGTTCCAGTTGTTCAAATAGAGAGACAGGAAATAAGTGCTTCTTCAATTTAATAAAGTCATGGAAAAAACGAAAGTGCGTCGAAGGAAATGGCCCTTAGGAATATCAGTTATATCATCTTGTGAAATACAATGGGACCATGCTCGTGTCTGCAGCAATCACTTTGTAAAATGTTTATTCTCTACTATATTATTTGATAGCAGAAATAAACGTAAGAAAAAGACAGGAAATCACATTTGTTTTTGTTCTTTTGTGGTTGCTGTGCCGAAATATAACTACAAATACATCCATCCATCCATTCATTTTCTACCGCTTATCCCTTTGGGGGTTGCGGGGGATGCTGGAGCCTATCTCAGCTGCATTCGGGCGGAAGGTGGTGTACACCCTGGACAAGTCGCCACCTCATCGCAGGGCCAACACAGATAGACAGACAACATTCACACTCACATTCACACACTGGGGCCAATTTAGTGTTGCCAATCAACCTATCCCCAGATGCATGTCTTTGGAGGCGGGAGGAAGCCGGAGTACCCAGAGGTAACCACCGCAGTCACGGGGAGAACATACAAACTCCACATAGAAAGATCCAGATCGCAGGATCGAACCCAGGACCTTCGTATTGTGAGGCAGACGCTCTAACCCCTCTTCCACCGTGCTGCCCACTACAAAGACCTGGTTGTGAAAATTAACTAACGTCATGTTAAGTCCTATTAATAAATATTGTGAGTGTTGGTCCAATCGATATTTCCAATGTTCATTAACGGAAACTAAAAACTTTACTGTTGTTGTGCAGGAAAGCCAAGTGCTTTATTCGAGACGGATGACCACAGTATAGCGACTTTGGTGATATTTGTTAGCATCAAGAAAATATCCTTAATAGTATTAATAAACTAGATGAATAATTCTCTTGTAGGCTCAACAGCATATACTGAATCTTGATATCGCTAGCAAAGATTGCTGAACAACAGGGACCTATACAGCTAAATAATGAAACAAAATATGAAGTTCACACCATAAAAACAACTGCAGACATGAATTGTAGATGACAGACTAATATTTGTAGCAGGAAATCAACTGCAAACAAACGTATTATTTTTCTCATTAGGGTCACGATGACAGCAGCAGGGTACTCATTATATCAATCAAATACGTTACCTACTGATGCATGAATAAGTCCAACTTTGTCTTTCAGGTATTAATGCTTTATTTCTAAAGACATGATGTGCCTGTAATCTTTTCTTCTCTAAATACCGTAAGTGTCAAATAGAGTGACGTTGTAGCGAGCACTAACATCTTGGTGATGATAAATGGTTTAAATCAGGGGTCCCCAAACTACGGATCTGGCCCGCCAGCGTCCAAAATCTTATCCACTTTGTAACGCATGCTACTCACGGTGTCTCCTAGCCGCTCAGGCAAATCATATTGTCTAAAAATGCATTTTCTCATCGATAACGTGACATCACCACGCGCACGGAAAGTGCGCTATATATATCTAATATATATATATATATATATATATATATATATATATATATATATATATATATATATATATATATATATATATATATATATATATGTGGGAAAAAATCACAAGACTATTTCATCTCTACAGGCCTGTTTCATGAGGGTTTCCTCAATCATCAGGAGATTTATATATATATATATATATATATATATATATATATATATATATATATATATATATATATATATATATATATATACACATATATATATATATATATACATGTATGTATTTATGCATGTATGTATATATATATATATATATATATATATATATATATATATATATATATATATATATATATATATATATATATATATATATATATATATATATATGTATACATATATATATACATATATATATATATATATATATATCCCGGCAAAATTGTTTTAACCCAATGCGAGTCAAAAAGTTTGGGGACCCCTGGTTTAAATCATTAAAAAAAATGTTTTTCTTCTTAAGAGAGTATAAAAGTGTATAAATTCACTTTATCCCATTGTAAATATTTTTTTCATGATCACTTATATATTAACCTTTCAAAATACGCCTAAATCTGTACTGATTCAGGTAAATAAACAGGAGCCTAATGAGACTCGAGACCATTGCCTGAAACCCGGAAATGCCCAGATGTGCCTCTAGGTCACGTGATTGCAATCCTGTTATATCCTCTGGATAAAAAAAATTATATTTTATTTGTTTGTGTAATTTCCTGCCTCTTTTGAGCAAAAAAAATACTTTTGTTTTTTGTAGAATTATCTTTTTGATGGCTGGCTAATAATATTATTCTTTACTCACTGTCATCTAGTCTCTTGGCAGTGAGGTCAAGTTTTTGGTAGTCCAGGAGGTCATTTTCCAGATGTAGTTTGAAGTCAAGGATGTGTTCAGCGTTCTTTGCTGGATGGTTAAATATGATGATGTCAGACTTGTTATACATAAAAAAATTGGGATGGGAACATCAAAGAAATGAGCACTCACATTCAAGGTCTATTTCTTGGTTCTGCTTGCCATTAGCTAGAAGCTCAGTATGAGGTCCACACCACCCATGTTGTCATTGTCTTCCCGAATGACTTTAGGTCTCCTCACCTGGACCTGGACTTTGTCTTTCTTTGACCATCTGGTGCAGACATAGTGGCCGCGTACTTTTGAGTGCCCTGAAACAGGGGAACTTTTGAAACCCTCCATCTGTATCTCACAATATTTCATATTGAAATAAATTAAAATGCAATTAATCTGTTCTTAAATAAAAAACTAACTTTGATTATGAATATTGTATGAAAAACAGAAGAATATAATGTACTACCAACAACTGTAGTAGTTTTTATAAAGTAATGCAATAATACAATGAAGAGGATAAATGTCCTCTATTTCAAAACATGTGTTTGTGCCCCTGGATGTTGTTATTGTAGCCTTTATCGAATCCTCCTGCTTGCAGTATGATGCAAATTGTAGCAGCGCTATGCTGGTACTGCTTTGCCAAGTCAGCTACACGTTTACCTTAATAATGTTTTTCTTTCATTTATTTTTTTAATTCAATGAATACAATTAGCTTCTTCTTCTCAGCTCTTTCCTCAACACTAACTTTCTTCGGACACAACAAAGTTTTGCTTGACTAGCTATAAGCCAATGCTAGCGAGTAAGACTGGATGTTTTAGTCGGATCTACGGAGTTCACTGTGTCAACTAATGGGGTGCCATCTTAAGCACTTCACAAATTGGTTTGATTACAACTTCGGGCGCTAAGACTTAAATATTAAACAATTATTACTATAGTCAGCCGCACTGGATGCATCAAAACAACATGTATCGCACACCCCTAACACAAACTTGCGAGAAATATCTGAAAATAGCTCGTAACCTAAATCTATATATTTGCCAGAGACTGTTATGTCCTATCTCTACCATGCTGCATTTATCGCATGTCTCTCTCTCTTCCACTGTTGGGCGTGCGGCTGGCAGGGAAACTCGGCACAACAGATAATTTATTAGTATGTCTTTTATGCTGGCTTATTCCACGTCCACTACCGTTCAGGGTTTTATTGTGGAGAAGGGTCAACTTCGTCCCGATCCAGCCAAGATCCAGGCTGTGGTCAATTGGTCCACTCCTATATATAGGAATCACCTTCAGAGGTTTTTGGAATTCACAAACTTTTATTGCCGCTTCATACCTAATTTCAGTACAGTCGCAGAACCGCTGACCAAGCTTACGTCCACTAAAGTCCTGTTCGTCTGGACACCTACAGCAAGTTCCGCCTTTGCTAGACTACTGCCCCCATGCTTGTCTACCCTAACCTCTCTCTCCAATTGTTTGTCGATGTGGACGCCTCTGACACTGGCTTGATCCTTTCCAAGCGCTCTGTTGCTAACCAGAGACTGACCCCCTGCCTCTGTTTCTTCCGTCGTCTGACCCTCGCAGAACGGAATAACAACATTGGCAATAGGGATCTTCTGGCCGTCATCCTGGCACTTCAGGAGTGGAGGCACTGGCTGGAGGGGGCGCCACTTTCATTCATCGTTCATACTGTCCTAGGACTGGGCCGATAAAACAAAATCAATACATATCATGATTGACGCATACTGTTGGAAGAAACCGGAAGAAACAAAGCAAGGTTGGTTGCAGGAACAAAGGCGTTCACGCTCATGTAACCTAGCCAACCAGGATGTGATCTCTGAGTAATGGGAAGGACACGCTAACAGCTAATCACGTAACAGTATCAACTATCAAGATGCTTGTGCCATTTTGATGTCTCACTATCGCTGTTTACTCTCTGGACGCAGTGAGAAGAGAAATGAAAAATGAGTGCTGCAAAGAGCCACAATAATGTTCACAAAACCGGGTTTTTAAAAACAGATCATAATCAGACCGATGTTGACTGCAAATTATGCAAAGCGCTTGTCTCCACAAGAGCGGCAATACAAATCTATTTTACCACTTTAGCCGCAATCATCCTTAATGAACACGGCAAAATTTGCCAAACTCCAACATCTGCAGTAACACCACGGAAGCAGCAGTCCACCGGGTAATCTGCCTCAGTGCCTTATGACAAATTGTTGAAAACGCACAAAGAAATAATGGAGGCAGTTGCCTATCATATAGCGAAGGACATGCTTCCACTAAGCCAGCGTTTCTCAAAGTGTGGGGCGCGCCCCACTGGTGGGGAATAGAGACATGACAGGTGGGGCGCGAGGAACGGGAGAAAATTTCACTTTGATTTTTTTTATTTTTTTATTATTATATTCTTTGATTTTTTTTTTTACTATGCTTTCATTTTCTATACACACTGTAAATCACTTTGTGATTCTGTCTGTGAAATCCGCTATATAGATAAATGTAAATTACTTATTTTTCCTGTAGGCTTTACATTTCTAGGTAGGAGCGAAAGTTTACTGACATAGCAACAGTAACTAATGGGGGCGGGGCTAAGCGGAAGCTTTGTGAATGGCGAGTCACTGTGCGAGGATTTGCTGTTTTGCAAATACATAAAAAATAGAGCCACTGCTGATGAGCTGTTCAAGATAATGGACAGTTTCCTCAAAGAACACGACCTTAAATGGGAAGACTGTGTGGGCTTTTGCTCTGATGGCGCGCATGGCAAAGTCAAGAAACGGGCTGCAGGCTCTAATAAAGAGGGTTGCGCCAAATGCGCATTGGACACAATGTGTCATTCACCGGGAAACACTCGCGTCAAGGCAGCTCAGCCCCGAATTCAATGAGGTTTTAACAGTGGCAGTGTCAAGCCTGCAACCCCGATTTGAAAAGCTGTGCTGTGCAAAACAGGCTCATTGCAGCCACTAATGCTGGAGTACTGTAAAACTCATGTTCACTTGCCCTGTCCTCCTTTTTTTGGCAAAGATTGCAAAGTGGCACTTTTATTTTCATTTATTATTGAACTTGATGCAAGTTATTTGATTTATTATTGAACTTGATGCAAGTTATAACACTTTTATTTGATTTATTATTGAACTTGATGCAAGTTATAACACTTTTTTTGATTTATTATTGAACTTGATGCAAGTTATAACACTTTTGTTTGATTTATTATTGAACTTGATGCAAGTTATAACACTTTTGTTTTATTTATTATTGAACTTGATGCAAGTTATTTGATTTATTATTGAACTTGATGCAAGTTATAACACTTTTTTTGATTTATTATTGAACTTGATGCAAGTTATAACACTTTTTTTATTTATTATTGAACTTGATGCAAGTTATAACACTTTTGTTTTATTTATTATTCAATTGATGCAAGTTATTTTATTTGATATTGAACTTGATGCAAGTTATACCACAGCTGCACAGTTATTTTATTTATTATTGAACTTGATTTTATTTTATGTTATTGAGTTTGAATGTATAAAACTTGATGTTACTTGATGTTCGATAAATTTGAAAATGTTAAGCTTGGCATTAGCGTTCTGTTGGGGCGATGGGGGCAGGTGGGGCTTGAAAACTCCCCCTTGTCCAAAGTGGGGGATGACAAAAAAAGTTTGAGAACCACTGCACTAAGCACTGTGGAGGAGCCAGGTTATAGGAATCTCCTACACGAAAGTACTTTTCTAAGACTGCCTTTTCCAATCTGTACTTGATGAGTGCAGGAAGAAATACTGTGAGTCAAATACTTTGCAACAACTTCTGACCTGTGGTCAAGTCGCACTTCTAAGCCATACATGAGCTCAATCAATGAAATGAATGGGTTTTGAAAACCACATGCTTTGACACTGCATATAACAGAAGGCCTGAAGGAGCCAAAATGGTGTGTAACACCACAGACAGCAGGGCAAACATGGTGAAAGCGACTTTACTGAACAACTGGACATGGCTGCAGTGTTTTGGCCATTGTTTGCACCCTGCTATTGGTGAGTAGCATTGTCATTTTAAGAAGGTAGTCATTTTTTTATTCTGAAATACCCTTATGTTCTTCATCCACGCTGGTTCATATGTTGATTGTATTACCCACTCAATTGAGAATACAGAATTATAATAACTAGTATCTAGCAAAACAGCTTATGACTCATTTTGATCTATTATCACTTATTTATTCTGGTGTTGTTTATTTGCAGGTGCCACAGAAAAGGATAGAAGACTGGACAGGGCTGCAGGTGTGTGCAAGAAAGTAGTCGCTACTTTTTCTTACTCATGGAAGAAAAATAATACGCTCCAACCTCCTCATCTTCCTGCGTACAGAGCAGTGACGTGCAGTCAGTAGAGGCAGGGGAGGCGGGGCCTCACCTGCCATCATGGAAAGAAAAAAAATGTAAAAAGAAAAAAAAAATTATTAAATTGTTATATGTATCCAGTGATTATACTAAAGTTATTTTCCCTTTAACTTCACCAGTTTTAGATTATTTTTATTTTTATTTTCACATTTGCTGTTCAAATACTGAGAAGAGACGGTGCGGTGATCAGCAGCCAGTTGAGGCACGTCACTCAGTTGTGCCTCAACATGGATTGTGCGCAATGACTCGGCTAACTGCTGTGGAGTGAGACCGTATTGCTATATGAATTATATCAGCTAACTAAACTATGGCATAGTTTAGTTAGCTGAGGTATATAATGTACAGTGTACTTTGTCAACAACTGTATGTGTGTCACATATTTTTTGTGCTGAGCATTCATAAAACTGCTGCAAAAGACGTACTGGCTGAGGCTCGCAGTAATCCGGCCTCCTGGTGGTAGAGGGCGGTAGTGATCCCAGAGATCATTCCTCGGCCGCAGTTGAAGAAAAAAAAAAAAAAGTTAGCAAGTCAAGTTGTTTATTTCCTCTCGCCTGAACTTTTATCAAAACTTGGAGGATTACATATGTAAAATAAAACAGTTTTCTAATCTGGACTTTCAATCGAAGCAGGAGGTAATAATTAAAGGTAGACCAACGCTGGAGCTAAAAGGTTTGCTTTTGACTTCGGGACATAAGACCTGTTCTTTTCAAACGGCGTGGTACACACGCAAAGGCTGGCTGTGTGGATGTCCAGCAAGAAAGGTAAGACCATAATAATGTTTTTTTTAATTAAATGTGCTTTTTTGTGTGCTACAGTTTGTATGTGTAAAGAATGCTGGTATGATATTTTAAACATAACCCGTTAACTGCTGCCAATCAAATGGTGAATAAGATACTCTTTAGGGTTCATATGTTTTTAAATCTTACTGTGATGAAGTCAGTGCCTCACCAGTCATGGACGTCACCGCACGTCACTGGTACAGAGTCACCAACCCGGTAGGGCTCAAGAGAGAAGATATTAGCAAAGGTCCTATAACAACCAAAGGCCATCATTGAAGTTCTGTCTTTTGACAAAGACAACAGGCACCTGATCCCAAATGGCAGGATATTGACATCCTTGAGTCAATGCATGAAACCTTAACTCCTTTCCCAGAGTTTACAGACTCCCTTTCTGGGGATTCGTATGTGACAGTCTCTCATGTGAAGCCTGTGCTCCACCTTTTCGGCTCCAGTTTGCTGAAGAGATAAAAGGAGATAAAATCATGGCCTATCTCGATGAGAAATATGCTGGGCCTGATAAACATGAGGATCTCCTTGACATGGCTACTCTCATGGACCCTAGGTTCAAAGCCCAATACATCATACTACAGAAGGTAAGAGTCATTAAAATGAGAGCAGTGTCTGAGATCATGGATAAAAACCAAGGCCAGTTACAGACAGGCCCAACTGAGGGAGCAGCTGACCAAGGTGAAGAAGGAGGGTCTGCCATTGGATCACTTCTACCACTAGGCATTAAGAAGCAATGGGAGTCATTGGGGAGCTTCTTCAAAAAACATTGCCAAGAAGAAGATGTCTTGCCTCTCATTGGGAAAAAAAAGTGGAGTGGGCGGGAAAGGTACCTGATGTGCCTAGATGCAGACTGTGACTCTGAAACTCTGGACTGGTGGAGACTATATGCACGTAGCTTCCCTAGATTGTTTCAGCTTGGGAAAAAGTACTTGTGCATCCTGGCAACCAGTACCCCCTCAGAAATGTTTTGCATTACTAGGGGTAATATTGTTGCATGCACCAGGGCATCTTTAAAACCAGAGAAGGTCAACCAGCTGGTGTTCCTAGCACAAAACCTGGAGAGAAAATATACTTAAATAGTTGAAGTAAACTAGGTTGACTTGAGTTACTTTGTCAGATTTCTATGTTGGGTTAATAGTTGAATCAGTGTTACTGTACTGTGTCAGGTTTGTTTTCTATGTGAAATATATACAGTCTAACTCAGTTTTATTTAAATGTATTTCATGCTTTGTTTACAAAACACTGCACATTTTTAAAAATATTTTCTTTGAATTATTTTGTTACACTTTATTAGGCGTTTCTTCATTTCTATTCCTTAAATTTTAAATCAAAATGTTTACATTTAATATGTTTTCTCCTAGTCCCTATTTTAGGTAAGTCATAAATGATGACGTATGCGCGTGACGTCAATCGTTGAAACGGAAGTATTCAGACACATTGTATCCAATACAAAAAGCTCGGTTTTCATCGCAAAATTCCACAGTATTCTGGACATCTGTGTTGGTGAATCTTTTGCAATTTGTTTAATGAACAATGAAGACTGCAAAGAAGAAAGTTGTAGGTGGGATCGGTGTATTAGCGGCTGGCTGCAGCAACACAACCAGGAGGACTTTGACTTTGATAGCAGACGCGCTATCCGACGCTAGCTGGCGACCGCATTGATGATCGGGTGAAGTCCTTCGTCGCTCCGTCGATCGCTGGAACGCAGGTGAGCACGGGTGTTGATGAGCAGATGAGGGCTGGCTGGCGTAGGTGGATAACTAATGTTTTTAGCATAGCTCTGTGTGGTCCCGTTGCTAAGTTAGCTTCAATGGCGTCGTTAGCAACAGCATTGTTAAGCTTTGCCAGGCTGAAAAGCATTAACCGTGTAGTTACAGGTCCATGGTTTAATAGTATTGTTGATTTTCTGTCTATCCTTCCAGTCAGGGGTTTATTTCTTTTGTTTCTATCTGCAGTTAAGCCCGATGCTATCACGTTAGCTCTGCAGCTAAAGTGCTTCGCCGATGTATTGTCGTGGAGATAAAAGTCACTGTGAATGTCCATTTCGCGTTCTCGACTCTCATTTTCAAGAGGATATAGTATCCGAGGTGGTTTAAAATACAAATCCGTGATCCACAATAGAAAAATGAGAGAGTTTGGAATCCAATGAGCCAGCTTGTACCTAAATTACGGTCTGAGCAAAAAAATATGCGTCCTGCGCTGCACTCTTTTCCTTCACACTCACGTTCCTCATCCACAAATCTTTCATCCTGGCTCAAATTAATGGGGTAATCGTCGCTTTCTCGGTCCGAATCGCTCTCGCTGCTGGTGTAAACAATGGGGAAATGTGAGGAGCCCTTCAACCTGTGACGTCACGCTACTTCCGGTACAGGCAAGGCTTTTTTTTATCAGCGACCAAAAGTTGCGAACTTTATCGTCGATGTTCTCTACTAAATCCTTTCAGCAAAAAAATGGCAATATCGCAAAATGATCAAGTATGACACATAGAATGGATCTGCTATCCCCGTTTAAATAAATAAAAATAATTTCAGTAGGCCTTTAGCACACTTGATTACATTTTTTATTTTTGAAGTTGCATGCGAGTATGTGATTAATATAATACTCAAACACTTACATGTACCCAAACCTACATTCATGGTGTCTATGAAATGTTTAAATCAGGTGTTTTTGGTCATGTGAAAAGTGACGGGCTGATAACAATCAACAGCGGTGTTGTGTACTTTTTCTGCTTTCATTTTCATACCACCCACAGCTGCCAACGCCACTGAACAAATATACACCAACAAAAGGAACAGAAGCAGGTCTGACTCGGTTGTGACAGTCGAAAGAAACGAGGGGGAGAAACTGAACAGATGTTTTCTATTTGACTAAATAGCCCCTTTCATGCAGGTGGACAAAAATAATAAAGAGACACAATTAGTGCCACTCATTTAACAAAACTGTCTCACTGGGCTAATTACCAGCGATCTATGAATAGAAAGTGGGAATGTGAAAGAATAGGTTAAAGGAGGCCAAAGGGAATTTTGTAATGAAATAAAAACAAGATCAACTGTCTCTACTTTTGTCGTCTTTTGTTTATATCTGTTGTACCTGCACCCTATGTTTTTGTTTCATATGTTAGCTGCCTGTTTTTGGGCTCCGGTGATTAGAGTAAAGTTGTATATGTTAATGTCTTCGCTGCATTATTCAAAGTCACTGTATTAACACTTAAGTCTTCTTTTTATAACCGCATACTTTAATTACTATGTTTCTCATACATTTGTTTATTTGTGATGGATGGACCGTCCCAAATTTGTTCGGACCAATAAAAATAGAATTGGCGGTACTCACCCCTGTTCATCAGCACCGGGGGTCCCCAAACTTTTTGACTCGGGGGCCGCATTGGGTTAAAAAAATTTGGCAAACAATTTTGTGGAATAGCCTTCATTTCTAAGAACAATAATAGACTGTCAAGTTTCAGATGAAAGTTCTCTTTTTCTGGCCATTTTGAGCGTTTAATTGACCCCACAAATGTGATGCTCCAGAAACTCAATCTGCTCAAAGGAAGGTCAGTTGTGTAGCTTCTGTAACGAGCTAAACTGTTTTCAGATGTGTGAACATGATTGCACAAGGGTTTTCTAATCATCAATTAGCCTTCTGAGCCAATGAGCAAACACATTATACCATTAGAACACTGGATTGATAGTTGCTGGAAATGGGCCTCTATACACCTATGTAGATATTGCACCAAAAACCAGACATTTGCAGCTAGAATAGTCATTTACCACATTAGCAATGTATAGAGTGTATTTCTTTAAAGTTAAGACTAGTTTAAAGTTACCTTCATTGAAAAGTACAGTGCTTTTCCTTCAAAAATAAGGACATTTCAATGTGACCCCAAACTTTTGAACGGTAGTGTATATATATACATTGTCTTTATATTCCAGCGAGTTAATCCGTTTTGTCATTTAACATTGTCACGTTATCAATGGGAAAATTAATTTTTAGACAATATGATTTGCCTGAGCGGCTAGGAGACACCGAAAGTAACAAGCGGTAGAAAATTGATTAGAAATTAAAGATTAAAAAAAAATTCAAAATTAAAAAAAAAACAAAAAAAAAAAAACTTGGGACTTCCCGTGGGCCGGATTTTGGATGCTGGGGGGCCGGATCCGACCCACGGGCCGTAGTTTGGGGACCCCTGATCAACACATTTTACCAGTGGTTCTCAAATTACACTATATTGCCAAAAGTATTTGGCCACCTGCCCTTACTCACATATGAACTTGAAGTGCCATCCCATGGAATTGTCCAACATGTTTTGGTATCCTGGAGCATTCAAAGTTCCTTTCACTGGAACTAAGGGACCAAGCACAACTCCTGAAAAACAACCCCACACCATAATTCCTCCTCCACCAAATTTCACACGCGGCACAATGCAGTCCGAAATGTAGTGTTCTCCTGGCAACCTCCAAACCCAGACTCGTCCATCAGATTGCCAGATGAAAAAACGTGATTCTTCAGTCCAGAGAACGCGTCGCCGCTGGACCTTTAGAGCAGTGGAGATTGCTTTCCACCACTGCATTCGACGCTTTGTATTGGACTTGGTGATGTATGGCTTAGATGCAGCTGCTCGGCCATGGAAACCCATTCCATGAAGCTCTCTGCGTACTGTACGTGGGCTAATTGGAAGGTCACATGAAGTTTGGAGCTCTGTAGCAACTGACTTTGCACTATGCGTTTCAGCATCTGCTGACCCCTCTCTGTCAGTTTACGTGGCCTACCACTTGGTGGCTGACTTGCTGTTGTTCCCAAACTCTTCATTTTTCTCATAATAAAGTTGGCTATGAAATATTTAGGAGCGAGGAAATTTCACGACTGGATTTGTTGCACAGGTGGCATACCATGACAGTTCCACGCTGGAAATCACTGAGAGCGGCCCATTCTTTCACAAATGTTTGTTGTAACAGTCTCCATGCCTAAGTACACCCGGCCAAGTGATTAGGACACCTGATTCTCATCATTTGGATGGGTGGCCAAATACTTTTGGTAATGCTACCCACACCATTACTGCAATTACTGAAACCTGGTTCAACAATGATAAAGGTATTGATTTGATGTGTGTAAAATTATCCAGATCATCAGGAACAACAGAATGAAAATTGTAAATGCTATGGCGGTGACTTATACTTTAATATGCCGAATTTGCTCATTTTGCCCTCAATCGAAAAGGAATCCAGCTTTAGACAGACAGATCATTCAATCATCATGTGGAAACCCGGCGTCCAGGCCAGCCAAGGCCCAGTCCACTTACCATTTACTTCCAGAGCAACTCGGCGTCCATGAGCGGGACAAAGCTGAACATTTATCCCATGATTGTCTAGTTTCGCTGCGGTGGAACAACTAATTGAAGGAAATGGACGCTTGGCTTAAACACTGTTTAATGCACTGTGAGGCTAGGAATATCAATGAGAAGAAAGTCGCGTCAGCTGTCGCGAAAGTAGCGGATTCCGAACAAAAGTTGAACGCATACTAGTGCATATTTAGTTGAACACATGTAAACACTAATGAACGTATTTGACCCCTTTTTGGAGGTTATTGTTTCCCTTGCTGTGTCAGAGCAATCGCCACCGCTGTATACACATAAACCCATCAGGTCTCCAAGGTGAACAGCCTTTGGCATGTTAGAAAAAGGTGGGTAAGGGAAGTCAACAAGTCAGATCTATAACTTCGTAACAAGGATTGGCTCTAAGAGTTGGGACAGTCGGGCTAGAGTAGACCTGGGCAAACTAAGGCCCGGGGGCCGCATGCGGCCCGTTGAGCTTTTCTATCCAGCCCGCCGGACATTCCCAAATCATTTTTTTAGATCTTTAAGATGGAAACCGTAGCTGCCATTATGATGTGCAGTGATGTTTTCAAATGACCGTAAGTCTTGAACTGTACAAAGTTTTTTCAATGGCTGGAATCTGCGCGTTTGCATGATATACTAGTTACTATGGTAATCTAATTAGTCACTATGGTAATCTAAGTCACAGCAGCTCAAACCAGGCACCAAGCAGTGTGGGTGGGGAGCGTTTCCACAGTGTTTCCAGAGCGTCCAGCCTGAAATGCGGGTGTCAGGGACAGACTTGGAAGGAGATTTTTACAACAAAGCTAAAGCTTAGTGGTATTTCAGATTGTAGGTGGGGTTTTTCTTTTTACCCTTCGCGTTCATATTTCGCTGTTTGTTGCATTTTTGTTGTGTTTAGGTTGATTGTAAATTATGTCGATCGAGAGGGGGTGTGGCGTTCATATGTTGTCAATATTCATTGTTTTATCGTTCATAGTTAATATTGTAAATCCCACATTCTTTATTTTCATGTACATTCTGGATGTCTCATTCTGTAAAAAAATGTTTAATTCCATTCTGTTTTTTAAGGCGGTCTGTCATAACGTTTTAGCATTCAATCAGACATTATTGTGAGGTTTTGTATTAGTGTTCTTAAAAATAGATATACTGGCCCCAAGACCCATTTTTTTCTCTAAATTTGTCCCCCGACTCATAATAATTACCCAGGCCTGGGCTAGAGTGTATACTGTATATATACCTTTATATATATATTAGGGCTGTCAACATTATTGCATGTGATTAAAAATAAATGATCGCTTTATCAAATATGAATGAATATTAATCCCTTGAAGACACGTGCATTTGTTACACGGTCTGTGATTGCAAGGAGGGGCTGCCCATTTCGCTTCAAACCAGAACTTTGGATATAACTAAGGTAACTTGTTGGTTTTTATCATTGGCGCACATCAAGTTTTAAATACCGTCTTAAAGTGAAACACGTACTCAAGGATGGCGCCGATAGTGTTCCTAATCGTCTTGATGACTTTTTTGTAAACAGCTACTGGCGACAAATCTAGAGACTGTTTTTGGTGATATTGGGGACTTACTTTTTGTGCCTTGGAGACTCTGAGGTGAAAGCAAGCAGCGGTCACCGTTCTCAGCCAGCAGGGATGGCTGCTGCTGGTCAGCTGGTGCTGCTACTGTGCTCGCACCAGTAGCTACATGCTAGCATGGATGCTAGCTACGTCCACAACAAGCAGAGGAGAACGCTATGCTGGCAAAGTTTATTGATTCAATGTTGTCGACAAAAGTCGCACAGTTAAGTCCAACATATGCCTTTGCTGAACAAACAGCCACCACATGTAGGACATCTAACATCTGTGAAGACCAAGTCAAGAAGATTCATTCATATCACCACAGCTGATCTGTGGTACAATACCTTGGAGAGGCGCAATTACAGCAAGGATCAACCAACTGTACTCCACAAACAAAAGCATCAAGTTGCAACTACAGACTGAATGTGAATGTATTTTTCTTCCTGGAGAACGGTGGACATCTGTAGGTAATCACAAGGAGCTGGGGTCGCATTGTGCCAAAAAAAAGGTCAGCATTGTCGTCAGAAAAAGGTAAACAAACGTGTTTGTTTCAACTGTTTCAACCAAACCATTAATTAAAAAGGGGCCAAGGGGGTGTATTGAAATGATTAAAATTAGCATATTGTTTGACTTGTGCCTTTGTTTTAATTCAGATTCATTTGTATGAATATACATTAGTTCAGTGTATGCATAATAATTTTGTCATAAAGGCTACTGGGTGTATATGTAGGCCCTAGCAGGCTGTGGGCCCTTACAATTGTCATCACCTTTCCCCCGTATACAAAGGCCCTGCCACCACCATTGTGTGACTATGGACTGGATGAAATAATGGTCTCTCAGGTCATATACACACAAACGCGGATCCTTCAAAAAATGCATATGCTGGGTTAAAACGATCTCCATCCACACAAGTGCAGTTTCAAAACAGTCTCTGTCCACAAGCAAACACATACACTTGCTGTCATGAACATTTTGTCCAATCAGAAACATGGAAAAGCAGCCACAGCTGATTTAGTGGCATCACGTCTCTGTATAGATGATAATGATAATTTTGATATTCTAGAACAGGGGTGTCAAAGTCAAAGCCCGCGAATGAATTATCTATGGCCCCCGGATGATATTTGATTAGTATTAGAACCGGCCCGCAGACCACAGCCGCCTGCTGCTGTTTTGAACGCACCAATACTCTATCAGTGTTGGCGCTAAGAATTTTCAAAATGGGGTCCATCAAGTCATAAAAATGGGGTCCCACAGTAAATATTTGGGGTCCCACTTTTTTTGTAACCGTTTTGAAAACAAATGATACTGTAAATGCCTGCATTATCCTGTTATATCTCACATTCTATATTGTGTTTTTGAAAAAGGTTGTCATAAACATTACTTAATTCATAAAAAAAAAATAATACAAAAGAAACAGATGTTTATGCATATGTCAATTTATTCAGTTTATTCATTCACCAGTTATGGTCAGCGCAGCAGGCTCAGGAGGCTGAGAAACGGGGTCCCACAAGGGTCTGTCCTCTCACCGATGCTCTTCAACATCTACATCTTTGACCTACCGGTGACGACATCTAGAAGGTATGGATACGCGGATGACCTAGCCATCATGCTACACCGGCCCACATGGAAGGCGGTTGAAGAGGGTCTCAATCAGGACATGGACGTCCTGGCTGCCTACCTTCGAAGCTGGCGACTGCAGCTCAGTAAGGGAAAGACTGTATCAGCAGCATTCCACCTCTGCAACAGGGAAGCAAGAAGGGAGCTGGAGATCTTAGTGGACAACAAACCCCTGGAGTTCCAGCAGGCCCCAAAGTACCTGGGCGTACTCTTGGACAGGACACTGTCCTACAAACAACATTTGGATGAAGTGAGGGCTAAAGTAACAGCAAGGGTCTCACTCATCCGGCGCCTAGCTGGTACAACCTGGGGGGCCTCGGCCAAGGTACTACGTATCTCCACACAAGCCCTCGTATTCTCTGCAGCTGAGTACTGTGCCCCAACCTGGTGTAGAAGCCCACATGCCAAGAAGGTCGATACGGCCATCAACAATGCCCTCCGGATCATAAGTGGCTGCCTGAAACCCACCCCCGTGTTCTACCTGCCAGTCCTAGCAGGGATTGCGCCAGCCGGCCTACCGCGAGAGGCCGCTACCCTCGCCCTGGCAAGGAAAGCCCAGGAACACAGCTGGCACATCCTCCATGAAACCACCACCATGGCAACACCTCCAAACAGACTCAAGTCCTGCCACCCAAACAATCAGGCCGCACAAGAGATGCTTATTTCCATCCCGGAGGATCTGACAACCAAAGCCTGGCTGGCAGCGGAATGGAAGCAGGAGTGGGAGTCAGCAGGACAGACACGCCTACACCATTACATCCAGGATCCTGGAGGTGGCGGGGAGGGAGAAGATCTACCTCGCCGGCAATGGACCCTCCTGAACCGCCTTCGCACAGGGGTTGGTTGCTTCAAAGCGTCCATGAAAAAGTGGGGCCTAACAGACAGTGCAGCGTGTGAGTGCGGGGAGCCTGAGCAGACTGCCGACCACATCATCACCACCTGTCCCCGGCATAGACCACCTTCAGAGGAGGGCCTCTTCCAAGTGGGACCTGAGACGAGGGAGTGGCTACACGACACAAAGATGGACATATGAAGACGATACACGAAAGAGATTCATTCACTTTCTTCTTTCCTTCATGGATCTAAACTTTACTGCTGTTAGTATTTTTTTCTATATTCTTATTGTAATATTTTCAGAATGTGTTTGTTCTATTTTTGGCCAAAGTAAGACAAAGAAAACAATCTGAAGTTGTCTTTATTTTTTTTTGTTTTAATGCCATGATTTAAATAGTCCGGCCCGCGTGTGCACAGATTTTCCTCCATGCGGCCCCTGAGCTAAAATGAGTTTGACACCCCTTTTCTATAGGTACAATGACATGTACATTTTCTTTCAAATCAGGTCACACTTACACAAAGCCCAGGAAACATTATGATTGTTATTTCAAGTGCCTAAAGCACACATAAGCGGCCGAAATTAGCTTCCTCCGCCGGGTGGCGGGGCTCTCCCTTAGAGATAGGGTGAGAAGCTCTGCCATCCGGGTGGAGCTCAAAGTAAAGCCGCTGCTCCTCCACATCGAGAGGAGCCAGATAAGGTGGTTCGGGCATCTGGTCAGGATGCCACCCGAATGTGTTTAGGGCACGTCCGACCGGTAGGAGGCCACGGGGAAGACTATGTCTCCCGGCTGGCCTGGGAACGCCTCAGGATCCCCCGGGAAGAGCTGGACAAAGGGGCTGGGGAGAGGGAAGTCTGGGCTTCCCTGCTTAGGCTGCTGCCCACGCGACCCGATCTCGGATAAGCGGAAGAAGATGAATGGATGGATGGCCTTTGAAGACATTTTTTTGTTCTAAAAGAAGTTCTGCCTCAGATGTCTGAGGGATATTGGACCGGACTCGTCACCAGTAAAAACCTTCATCTGGTCCTGTGTCTTGACGGACAGTCAGTCGAATCGTCTGGCTAATTTTTTGTGTCTACCACTTGACTTTTTTTTCCCATAAGCTTGTTTGCAATAAATTGCTTACATAAAATGTTATTGTCTCACTCTCATGTATTCTTTTTGCATTTTAAAGTTCAACTTAGAATTTTCTTAAGATCCAACAGTGCAAAATGTCTTAATATTTTTTATCAGGTCTATGTTCTGGTAAAGAACTAATGGTGACATAAACTACCTACTGGTGTTCTTAATATATGTTTGTGTTAAAAACTGTATTTTTGAGCAAATTGCAAACAGACCCTTTAACTGATTTATTTTGTGTCAAAGATTGAGAAGGAAGAGAGCAATAATTTTGGCTTTGGCAGTTTTTGGACATTTTCTTCGAACATATGGACAAGGAGTCAGAGCCAGGAGTGGTTGGACATTGCTGTGAGTTCTGAAATATCTTATTTTCCACTGTTTTCTGCTCAGTCGTCCGTGATTTTCTTCTGCAACCATCTGTTTTGGCGAAAGATTGTGATGTTTGTTGCTTTTTAAAAACGTATGGGTCGGATGACTGCGTTGGCATGGGATACACCCTGGATTTATGACCACATAAAAGGGAGAAAATAACGGACTTTTGCTGTTCACGTAGACATGAATACATCAGATACATGTCACATACTGTACGGGCAAAACAATTTGAAATGACCTGCAGTGTGAACAAAATCTTAGTTTAGTTGCAAGCATAAATCATAAAGTGGCATCTTGTTCGGCCTCATCACAATTAAAGACATGTAATAGCCCCCTTTGCTGATAAGATCTTTTAACTGAAGGGGCTGCAAGCCGCAGGCTAACTAACTAAAACAGTCTCGCCATACATCAGGGGTGTCAAACGTACGGCCCGCGGGCAGGATCAGGCCCGCAAACAGGTTTTATCCGGCCAGTGTGATGAGCTTGCAAAGTATTAAAATCAGCTGCATTTTTTTTTTATGAAAGAAACTGCTGTTCTAAATGTGTCCACTGGATGTCACAATAGCAATTCTGTTAGGACTAGCAAGAGGTACAAAGTAAAGCATGGCGGCGGCTCCTCTCCCTCAACCCAAATGAAACTTAAAACCTATGTCTTCTGCTTCGAACGCTTCGTTATTTGGCACCCTTACTCCCCCATAATGTCTCTGTCAAAAACTGAAAAAAACTTAACCCTTTTGAATAGTTTTTACCTCTGTTTCTTACGGTTTGTTGAGTTGGCACTGGATTGATGCGTGGACATGACAAAGGAGCTCGAAGTTTAATCCTGGCTTTGTAGATACACTAAAACGAAGTCTAAGCTCATTGTGTTTTTGAAACTGCACCAGTTTCCTCAGAATTTTCAACAAACCTGAAGTGTTTTGTCCAGAGGATTATTTGTGATTTGTACGTTTTCATATTGTGGTGGTTCTATTTTTGGCCAAAGTAAACAACCTGGAGTTGTCTTTATTTTTAAGTTATCATGCCATGATTTTAATATTCCGGCCCACTTGGGAATAGATTTTCCTCCATGCGGCCCCAGAACTAAAATGAGTTTGACACCCCTGCTATACAGCGAGACTTGGAGAGTTTGGACATGTTTAAAGCGTTTTAAAGTGATCTTTGAGACAGGCATTTATGACAGGCGCAAGGTTTGACAACGGTCGAAATAAACACGTCAGAAGTGCCGCTCGCCATCAAGCTTTTCAAAATGGCCAGGATGTAAACAAGATGTGACTCTGGAGGCCCCGCCTCTTCAAAATGGCTGTCCACGCATGAACAGGAAGTGATGTCATCAAAACGGCAGCCCTCAATAGTTTTAAGCGGCATGCAAAATGAATGAATGAGTGAAGTGTTCGTACGCCGAGACATGGTTCACTCACATAGGCATACTTGTTCAAAGTTCATAAACCGAAAAATCGATGTTCCAATGTAAGTACAGGTTAGGGTTGTCTGGTATACCGGTATTAGTATAGTACCGCGATACTAATGAATCATATTCTGAAAAGTACCGGTCCGTTTCTTACAAGTATCATCCCTGCAGGACGAGGAATAGCTAAACATGTTTCACTACACACCGTAGCTCACAGGCATCACAATGGAAACAAACGCCATTGGTGGATCTACACCTAACATCCACTGTAATGATACCAAGTACAGTAGCGTTTCTAGTCAATACTACTATGATTATGTCGATATTTTTTGGCTTCACAACTTCTTCATTTGTTTTTTAAAATGTATATTATATTTATAAACTCAGGAAATATGTCCTTGGACACATGAGGACTTTGAATATGACCAATGTACGATCCTGTAACTACTTTATATTAGATTGATACCCAAATTTGTGGTATCATCCAACACTAATGTAAAGTATCAAACAACAGAAGAATAAGTGATTATTGCATTTTAACTGCAGTGAAAAGAAAAGAGAAAATAAGCAGATATTAACAATAAATTAATAATTCATTTTCTACCACTTGTCCTTAATAATTTTGACAAAATAATAGAATGGAAAATGACATGATATGTTACTGAATGTGTCAGCAGCTAAATTAGGAGCCTTTGTTTGTTTACGTACTACTAAAAGTGTCACGACGCAAACTCAAACCCGTGTTTCTCCTACAACTGAGTGTCACAATTCCTCCTCTGCCTGCTTGCTGGACACGACCCTGCTCGCGCTGGGCGTAGCACGCCCACGCAGCGACAAGGCTGCAGGCAATCATGCATCCGCGCACCTGGACCTGATGAGAGGGAGCGGCATAAGAAGCCTGCGAAGCCATGAGACCTTCGCCAGAACGTAGCCAATCTCCCCTGAGTAAGCATCACGTCTGGCACCCCTCCTTTGTTCCTTGCTCGCCTTCTTTGTGCTCTTCCTCGTTCTCGTCTTGATGTCCTTTGTGTCTTCCACAGTGTCTTCCGTGATCGTGTCTTGCCTCTTTGCTTGCCTTCCCCGATCTTCGACCACTGCTTGGACCCGGACATTGTTGCCTCTCTCCAGCCCCCGACTGCTTGCCTCCCCGCTGACTGCCTCTTCGCCTTCCCCTTGGATTCGACGAAAGATACATTCAACACGCATCGACAACACCCTCTGGTAAATCCCACATTGTTAGTTCTACACATTGTTTGCATTCACTCACTAGTGGTAGCATACACACCCCACACATTCATCAAAGGTTTGAATAAACCTTCTAAACAGCAGTTCTGCCTTGGTGTCGCCTCCTTACCTTCGCCTAATACACAACAAAAAGACAAGTTGTCTTGTATGTTCACTATTTTATTTAAGCACAAACTTGCAATAAGAAACATATGTGTGGAAGTCGCTTCCTAGCAGTTCCACTGTAGACACGGCACAGGAGCCAAGCGTGCAGTTTTAACAAAGTTTTAATGTGCATATATTTTTGTCCAAGTCTTTCTCCAGTAGAACGTGACTTTTCAGTCACATCCGTATCCTCTCTCTCCTCCTGCTCCTGGCCGCTTACTGTTAAAGACAACAGATGATTGGATTACCTAAATCTAATCACCTGCCAGCTGTGTCACGCCGTCAGCCCATGCCCCGCCCCTATCCGATGGTGCTCGTCCTCAGCACCATAGACAGAGGTGGTGACTTTTGCTCCTGCAGGCGCGCTGGCCACACCTCCCTCCACAATATGTTTAATGTACCCTAAGATTTTTTGTTCAAATAAAGCCAATAATGCATTTTTTTGTGGTCCCCTTTATTTAGCAAAGTACCGAAAAGTATAGAAATCATTTTGGTACCAAAATATTGGTATCGGGACAACACCAGTACAGGTATATTCCCTTTAGCACTGCACAAACTTGACTACCTGTGAATCAAACACATTTAATAAATGTGTGTTTATTTCTGGGGGGCTAAAAGAAGTCTCTGCTTGGGGGTACGTGAGGAGTACTCAGGAACCTTTTGGGTGGGGATTGCAGCGGGAAGGATTATTTTCAGTTCAGTGTATGGTACCCTTCATCATCCTCCTTCAGCATGCATTACTGAAAATGGAAGAAATTATTTTGCTCAAACATGGTGACATAATAATACAAAGAAAGAAAGATGGCATCAAAGCGCAGCATGGGTGTGACAAGGTGATTTAAAAGTGTTTTTAAAAGTGATGGCAATGTTAGAACATTAAATCAGTAAAAAAGAATGGTGGTTCATGCAGTTTTTTCATTTCACTAATTAGGTGAGGGAACAATCTGATGCAGAGTCTGGACATCCTGAACCGGATTCTTTTAAGTCTTCAAAGCAATTGTAGGATGGATGAGAGGGGTTCGTCATGATAGTTTTTGCTTCATCAATCTTTGTAAATGACTACCAGTACGAAGATAGTTTTGGCAGTAATCCTTTCTGCTGCCCTCACCACTCTGCTGGACTTTCTTATGTGTAACTGCCACACTCGACATTGATACAGTGGGAGGCTTTCTAGCCTCCCTCTGTAGAAGGTTGTGATGATCTGTGGAAGGGTTTTGGCCTTTTTCATTGTCTGCAGAAAGTGATGGCACTGCTGTACTTTCTTAATGAGAGCAGCTGTGTCATCTGTAATGTGCACGGCCAGGAACTCTGTGCTGTTAACCCTTTCAGTTGCAGAACCATGAATGTTTGCAGGCCTGTGCAGACCATCTCTTTGGTTTTATTTACATTTAACCTCCTAAGAACCAGCATACTTTGCAGTGGACATTTGTGTTTTGCATAACAAACAATATTTTTCCTTGATATTTTTGTAAGTCTATTTTTTTATTTTTTTTTAAATGTCCTGCCCAGCTTCTCGGGCAAATCATATAGCAGATGTAGATGCCCATATCGGCTGTTCAGATTTACTTTACAAAAGAGAATTGTAGGATACTTCTCTTGTTGCCTTACTTGTATTTTGACTTTATTAAATGTATTTATATTGTCATTTGGTGCAGCCGGGCCGGAGCAGGAGGGGATAGAAAGAGAGAAAAGGGAAGACAGAGGGGGGAATTGTGGGGACAAGAGGGGGATTAGACAAAAACAACAACAGCAAACACAACAACAACAGAGCAACATCAGCAAATACGACATGTACAAATATGATGGTAAAAGTAATAGCAAATAAGCAGTTAGCGAAAAAAATAAAATAAATACAGAAATGACAATGAGCATTATTACACTAAAAATGGAGCAATATGAATACCAATAGAAATAGTGCTATTGATAATTAACAATACCAATACTTTACCTTTATTATCAACAATACAATTGTTCAAATGCAACAATACATATACGTAATGATAACTTGAGATACGAAAGAATGCAGAAAAATGGAGGGGAAGAAAGAGAAGCAACCTACATTAACCTTGTAGATTGTTATAGTAAAAATAGATTAAGCTTTGTCAGTGTGCCATGTGTTATACCCAGTTTACCCTAGGGCAACAACGTTAATATATGTTTGATGAAACGTGATTATCTGCATGAGTGTATGTGTGCATATGTACTTGTATATGTACAGTATGTGTATATGTGTGCTTGTACAGGGAATGTATATGTACATTATGTGTATATGTGTGTACAGTGAATGTATATGTACAGTATGTGTATACAGTATGTGTGTTTGAACAGTGAATGTATATGTACAGTATGTGTATATGTGTGTTTGTACAGTGAATGTATATGTACAGTATATGTATGTGTGTGTTTGTACAGTGAATGTATATGTGTAGTATGTGTATGTGTGTGTTTGTACAGTGAGTGTATATGTACAGTACGTGTATATGTATGTTTTTACAGTGAATGTATATGTACAGTATGTGTATACAGTATGTTTGTATAATGAATGTGCGTGTGGATGTACGAACTTGAGTGTGTAAATATGTACTGTATTTATTTGTATATGTATGTGGGAGCGTAGGTACCTATGTATGTCTGTATGTATGTGTGTGAGTATATGTGAATTTGCATGTACAATACATTTGACTCCCAGTGTGTGCGGGAGCCAGAGTACGGCCCCAGCCTCCCCGAGAGCCCATCCCACAAACAGTAGGTGTGGTGCCCAGGGAACCAGGGGCCACCGCCCCCACGCAGCCAAGCCGGACAGCGACAGGAACCCCAGAGCCTGGCCCACCGCGCCGCCCACAAGGGCCAGCAGCAGGCCGCAGACAGACGCACCCGGCAGAGGACAAGGCACGAGAAAAGCAGGGGGCAGCCAGACCCCAAGCCAGCGAGAGACCACACCCCACACGGACAGAAAGGCGGGACGCCCCGCCCGAGGGGCCCGGAGACCCCCCGCAACCGGACGGGAAGACCGCCCCCGCCCCACCGGCAACATAGCCCCCACGAGCCCCCCCCCCCCCACCCCCCGGAGAGCGCGGCGAGGCCAGCCCACAGCCACCCCACCCAAGCCGGCCGCCACAGGACCACCCAGCACGGGGCCACAGGAACCACCCACCCCACCCGCAGGGACCCCAACGATGGAGATGGAACAACCAGCAACCGCCCCGCCGAGGCCCCCCCATGAGGTAGGGGAATAATTAAATAAAATAAATAAATACATAATAATAATAATAATAATAATATTAATAAAATATATTTAAAAAAATAAGACTAAATAAATAATTAAATCTATTTATTAAAAAAATAAAATAAAAATAAAAAAAAGAATTAAAAGAAGATCACAGACATGCTGACACACAAGGTCGCTACCCCAACAACTGGCCGACTCGCAGCACCTCGGAATACCCTGCAGCACCAAGCTACCACAGTAGACGCAGGGACCAGACCCAGCAGGCCCCAACCAAGACGGGCACCCGGAAGGGATGGACGGTGGGACCCAGGAGCTCCAGACACGCAGTCCGGATGCAGTAGCCTGAGGCGCCGACCCCCACCCGACAGGCAGGCCCAGAACGTACCCCCAGAAATATACATACATATATATATACATACACATAAACATACACATGTACACATACTCACACATACACATACACATGCATACACATACACATATAAATACATACATACATACATACATACATACATACACACACACACATACACATACATATACACAGTTTGTCAGCCCCGACAACCACCACGCGCGCGCGCTGCCACCAGTCACAACATCAGCCACCCCCCTGCACCAGACCCAGCAGCCACGGGCGCCCACACCACAAACAAACGGCAGCAGAAACAGCAGCCACAACACCCCCAGACAGCCAGCACCACCCAATCAGATCAAAGCGATCAAAAAAAACCGCGACCGGCAACCACACGCCAACAGGATCACAGAGACCAGCCAGCGCCAGCCCGCCAGCAAGCCCAAACGCCAACACGCAAAAAAAGGGACACCAACACCCCCCCCACCAAAAGACCCCACCACCCCAACCCAAACCCGCACAAACACACCACCGCCCAAACAACCGAGACACAGTATCCAGACCAGACACGGGCGCCGCGCCGCCACCACATCAAGTCGCCAACAGAGACCCCACAGCGCAAGGTCGGGCCACACGGGCACGGACCCCACCCAACAGGAAGTGAGACCCACGCGACGCCACACACAAATAAATAATAAGATTAAACAAAAATAATAATAATTTAAAAAAAAATAATAATAATAATAAAATGAAATACAAACTAAATTAAATTAAAAATAACAAATACAAATACAAATAATTAAATAAAATAAAGTAAGTAAATAATACAAATTATTTAAAAAAATAAATAATACAATTTAAAAAAAATACAGCCGACCTCCAGTCCCTATTGATGCGTGTACTGTAGCGTGAGTGAGATATGTATGCTTGTGGGAACTAATAATGCGATTAAAATTGGGGGACATCAAGGTCTTGGTGGGTCCCAACCAAGCCGAGCCCTCCAAATCCTAAGTGTCTAATATGCAGCTAAGATTGAGGGATGGACGAGCAGGGGACAAGACAGGAGGACTGGAGCCCCATAGGAGGCATCCTCAACCCCCCACCACGCCTCCCCGCAGGACAATCCCCCAAAGTCCTATATTTGTGTGACTGTGTGTGCTATAAGTAGGAGGAGTAGAGGGCCCGGACATCCCCCCCAGTCCATGCGGCCGACAACCAGGAACTACGGCCAGGAAGCAGCCCCCCACGGCCCGTGACCCACACCAGACCACTTTAGCGTGACGCCACGCGAGCCCACCCCCTGCCAAACAAAGCCAGCCCCCGCCCGCCCCAACCCAACCCCGCAGAGCCCATACCAGCAACCAAACGCAGAAAAACTGCACAGCCCCATGCCCAATGCAAACACCGCATCCCGGCCATCCACACAGCAACGTACCCATACGAGTTCCGGCCAGGGGATGAAGAAGTCAATGCACCCCGTCCACACGCCAGCCCCCAAACCAGCCGGCAAGCCAACGCCAGCCAGTCCCCACAACCCCGCAAACGCACAGATACCAGCCACAGTCCCCCAACCACTCCAACCCAACACAGCGACGCCAACCGCCAGCAGTACCACAGCAACCATCACCACCACCGCCCGTCCGCAGTACAAACACCCGCGGCCGCCGAAACCGAAACAAAAAAAAGCGACCTACCCCGTAAACCATAACAACGCACACCCCCAGCTACCACAGAGGCCACCAACCCACCTACCCCAACTCATCCACATACAGGCCAATCGATCCACCGGACATCCACACCCATACACACACCTACACATTCATACACACATACATACACACATACACATATACATACATATATGTATATACACATACATACACGTACACACATGCATGCATATACATATACACATACACACACACACACACACATATATATACACCTACATACATATACATATGCACACATATACACACACATACATACACCAAAACAAAACAAAAACAAAAAAATAAAAAATAAAAAATAAAAAAATAAAAAAATAAAAAAATACAAATACAAATAATAATAATAATAATAATAAATAAAATAAAATAAACCCTTTAAATAAAATAAAATAAAAATAAACATGAGGCCTGGTTGCCAACAGTGTCCAGCGCCACCAAACCCCGCAGCCTTACCCGCACGTCCAGGCCCCCCCGCCCACCACCCACCAGGCACCCCATCCGGCAAAAAGCCATAAGGGCCCAGCCCCGCGCCCACAGCCGGCATGCCATGGCATCTCTGCAGGCCTGGTGCCGCGATCAGCAATGCACACTGGGGCAGCGACACACACACATGTACCTACATACATACACACAGATTCCACCATACATACATACAAACGTACACACACACACACACACACACACACACACGTGCACCTATATATACACATATATAATTTAACAGAGTAAATAAAATGTATTATATAGATCATTTAAAAAAAAAATATAAGTATATATATAAATAAAATTAATAAATAAATAAGGGCGGAGTAAAACACAGGAGGGAGACCCCCGCAGGGCAGTCGGGCAGCACCGCCGGGGCCCCAACAAGGGAGGCAAGCAGCCCCCCCAACCCGGCACCAGGCGGGCCCGCACAGCCGCAGCGTAGGGCGACCCCGGGCAGACCCCGCCCCGCACCCCAGGGGAAGGAGGAAGCCCACGGACACCCGAAGCCAGAGGGGCACGAGCCGACCCCCGCCCGACAGCGGCAAGGCCCCGGCCCCACGGGCGCAACCCCCCGCCCAACCACCCACGAGAGGGGCAGCCCCCCACCCAACCCAAGGCGGCCGCCCCCAACAGCTCCACCCGCACCCCAACCCCCGCCCAGGCACCCCCATCCCCCAGACCACTCACGGATCGGCCCGCCAGGCCGGCACCAGGGAACACACCCCAGGCCCACCCGACCCCGCGGCACACGGCCCCCCCGGCACCCACGACCCCCCACCCACGGAGCAAGACCCCCGGGACAGAGCCCCAGCCCCGGCCCCCATGGGAATCAGGTCAGGAAATCAATCAGCGGTGCCCGAAGAGATCTGAATTCTGTCAGTTGTTGTTTTGATTCAGCAGACATTCTTTCCATAACTACATAATCTAATAAAATGTTTTTGTAAAGGTTTATACATAAATTATTTTTTGATTTCCAATTCATGAGAATAGTTTTTTTGGCGATGCCTATTGCATTTATAAGGAGGTATGTTTTGTTTATATCAAAGTCAGTTGCGGAGAGATCACCCAACAGGCAGAGTGCGGGGGAGATGGGAATAGGAATCTCTAACGCTAATGATAGGTTCTCGCACACTCCAAGCCAAAAGTTACTCACGGGAGCACAGGACCACATTGAGTGTAAGTAGTTATCTACCTTATTATCTGAGCAGTGTACACAAATGTTAGAGTCGGCTAAACCCATTGTATACATTCTTAGACCGGTGCAATGTATTCTGTAAAGTATTTTGAGCTGAATCAGTCGTAAATTCGGATTCTTAATCAAACGAGAAGTATTGAGGCATATTTGTTTCCAGAATTCTGGGTCAAGGCTTGTGGATACGTCTGAGTGCCATTTGGAAGTTGGGATACTTACTGTGTTATCTATTTTTGATAAGAGAGCATATAATTTGGATAAAGCTTTGGGGGCAGATGTTTTGAAGAATTTAACGGTCGTAGGATTACTTTCCCATGTTGTTTTGTTGAATCTTGCGCTAATTACAGATTTGATTTGTATATATTCTAGGAATTTATTAGGATTGATTGCATATTGTGTTATTAAACTTTTAAAAGAGATAAAACTGTTTGCATTGATGATATCCCCAAGACAACTGACTCCTTTATCATACCATGTTGGAAAGTTCAATGGCTTCTTGTTTAAAAGAAAATCAGGATTATTCCAAATAGGCGTAAATTGACAGGGAGTGAGCGGGGATCCAGTTATTTTCAAAAACTCCCACCAAGCTGTTAAGGTAGTGCGTATATTAATACTTTTGAAGCAGTTGTGTTTTCGGAGAATTTGGCTAATAAAGGGCAAGTTAGAAATTGGGATCTCCTGGCTAAGTGATTGTTCAATCTCTAACCATAAACTATCTAATAAAGTGGGATTGGTCCATTTTAATATATATTGTAGTTTATTTGCAAGGAAGTAATACGGAAAGTTTGGGAGTTCTAGACCCCCGTATTCTTTGGGTTTTTGTAAAGTTTTAAGGCTGATTCGTGCTGGTTTACTCTTCCAAAGAAACTTATTGATGTGTGAGTCTAGTGATTTAAACCAGATTTGAGAAGGTTTGGTTGGAATCATTGAAAATAGATAATTAACCCCAGGCAAGACCATCATTTTCACGGTAGAAACCCTTCCCATAAGTGAGATTGGCAGTGCTTTCCAACACGCCAGATCATCCTCAATCAATTTTAAGATTGGGGAGTAATTCAAGCGATTCCGATCTGACAATGTGGAGGAAATATTGATTCCCAGGTATTTAATGTTCCCTTTATGCAGTGGAATCGATGAGGTGCTCTGAAAGTCAAAATGAATTGGTAACACAGTAGATTTGGACCAGTTGATTGAGTAATCTGAAATAGAACTGAATTTATTGATAAGTGAGATTGTATCTTGAAGAGAAGAATGTGGATTTTGTAAGAAAAGTAATACATCATCAGCATAAAGGCTTATTTTATGATGAACGGTTGCGGTATGGATGCCTTTAATATTTGCATGCTGTCGAATTGCGGTTGCAAGAGGTTCAATAAATATAGCAAACAGTGACGGAGAAAGTGGACACCCTTGCCTTGCGCCCCTCATAAGATTAAACCTTGGGGAGATTTGGCTATTCGTTCTAACCGAGGCTGTAGGGAAACTATATAGGACCTTGATCCATTCTATAAATGAGTCTCCAAATCCAAATTTCTGTAGAGTAGCTAAAAGAAAATTCCAATTCACTCCAACAAATGCTTTTTCAGCATCTAATGAAACAACAGCTGTTTTTAAATTATGAATAACAGAATAGTCTATCACATTGAGTAGACGGCGAACATTGTTGGACGATTGTCTCTCTTTGATGAAACCTGTTTGATCAGGATGTACTATATATGGAGTGACTTTTTCTAATCTTTGAGCTAATACTTTGCAGATAATTTTAAGATCAGCATTAATCAGGGAGATTGGCCGGTAACTGGATGGAAGTGTTGGGTCTTTATCAGGTTTTAGATATTTTTGTAAGTCTAATATAAATTGTTTGTCTGTGTTAGCGCTTTTAACAACAATATCACAAATACTTGTTTTTTTGGATGGCCATTTATTGGGTTTTATGGGCAGAATAGAGGACCTCTAATTGGTTTTGTTGTAAGCTGACTTTTATTTACGTTTATTCAGGAATTAGAATGCACTAAAAAAACAATATATCTGTCATAATGTTTTTCATAATGTTTGTGAACGATATTTAAAAAAGTGCAGTTTCCTTTAAAGGGCTCTTGATAGCTGCTATGTTTTTGAGTGAAGAGGACTCGAGGCTGTTTTGAAAAAAAAAAAAAATAGTGCCTCTCAAGTTACGGCTGCCGTCCTGTCTGCACATTGATCTTGCATCGTATGGGGTGCCGAATGCAAAAGTTTAGACACACTTTTCTGGCAGATATATTTCTCACATTTAACACACTTTTCATCACATTGAAGTTTAAATTAAATGTTGACTGTATGTTAAATTTTAATCATAAATCTAAATCTAAATACTAAACTAAACGTTAATGTTAAATCTAAATCTTAATTCTATATTTCATAATCTAAATGTGAGCGCTAAATGTTAAATCTAAATCTTACATCTAATTGTGATTGCTAAATTTCAGATTCTAAACGTAAATGTTAAATCTAAATATAAAGTTAAGTCTAAAAATAAATGTTAATGATATACTTAAATGTTAAATCAAAATCTTAAATGTAAATCTTAAATTTAAATGTGAGCGCCAAATGTTAAATCTAAATCTTAAATGTATATCTTTAATTAAAATGTGAACGCTAAATGTTAAATCTTAATCGAAATGTTCAATATAACTAAAAATGTTTAAATTTAAATCTCGATTTTGTCCTACTTTGTTTTCTCGATTGCGCATGCGTATGACCAGGACTACACGTGCACTAGGGGATGTAACAGTACAGGTAACCTACAGTAGGAAGGGAATTCATATGGCCCCATTCATAATGGTTTACCTGACACGTGAAATGTGACAAATTGGGGGGAGTGTGTTACGGTTGTACAGGGGAAGAAGACGGCACAGACAGGAGTGACGTCGTTTTAGCTCTATTTATTATGTATATATATATTTACAAAAGTATGGAGTGTGAATTGTACTCCAAATGTGTATGTGCGCGACTATGTGTGTGAATTAACTGTTGTGTGTTACCAGAGTGTTGAGCGAGAGGCGGAAGTCCCGAAGGGAAAAGGCATGCTCGAAGGTCCGTGAGACAGGCGGTAAGTCGGGGGCAATAGCGAGGCGTCAAAGTCCGTGTCCAGGCGGAAGGTCGAGATCCAAGAGGCAGCCAGGGAAGCAGAGGCAATACGGGGAGACGAGAAACAAAGCTTGTGACGTGGGAACGGAGGTACGCTGCTGGAAGGTGACAAAGAGGACACGAGACAAATGAACAAGACGGGGAAGAAACACAGAGAGAGAAATAATACATAGAGCTTGCTACGTTTGGCTTACTGTACAGGACAGGTCGCTATGTTCTGGCACATGATGCATGTTTGCACTGGCTTATGAAGGCAGATCCTCTCATCAGCGACAGGTGTGATGATTGCTGATAATTGATTGAATGCAGCTTCTTGCTGAAGCTGGAGTGACGCGCGCCAGCGCGCTCTTGTAGATGCGCACAGCGCAGCGCACAGAAGAATGTGCACTAGTGTGCGCCCAGTCCGTGCCTATCCACTTTAGCCTCTAAATGGCAGTAGAGTGTAGAATATTTTAAAATGTGTTTTACAGCAATTATAACTTTGACCACAGCGTCAGCTGCTCTGTCGAGCGGCGCTTTCCATCATTTTCAGCAGACTGCATTGCAGAATGATTAAACCCCCACCCACCTTCCTCTCATGCAAGATCTAGCCACGAATGGGGCAATATGGATTAATTCCCTACTGTACGCATCCATACTCACTAAAAGCCAATAATAGGAATTCAGGGCCTTACATTTCTTCAATTCTCTTAAAGGCCTACTGAAACCCACTACTACCGACCACGCAGTCTGATAGTTTATATATCAATGATGAAAACTTAACATTGCAACACATGCCTATACGGCCGGGTTAACTTATAAAGTGCAATTTTAAATTTCCTGCTAAACTTCCGGTTGAAAACGTCTATGTATGACAGGGGTCGGCAACCTTTACCACTCAAAGAGCCATTTTGGCAAGTTTCACAAATTAAAGAAAATAATGGGAGCCACAAAAAAAAAAATTAAATTTAAAATGAAAAACACCGCATACAAAGCTTAAATGCTTTGTGCTATGTTAACCAGGGGTCTCAGACACACGCACCGGCACGCACTTTAATGTGGAAATTTGATGTTAGTGCGGCCCGCGAGTTTTGAATGAATGGCGCTTGATAGCGTCATACTTGCCAACCCTCTCATTTTTTCCGGTATCAGGGCGTGATGACACTGCTTTTGGCGCCGTCTACAGCCTGCCCAAACAGCGTACCTGATCGACCACATGTAGAATGCAATTTCAGCTTGCTCACGTAAGTGACAGCAAGGCGTACTACCTCAACAGCCACACAGCTTACACTGACGGTAGCCTTATAAAACAACTTTAACACTGTTACGTTACAAATATGCGCCACACTTTGAACCCACACCAAAAAAGAATGACAAACACATTTCTGGAGAACATCTGCACTGTAACACAACATAAACACAACACAACCAATACCCAGAATCCCATGCAGCCCTAACTCTTCCGCTCAACCAACGCACGGAGGGGGGGGGGGGTTGATGTGTGGGGGGATTTGGTGGTAGCGGGGGTGTATAATCTAGACCGGAAGAGTTAGGGCTGCATGGGATTCTGGGTATTGGTTGTGTTGTGTTTATGTTGTGTTACGGTGGGATGTTCTCCAAAAATGTGTTTTTCATTCTTTTTTGGTGTGGGTTCACAGTGTGGCGCATATTTGTAACGTAACATTGTTAAAGTTGTTTGATACGGCTACCATCAGTGTAAGCTGTGTGGCTGATGATTAAGTATGCTTTGCTGTCTCTTATGTGTGCAAGTAAAAGCTACATACAACATGTGGCCGGGCTGGCACGCTGTTTGTAAATGCTATAGAGGACAATTACTGCAGTGCAATAAGGGCACTCCCTTAATTTAGTAATTATAGTGAAAATAGGATTATATTTTCCCTGGGAGTTATCTAGGAGAGGCACTGAGAACCATAAGTCTCCTGGGAAAATCGGGGGGGTCGGCAAGTATGCAGCTGAGCCGCATCAGATTGGTCAAAGAGCCGCATGCGGCTCCGGAGCCGCAGGTTGCCGACCCCTGATATATGATGACGTATGCGCGTGACGTCAATCGTTGAAACGGAAGTATTGGTACCCCATTGAATCCAATACAAACAGCTCTGTTTTCATCTCAAAACTCCACAGTATTCTGGACATCTGTGTTTGTGAATCTTTTGCAATTTGTTTAATGAACAATGGAGACTGCAAAGAAGAAAATTGTAGGTAGGATCGGTGTATTAGCGGCTGGCTGTAGCAACACAACCAGGAAGACTTTGACTTGGATAGCAGACGCGCTAGCCGACGCTAGCCACCGCTAGCCGCCGACCGCACGGATGATCGGGTGAAGTCCTTCGTCCTTCCGTCGATCGCTGGAACGCAGATGAGCACGGGTGTTGATGAGCAGATGAGGGCTGGCTGGCGTAGGTTGAGCGCTAATGTTTTTATCATAGCTCTGTGAGGTCCCGTTGCTAAGTTAGCTTCAATGGCGTCGTTAGCAACAGCATTGTTAAGCTTCGCCAAGCTGGGAATTGTTAACCGTGTATTTACATGTTCATGGTTTAATAGTATTGTTGATCTTCTGTCTATCCTTCCAGTCAGGGATGTATTTATTTTGTTTCTATCTGCATTTGAGCCCGATGCTATCATGTTAGCTCAGTAGCTAAAGAGTTTCGCCTATGTATTGTCGTGGAGATAAAAGTCACTGTGAATGTCCATTTCGCGTTCTCGACTCTCATTTTCAAGAGGTAATAGTATCCGAGGTGGTTTAAAATCCAAATCCAATGAACCCTTGTACCTAAGTTACGGTCAGAGCAAAAAAAGATACGTCCTGCACTGCACTCTAGTCCTTCGCTCTCACTTTCCTCGCTCAAATTAATGGGGTAATCGTCGCTTTCTCGGTCCGAATCTGTCGCTGCATTGTAAACAATGGGAAAATGTGAGGAGTCCTTCCTCCGGTGACGTCACGCTACTTCCGGTATAGGCAAGGCTTTTTTTTTATCAGCGACCAAAAGTTGCGACCTTTATCGTCGTTGTTCTTTACTAAATCCTTTCAGCAAAAATATGGCAATATCGCGAAATGATCAAGTATGACACATAGAATGGATCTGCTATCCCCGTTTAAATTAAAAAAAATCATTTCAGTAGGCCTTTAAAATCTCATAAAATGTCTTAAGTCTAATTTGGAAAGGTCTTAAACATGTGGTACATGCATTTGTGTTGGAATTTTCCAATGTGCACCAATTTCCAACACTATACATTTCAAGTAAGGGACAAGAAGTGGCCAGCCTAAAAACGGACGAATAGGTGAGGCATTCGGCATGGAAGCGGGGATTTAGAAAGTCAAAAACAAAGCAGTGCAGTCCAAGTGACAGCTGCGGTCTCATGCACCCCAGCAGATTTGCTACGCTGGTGGTGCGTGAAGGCGGATGCACTAGAGGATCGTATCGGTAGTTAACAGAGGGGATTCTGGACGCCAGCTCGCCACCCTTTTGACTTTTGAGGATGCTATTCAGGACTACGAAATAGAACCCAAGTACCTGTGCAGCCCGTTCAGAATTTATCAATAACTTAGGTAGTTTGATGTGCGCACGCCGCGGTAATTTACAGTGGAACATTGCTAGAAGCAGATTTTAGGAAAGCCCGCAGCAAAGCTGAATTATTTGTTAAAGATGGATAAGTGCAAGTTCAATAATTTGTGACTACAGAACAATTTATGCATGTTTGAAGGTGGTGGATGGAAACATATAGCACACTGCGTCTTCTGCAAGAAAACTTTGACACTTAGAACATAAAGCAGGAAGACTTTAGAATCCTTAATGTGAAAGAGCAGTGGAAATAATTCTTGGTCTCACATTTTCCTTCATTTCTTTGTACTTTTTTTTGCCAATATGGATTTGAAATTGTATTCATTATGGTCTTCAAAGAGTCTTAAATTTGACTGATGAAACCTTCCATCTATCCATCTTCTATACGGCTTATCCTCACTGGAGTTGCCACTAAGTTTGAGCCTATCCCAGCTGACTCAGGGCGGAACAATCTTGGAAGTGTTGTTACTGAGTCGTAGTCTTTAAACTTGTATGCAGTTTCCATCCATCCATCCATTTTATACCACTTATCCTTCTCGGGGTCACGAGGGTGGCTGGAGCCTATCCCAGCTGCATTTGGGCGGAAGTCAGGGTACACCCTGGACAAGTCGCCACCTCATCGGGCCGACGCTGATAAGACAAACATTCACACATTCTGGCTATTTTAGTGTTGCCAATCAACCTATCCCCAGGTGCATGTCTTTGGAGGTGGGAGGAAGCTTAAGGGAACTCACGCAGAAACACTACACAGAAAGACTTTGAACCCAGGACCTTCTTATTGTAATGCACCAGCACTAACCCCTGCGCCACCGTGCTGCCCAGTGCGCAGTTTCATGCTGTTTATGAATTTTTACAAGCTTCATTTTGGTACGCAAAGCTACCAGAAGAGGACAGACTCTTTTAAACGTACTGTATTTACAGTGGAATATAAAGTATTCAGCCGGACTTCGAAGCGGCGACTCCAGCGGCTCACCCTTCGCTGGATAAATGTGAAATGGAGGAAGCAGTAAACGAGGGGAACGAAGGTAAATCACATTAAATATTCACTGTTTACTTTGTTACATGTTGTGAAAGTAGTCAGTGACTCATTATTAGTGTAGTTATTCATCCCAACCCCATTGACAGGCTTACGCTAATACTGTTGTGTTTGTGTTGTCGCAGTGAGATAAACACTGACATTTGTTATTTATTTAATGTTATTTTCAGCTGAAATGGACCAGAAGGAATCGTCTGACCCTCATGAATGAATTAATCATTTACTGAAAGGACGTCTTTCTGACTGTTGGACACTGTGGTCAAAGGCCTGACTTTTTATGTAAAATTTTTGTTATTAAATTATATTGTTTCGTATAATATTGCAATTTATTAACACTTTAGTAAAATACATATTACCTAGTATAATTTGTTTATTTACATGGTATCAGTGTAGAAATACACTGTACTGTTTCATGCTTCATCAGCCTGATTTGTACAAACTACCCTGGATTTTGAAATGCGGTGGAAACATAGGTCTACAGGAACCTATAGTTCCAGGACCTAAAAGTTAAAGGAACTTATAGTCCCTGAACTTTTTTTGGAGAAGGCCTATTGTTATTGAAAGAGCTATCAGGCCATAAGACTCTTGAACGCATCATAATATTCCCCTCAATTCCCCCCAAAGAATGGATTAACTCGCTGGACTATAAAAACAATATAACATATATCCGTAAACATAGATGCATGTGCAAAATTGCAATACATCTATCTGTACAGTAATCTATTTATATCTGCACCTTATTGCTCTTTTATCCTGCACTACAACGAGCTAATGCAAAAAAATGTCGTTGTTATTTGTACTGTTAAGTTCAAATTTGAATGACAATAAAGGAAGTTTAAGTTTAAGTCTAAGGCTAACAGATAGGAATTACTATTCAGGCCTTAGGCCACTGGCGAGAGGTACGCTAGCGGCTGGAGCTGCTGCTGCTGCTGGATCACATTTGAGTAATGAAACATTAAAGATAGATTATAAATCATGCCTTGCACGTGTAAAGCAGAAGGTTGGGGCAATAAACTGAAATTTGGTCAACATTGAAACTCCCCATACTACCCTCAATCAGGAACTGACTTTGACTGGATCTCAACTTTGATCCGACAACATCGCTAGAAAGTCTCTGCAAGATGCTCTTTTACCTGAGGATTATTCTGAATTTACCACCCTATGGAGAGCACAAGTGTCATGCTAATACAAAATCTCATCAGTCGCCATTCCAGTGAGCAGATATTGTTGGTGAATGTTTTTTATGTACTTCCTTAGCCATTGAAATGTTTTTCCCTCAGCACTAGCACTAGAGCTACATGATAACGCTACAAAGGGCTTTGTGTTATAGCTGCTATAGCTGGATCATTTGTCCCAAAGTAGCTGTCGTCCACTATCATGAAGTCTGCTATGACTAGTGTAAGCAGGAGAAAATGCAAGACACTTGTAATGCCAATCATCAGATTAAATCGAAAACTAGAGGAAGCCAAAGTAATTGTTGTTAAAGATATGAATGAACTGGACAAATACTGAAGACGACCTTATCTTGGCCAAGGAAATCAAAGACACACAAATATGCAGTTGTAAATTGTGTGTTTTTGTCATAATGTAAACTTCAGTGTTACTAATACCATCACATTGTATTTGATTGTTTTTACCTATTACTAGACATTTTCTGTCTGACTCTTAAAGGCCTACTGAAATTATTTTTTCTTATTTAAACGGGGATAGCAGGTCCATTCTATGTGTCATACTTGATCATTTCGCGATATTGCCATATTTTTGCTGAAAGGATTTAGTAGAGAACATCGACGATAAAGTTCGCAACTTTTGGTCGCTGATAAAAAAGCCTTGCCTGTACCGGAAGTAGCGTGACGTCACAGGTTGTGGAGCGCCTCACATCTGCACATTGTTTACAATCATGGCGAGCAGCAGCGAGAGCGATTCGGACCGAGAAAGCGACGATTACCCCATTAATTTGAGCATGGATGAAA
The DNA here is from genome assembly GCF_033978785.1 of Entelurus aequoreus. NCBI lineage: Eukaryota > Metazoa > Chordata > Actinopteri > Syngnathiformes > Syngnathidae > Entelurus > Entelurus aequoreus. The sequence continues at coordinate 33,512,391 of NC_084743.1, forward strand.
GATTTGTGGATGAGGAAAGTGAGAGTGAAGGATTAGAGAGCAGTGGCAGCGATTCAGATAGGGAAGATGCTGTGAGAGGCGGGTGGCACCTGATATTCAGCTGGGAATGACTAAAACAGTAAATAAACACAAGACATATATATACTCTATTAGCCACAACACAACCACGCTTATATTTAATATGCCACAAATTAATCCGCATAACAAACACCTCCCCCCTCCCGCCCAACACACTCAATCCCACAGCCCAAAGTACCGTTCACCTCCGTAAAGTTCATACAGCACATATATTTCCCCAAAGTTACGTACGTGACATGCACATAGCGGCACGCACGTACGGGCAAACGATCAAATGTTTGGAAGCCAAAGCTGCGTACTCACGGTAGCGCGTCTGCTATCCAACTCAAAGTCCTCCTGGTTGTGTTGCTGCAGCTATCCGCTAATACACCGATCCCACCTACAGCTTTCTTCTTTGCTGTCTTCATTGTTCATTAAACAAATTGCAAAAGATTCACCAACACAGATGTCCAGAATACCAGAGGTGTGGACTCGAGTCACATGACTTGGACTCGAGTCAGACTCAAGTCATGAATTTGATGACTTTAGACTCGACTTGACAAAATGTAAAGAGACTTGCAACTCGACTTAGACTTTAACATCAATGACTTGTGACTTCACTTGGACTTGAGCCTTTTGACTTGACATGACTTGCTACTTTCCCCAAAACCTAAAGCTTAAAAAGTTATTTGGGAGCGCTCCGTAGCTTTCATTTTGTACGTGTCTGTCTATCAGCGTGTGTGCTGCGTGTCAGCGTGTGTGCTCTCAGTACAACAGCCAATCAAATTAGATCTACGTTGTTTTCATCACACAGCATTGATCCAATCAAATTGCAGGACAACCAATGAACAAGAGTTGTCAAACAACGCGCCAGTGAGAAAGATTTATACCAAAGTTGGTTTCGTTCGGGTATAAAAACTACGACTTGGTCAACGAATTGTCGTATGCAAATCACGCAGTTCGAATATTACAGACGGAGACGCAACAACTTCCAACTTCGTTCGACATTTGAAGTTGCACAAAGAAGGGTAAGTTTTGAATGTAAGATAACGTTTATTGGCTAAGTAACGTGACTTTTATTTGCTGTGTAGTTAAATCAGTGAGGCTGTAAACTCACTGCTAACGTCATAACCATAGACATCTTATAAGTAGACGCAGCATCGAGCGCTACTGCCTACTGGCGCAGACGAGACGCGGGGCCGCCATCTTGGAGTGGTGATCCGCTCCACTCAGTGCAATTCATTTGGCAGGAGCAATGAACTGTCAACGCATTTAATTCATTTTACCTCACTGAATACCACTCATTTTCACGCGCTTCTTTGTCATACGTGTAGCTATGATAACGGACACATGTTGTATTATTCATAGTTTGCTTAACAGTAATAGAATATTCTTATATGCTATAAGTGACCAGACGTCCGAGATTAAAACTGGGAATATAATCCCAGAGAAGGGGAAAAAAACGGTCAGCTATTTTTAAATTGAAGAAACAATATGATTACGTTATATATACATGCTACATAAACAACGTATGAATACATTAGATATCTATATATCTTAGAGACCGTATCTCTGTTGCTGCAGCAGCAGAGAGTTTATTCTGTCGTGACACTTTGTATTGATATTTTGTATTACATTCTTCCCTTAAATGATCATGTTTACAGTGATTGTTATATATGTGTTTTTTATGTATGTCGCTTTGGATAAAAGCGTCTGCCAAATACTTAAACATATATAAACACCTGAAAGTCTTTTAAATCAGCTAAAACCACCAATCTGTTTCACTGGATTCAGAATAAAACCAAATTCTGTTTTACCCAACAATGTTAGTATTTGAATATTGTTACTTGAAGACTTATTCCTGGTTACAATTATACTGTTAAGAAAGTATTGTCTTATATTTTGCCTAAAATGAGAATGCATTATAATCAATGGCGGCTGGTGAATTTTGTTTTAGGTGGGGCAGAAAGTTTGTAAACCAAACCCCTGTAGGGGCGTCATCCTCCCCCAGAAGATTTATTTGTGATTTTCACATACAAATATTGAAGATCTTTGCTCCTTCTCAACTCTGTGGTAATGTTATTTTCATAAAATACAACCAATAGTACATTAATGTTAAATCTTACTTGTGAAAAGTAATCCCCCGATTCCTATTTTCAACAGTCCGCTCATTTGAGCAGGAAAACGCTGAACACCAGCCCGGCATCTTTGTTTTCTACCTGTCAACTGTCAGTTTAGGCTGCTCGCCGGCTCCTCATCACCACTTCAAGATGCAAATTGCTCGCGTCACAGCAACCAATATTGCGTCTACTTATAAGATGTTTATGGTTATAACGTCATTTCAAACACGGCAATATGTTGCGTCCACTGCAGTTTGCTACCTTATTCATACTTTTTGTCAAGTGATTTTTTAAGCAGGGTTGCATGAGGTACCTAAACATAACGTTACGTTAGTCAATGTATCACACACAGTAACGTAACGTTAGACGGCGGTCAGCAGCACCGCGTATTTTAGCCACCTACAAAAAGACAAACATAGTCAAATAAAGGTCAGTTAAAATATATACTATATTAAGAATATGTGTACATATTGCATAGGGCCCTGACATCTAAAAAGTACAACTCTGTTCATTGTTATGTTCATGTATTTGTTATGTTTTTCATGTGTATGCACACATCAACACACATACAGTATGAGATTAGATCAATGAGATAAGGTAAGAACAGAATAGAAACTGCTGTGGAACTAGTTACAATGCAATATGCCATGGAAATACAATGTTAACACCTTTGTACAAATAAGTATAGTTGCACTTGTTTTTGCAAATGTGTTTATTCTGTAAAGGAATGAGTTAAATGTTTAAAATTGTTTAAACTATTAAAATGACTGGTTAATAGTGCTATTTTGAATTGCAATGTCAGTACTATTTTCTTTCCTGCTATTTCAAATGCACGTGTTTTAATAAATAAATACAGCGGTTTAAAAGCATACACAATCTGTGTAAAAATATTAGTCTGTGGTCAAAAGGACTTGAAAGGACTCGAAACTCAAAATGCAGGACTTGTGACTTGACTTGAGACTTTCCAGTCTTGACTTTGGACTTGACTCGGGACTTGCCTGTCTTGACTCGGGACTTGACTCGAGACTTGAGGGCAAAGACTTGAGACTTACTTGTGACTTGCAAAGCAATGACTTGGTCCCACCTCTGCAGAATACTGTGGAATTTTGCAATGAAAACAGACGACTTAATAGCTGGCCACAATGGTGTCCCAATATGTCCGCACAATCCGTGACGTCACGCGCAAACGTCATCATACCGAGACATTTTCAGCAGAATATTTTGCGGGAAATTTAAAATTGCACTTTACTCATCTAACCCGGCCGTATTGGCATGTGTTGCAATGTTAAGATTTCATCATTGATATATAAACTATCAGACTGCGTGGTCGGTAGTAGTGGGTTTCAGTAGGCCTTTAACGAAGGCAGTCACATTTCCCTCCCTCTCGGTTATCTCTCCTGCTCTGCTTCTTTGTCTCGTCTTTTCTTGTCTTAACTTTCTTAGAGCCTCTCTTTTGCACTGTTCTCTCGAAAATGTAAACATCTAATTGATAAACAGGACTCTCAACTCAATTGGCAAGACCTACTCGATGGCATGCTACAAGTTTTGTAAAAAACAGAGAGAGAAAGTTGTTCGTAACATCAAAGACGTGTGTATTCCGCCATGTCACTATGTAGATTTTATGGGTAAAACTGCAGAGTACTACAACATCTCATAAAACTACAGCAGAGCATGAATATATGTTAAGTACATTTAGAAGAAATATCATTTTCATTCTGCCTGTTTTTTGACTCAGGTAAATTACTCTGCTTTACGATGACCACGCCTGGGACTTGTAACATATAGTTCTAACTTTTCAATATTTGTCGGAACAGAAGTGAACCGCTAAAACTAAAAACATGGCTGACAAGGTGGAGAAGCAGTCACTGCCAGCTGGGGGGGGCGATGCATGGAGGAGGTCTTTTGCATGTAAATAAGCCTGGTAAAGTCAAATGTATGCTACATTTTAATCAAACCATGTTCTTATTTGCTACATAACATGTGAACCATTAAAACGCATTTTAAATGTAGATTTGAAATCATAATATCACCCTTTTAAACAAACTCTGCTTCTTTCTACTCCTTTCCTGGCATGTTAAGTTGAACAAATGTAACCATGTGATGTTCCTTACACATTAACCATGTCTTGAACAAATAAATCATACCCTACAATTTCACTGGTCATGTTCAAAAGTTCAACATCTGTTCACATACTCATTACTGTCTTATAGTTTTGTCATTTCGATACAACATGGAATCACAATAGGTAATTCAATCAAAGTTTATTTATATAGCCCTTAACCACAAGTGTCTCAAAGGGCTGCACAAGCCACAACGACATCCTCGGCTCAGATCCCACATCAGGGCAAGAAAAAACTCAACCCAATGGGATGCAATGAGAAATCTTGGAGGGAACCCCCCCGGGCGACCGGTGCAATGGACATTGAGTGGATCTAGTTAATAGTGTGAGAGTCCAGTCCATAGTGGGGGCCAGCAGGGGATTGATACTTGTATCGTTGGACCTAAGCTCTGCTATGCTAAGCATTATATGTTTCTATGTATGAAGTAATTCATGACATATGCGCTGACTGTTAACTTGTTCATCCTACATTTTCCCCATTTGAGGGCGTGTGGTTTGAATTGTCTTGATTTCCCCAAATCTGGTATGTTTAGCTTTTAGCTGACATTCTTCTAGTTGCATGGACATGTGTTTATTGACACTGAGCAATTACCATAGCAACACACACGCAACTCTGCAGCCACCTTTTAAAACCACATTTTTGTTTTCTGAAGGCAAAGGTTAACTATTTGACTGCCGTCGATGTGAGCAAAAATATGACGTGTGTTTTTCTAATGACTACATTCTGGAGGAGCCCTGCAGAGGACATGGAGTTAAAGTGTGGGTTGAATTGAGAAGGAAATGAAGAAAAATTACTTTTTAGAGGATTATATTTGTGTGTATCTACAATGACCAACAACTAAAATTTCCTGAGCATTTTCTGTCAAAGGGGCTTATGATGCTTTTTAAATCGCACATCTGTAAAAGAGCAGTGTGATGTCACATGCTAGTACTCGTCTGGTTTTATGTGTAGTTGTCAGCTCTCAACCATTAACCTTTATCAGAGGGAATGAGACTCCATAGCCTCTGAGTGAAGTTGATAAACAGCTCTCGGGATGAAGACCAAAGCCAGCCTGAGTTAAACGTGCTCGTGCTCTCTGTCTTTCACACACCCAGACATTAACCCCAGCACCATTACCGCTGTGAAGTGCCATTAGAGGACATTAGACTATATGCAGTACAGATAAATATGGAACATAAGTGTTGGATCCCTTTATAAAGATATGATTTGGCAAGAGGACTCATCTCTAAAGCTTAGGTACGCACAAAACAGGGCCAAAAAGTTGCGTATACGGTGTTTTCCACTGTGTCTTACAATGCCTCTACACTAAGGTCATCAGTGTTGGGTTAGTTACTGAAAACCAGTAACTAGTTACAGTTACTAGTTACTTTATTTCAAAAGTAACGCCGTTACTTACACCAAAAAGTAATGTGTTACTGTGAAAAGTAACTATTTAGTTACTTCTTTTTTTAAAGCTCCCATTAATGCCCTTTTAGCCTTCATTTCAGTACTGTTATTGCACTGGAGAATAATACAAGGTGTTGATCAACTTGACATGCATTTGCATCACTGAACTCTGCTAAGCAATGTGGTCTACATACAACACACAAAGACAAAGATGTTTCAAAGGGCCAACTTATTTCAGTCCAGAACAAATTGACAAAACTATTTTAAATAGCTGCAACATAACATACATAAGTAACAAACAGCATAATAACAACATAGCTGTAAACGAAATACGTACTTTAACTTTATTTTTACATACCAAAGCCTAACCAGGCGTTTTTTCTCTCAAGGAATTCTGAAATAAAATCTTGTCTGAAGCCCAGAACACTCTACACATTTCCCCAGTTTTAGTTTAGAGATAAGGAAATATTGACCTGGCCCACTAGGATCCCTCTTTATGTTTGTGAACTTTATTTTTTATACATTTAGAGTGATGTGATAATCAAACACTCTAGAAGTCTAGATATAAAGAGTATACAAGAGAATTGACAGAGTGTGTGTACTCCATCCATCCATCCATCTTCTTCCGCTTATCCGAGGTCGGGTCGCGGGGGCAGCAGCCTAAGCAGGGAAACCCAGACTTCCCTCTCCCCAGCCACTTCGTCCAGCTCTTCCCGGGGGATCCCGAGGCGTTCCCAGGCCAGCCGGGAGACATAGTCTTCCCAACGTGTCCTGGGTCTTCTCCGTGGCCTCCTACCGGTCGGACGTGCCCTAAACACCTCCCTAGGGAGGCGTTCGGGTGGCATCCTGACCAGATGCCCGAACCACCTCAACTGGCTCCTCTCGATGTGGAGGAGCAGCGGCTTTACTTTGAGCTCCCCCCGGATGGCAGAGCTTCTCACCCTATCTCTAAGGGAGAGCCCCGCCACCCGGCGGAGGAAACTCATTTTGGCCGCTTGTACCCGTGATCTTGTCCTTTCGGTCATAACCCAAAGCTCATGACCATAGGTGAGGATGGGAACGTAGATCGACCGGTAAATTGAGAGCTTTGCCTTCCGGCTCAGCTCCTTCTTCACCACAACAGATCGATACAGCGTCTGCATTACTGAAGACGCCGCACCGATCCGCCTGTCGATATCACGATCTACTCTTCCCCCACTCGTGAACAAGACTCCAAGGTACTTGAACTCCTCCACTTGGGGCAGGGTCTCCTCCGCAACCCGGAGATGGCACTCCACCCTTTTCCGGGCGAGAACCATGGACTCGGACTTGGAGGTGCTTATTCTCATCCCAGTCGCTTCACACTCAGCTGTGAACCGATCCAGCGAGAGCTGAAGATCCTGGCCAGATGAAGCCATCAGGACCACATCATCTGCAAAAAGCGTGTGTGTAACTATAATTTATAATAACATTGATTTTGATTCAATATTATGTTTTGAACAATGACAGTTTGAAAGAAAAAAAAACAGCTTTGTTTTATTAGTCAACATTGTAACGTTTTCTAAATTACATTTCACCTTTAAGCTTTTTTATTTCACTTTTGTTATGTTTTTGTTTATTTTAATAGTATTTTTAGAAAGTGCTGTGGGCCTTTAAAACATTAGCTGTGGGCTGCAAATGGCCTCCGGGGCACACTTTTGACACCCCTTCTATAGATAAAAAAAAAAATTAAATCTGATAAATCTATCGATAAAAAGCTGAGCCTGGCGACGCATGCGTGGTAAGAACTCGCTCGCTCTCTCTGTCTCCGCCCCTCCCTCACGAATGCTGCTGCGCGCACCCCTCCCCTCCCTCCCTCCCTTCCCACACTCAGACACAGACACAGCGCGGCTCCTCCGTGTGACACAAGAGATTCAGAAGAACGACACCGTAGCGCTGCCACAAAACACACTCAGATCTTCTGTTTCAAGCCAATAAAAAATAAATAGTAACGTAAAATAACGCAGTAATGCATCATGTAGTAACGGTAACTGAGCTACTGAATATAAAAAATAACGCGTTAGATTACTAGTTACAGCCGAAACTAACGGTGTTACAGTAGTCCCAACACTGAAGGTTATACAGGATATAACAACCTACCTAACCTTATCCCTGTCCACACACACACAATGCCACCTCCTCCCCCCTCCGTCCGCTGGCGCAAGGCGATGTAATGCGCATAAATTACATCATAGTCACCTCTGTCCTGGAAGTGTATCCTTACGCACCAGTCTGGTATGTGAAGTATTTCAATGTCGCCTATTGCCACATTTCTTTTAAAAGTGAACCTTGCTTGCCTCACCATCAGCAGTTGTTAGACCAGACCTGGGCATTCTGCGGCCCGCGGGCCGCATCCGGCCCTTTGTGCGTCCCTGTCCGGCCCGCGTGAGGCCAATTATAAATTACAAAATAAATTTTAAAAAGTATCTATGTCGAGTGTGCAATACAACGGTGCTGCTTTTGTTTTGAAAATCGTTATTTGTATTACTTCCGTGTGGACGTATGCGTGATTGTGAGTGAATGTGAACAACTGCAATTACAAAATAAAGTTGAAAAAACATCTATGTCGTGCGCGCAATACAACTGTGCTGCTTTTATTTTGAAAAGTATTATTTATGGGCGTGTGTCCGTGTGTAACCTGCGAGTGAAGGTGCACATGCAGCGACAAGTGATGCACGGTTTACACCCGAGACGCCAAAAAGAGAAAAGTTGATGAGGAATGCCGTGTTTTCAACAACACATGAACTGCAAAGCAACGTCCCCTCACCTAAGGTGCGTGCCTGCGCAATTGCGCACTGCTCAAGCGTCCGCTGCGTGCAGCAAGTATATGCCGCGCACCAAATCAAATCCCATCTGAATTCTAAACAAAATAAACATATTTATTCTATGGAATTTTGCAATGCAACTTTGAGTGACAGTGACAACAAGCGGCCCTAACGGTGTTCGTCAACACCGTTCAATTATTGTAACGTCTATCGAGATGCTTCGAGGACAGGAATTATATCGATCACTTTATTGAACAAAACTGTTTATATTCGGACATAACCACACCAAAAACATGAGTAAAACAATTCTATCTCGAAAAACTAGTCATTTTCTGCCGTACAAACCAGGCCAAAAGCAACTTGTCATCTGTCACCAACACGCATAGCACTAAACCACTGGTGCGTTTAAGGCCACACAAAAAGTCGGACAACTCAAACACCACACAAAGTTACACTATGACTCCTCAGTCATACGTGTGCTTATTTTACTGTCATTTATTATTAATGTTAATTTATATATATTAGTCATGGAATGCTGTTACACACACTATGTTGAAGTATTACTATTATTATTATTATTATTATTATTTATCTTACGGTATATATCAAAAATAATATTGAGCAAAATTTAATTGAAATATTGTCGATGTGGCCCTCCAGCAGTGCTCGGGTAGCTCATGCGGCCCCCGGTAAAAATTAATTGCCCACCCCTGTGTTAGACTATTATAGTGAATCACACCTGAGCCTTCATACATCAATCAAATCTTCAATGGACGTATGGAAATAAACAATGTGATAAAGAACATTTTACAACAATCAATCGAGGGATCTAGTTATCTGGTCAGGACACTTCTCACTCTTTCGCCTTCACCTTGATTTCCATTCTTGCAATCCTGCCTGTGCTTGGAGGCTGAAATTGCCGGTCTTACTTGACGGCCGCAACCACTTCATGGCTTCACAATAATTATGGAGTACAAAACTAGACGTTGAGTAATCGCTCGTCATACATGGCGAGCAATAACTGATGCAGTCTGCTTTGCCAGTCCAAATGCATTCTCTATTTTCCGTAGTCTTCCCTCGTCGGCCAGGTAATACAAAGCACACGATACCTTTTTTATCACATCCACGGCAGCTCGCATTCTCGTTGTCTCTCCTTCGACAAATGGACAAAGCTTTTCACTAAGTAGAATCACAGCTGACCTGGATATTCGAAAGTTCTCTTGTCATTCCTCTGGCCCAACACACTCGGTGACAAACATATCCCACCAGGCTGCCGTTCTTCCAGGGCTTATCCAAAACCGTCGCTCAACATTGCTATGTTGCCGTCTGAGAAGTGTTGTATCCGAAATAGCTGCAATCGCACGTTTCCTTCTCTTAAGGTATTCATGTGTGATTTCCACGTGTGGCTGTACATGTACAAGAAGAAGACACACGGGCATGTCTGGATGATTCGCCTCCATTTTTCGAGTGGTTACCTCCAAGTGGAAACCGGTTGTTATGAAGCTAGTAGCTGTGGCGCTTTCTTTCTGACGTCACTTCCTCTCCGAACTCCGTTTATAAACGATCAGTTAGTCCATATAGAGCTAATAGAAATAGACGGTGCACTTACCCGTGTAAAAAAATATCCAAGGAGGGGAACCTTAAACGATAGGTTAGTGTGGCTGACACGGGGTTTAGGCTAAATAATTATTTGTTTAAGGAGTTATCCGGCTTAATGTAGACAGGGCCTTAGCCACAGACTCAGCTCAAGGCCCTGGGGCCAGATCTGGTCATCCGCATCATTTATGTGGCCCGCAAAAGCCTTAAAATAAAATGCTTTAATAAAGAATACATTCTTACTAAATGTATTTGTTCTTCCCATTTTGATAATAAAAAATACATGTACTGCATGCATATCTTTTATATGCATATCAGCATATCTTTTAAACGTTAATGTTATATAATAATATGACAAAATATTATCATACATTCCAAAAAAATGTTGGGGGTAAAAATAACTACAAATACTCAAAATATATGCTTGACTTATGATTTCAAAGTTATCCATCAAATTGTATTCTGTAAAAATTACAATAGATTGTACGGTGAAATTCGGGCGACTGAGCCTCCGTTTTTGTACCGTAAAAACAAATTTTATACTGTATTTTTTAATTTGCAGCAATACACAATAGAAACAACAACTGTAGACTTTACGGTAAAATAAAAAAACTGCCAGTTCAGTTGCCGGAATTTTTTTCATTCCAATAACAGTAATAACCTGCTGTAAAAACCACTGCAAATTTTATGGTAAAATTCTGGCAACTGAGCTGCCAGTTTTTTTTTTAAACAGTCAAACCAATTTTTTTTTACAGCGAACCTAAAAAAAAAAAGACATATTGTGTCCAGCTTTTATGTTAGTGACACTACACTTTATGATAGTGAGACTATACTTCATGATAGTGACATCACACTTATTATAGTGACACTATACGTCATGATAGTGACATCACACTTTGATAGTGTCACTATACTTTATGACAGTGACAATACACTTTATGATAGTGACGCTACACTTTATATTGACACCAAATTTTATGACAGTGACATGACACTTTATGATAGTGACACCACACTTTATGATAGTGACATGACACTCTATAATAGTGACATCACTCTTTATGATAGTGACACCGCACTTTATGATAGTGACATGACACTATGATAGTGACACTATACTTCATGAGAATGACACAACTTTTTATAATAGTGACACTACGCTTTATGACGGTGACACTACACTCTATAATAGTGACACGACACCTTATGATAGTGATACTATAGGATCTTCAACAGTTAGCTGGTTATATGGTAACCCACCAAAGGGTCAAATAATATTTTTTGCAACTGTAAATTAGTATTTTTATAACTGTTAAATTATGACGTTATGCTTTTATTCAAAGACAAATATAGCATAAAGTCCATAACCAGGTGTGATTTAATTTAAATGTTGCCAGTCATATAAATTAAAGACAAATAGCTCACCTTTCTTTTTGTCAAAGCAGTTCTCATAAAGATGAAAGTAGTAGACCTGCTCTGCAAAAAGCTGCACACTGAATTTGTACTGTTTTAAGTTTAGCAGGACAAAATTCTGTTAAAGAAAGATGTTTATTTGTATTCTGTTAAGCAGGATTTTAAGGAGTTTTCTAATCAAGAAAACAATTTGTATTTTATTCTGTTAATTTTGTACAAAACACTGATTATTGAACAATTTGCATCCTAAGTATTCATATTACTCTAAAACCTGCGCATCTACAGTATTCAATTCTGATTGGAGTCAAATAGTATAAAAATATATGTGAGTAGATAGTCAGCCTACAGGTCATATCATCCACAAAGATGCAAATCTGAAACATCTTCAACAAACAAAAAGAGTCCCGTGTCGTCCATTCAACCTTTTGTGGATATTACAAAATTTATTTTTCACAAATAAATGAAGTAAAAATCGGGTTGACCAGCCTTGCAAGATGTCCATAATTTTGTATTTAGGGAGGTGGCAAACCTAGTCATATGTTAGAAATATAATTAGATCCTACATGCAATGAAATAAAGTTTTATCAAAAATGTGTCAATAAAGAAAAACAAAACCGATGGATTTGTTTTGTATTCAAATGTTTACTCAATAATCTGTACAAAAAACATCTCAAGGATGCACTGGGACACATCCTCAGTGATGTATCCTGGGGTCATAGTGTGTTTCGGGTCTCAAAACATCATACACCCTAGCCGAGGTTGATCAAGTCCAGACTTGCTTTCCAGTAGCAATCCACGGATCAGCCCTCTTAATCCACAGCCCCCGTGTGGCCTTCTCTGCGGCTTCGCTTGCGGATTTAATGGCCCTCTTCTTTGCTGCCCCTACAATGCCCAAGCGACTCAAGACTTTGCACAGAGAGCATCCTGCAAAACCCCTACAACCAACTTCTATAGGCTCATAGAAGGCTCATTAGCCTCCTCCACCAATTCCTGGTACTCAGCGGGTTACCTCTCATTGGCTTCCTCAATACGTTCTTCCCAGGGCACCGTGAGTCTGGACGGAGAGTTGTCGTTGCAATGGTTTGGGGGATCCTCAGCTGCGTTCCTAGGTCGACTTGCAGCTGCCAGTCAGATGCCGTGTGGAGGAGGCCTGTTGTTAAATGGAGTGCTCGGGGTTTTTCTCCAGCTTTGATGAAGGGGACTGCCTTCTTTGGTGCATGACGGTGCTTGCTGGTGCTAATGGCTGGGGCGACGCTGTCAGCAATTGTCATAAGCACCTGTTTATGCCGCCAACGATAGCGACCATCCGCCAGGGCCTTTGGGCAGCAGCTGAGGAGATGTTCTAGAGAGCCTCTTCCAGAACACAGAAGACAGGAAGGTGTCTCGTTCTTCACCCAGACATGGAGGTTTGCTTTGGCTTGGCAAGGTGTTGTTGACCGCCTGCACCAGTAAACGGACTCGATGGAAATCTGCCTGCAAGATGCACCCTCCCACCTTGTCCATGCTCCCTGTTGCCTAAGTCCTACCGCCCTGCTTACTCGCTCTTCCTCTACACCTGCTCGGACCTCTTCCTGGATTAGGTGATGTCTTTCCTTTCCCTGGGTCTGGCTGATCAGGGTCTTTGGGAAGTAGCCCAAGCCTGCTCTGCCTGTTGCTGTGTTGCCCACCAGTGCCTTTTGTCTCAGGCGTGACTCTGCCACCTCGACTGCTTCCTTCCTTCCATTTCCTTCCTGTCGTGACCTCAATGCCGGCTGAAGACACCTTGTTGTCCCTGGAGTCCCTGTATTGTAGGGCCTCTCTGGTGCGTACCACCATGAATTACGTAGTTATTGACTTAAAAATATTTGTGTAAATGTTATTTTGTATGACTCTGACTATTAATCATATGTAATATTATTTTAAATTGCATTTACTCATCAACACCGTACTTGAATATTTGATCATTGTGTTATGTCATCAGGAGAATACTATGTAATTAATAATAATTTTATATATTAACAAGATGATTATATGCATTTAAGTTTACAAGATATGAAGCAGTCCTCAAAGCTGCATTCCTCCACTAAGGATAATTTTCCAAAATATAAGGCAAGTCTTTATCGCATATGTCAAATATGTCATCAATATAATAATGTATTTTATTTACCGCTGTGTTTAAACTTACTTATTTTTCCTTTTTCACCTTTTGATAAGTTGGCTCACCTACAGATTTTGTTTTGTTGTCTAAATAACTGATTCACAAAATGATTTCCTATTAATAATCATCATCATCATCATCATTATATTCCTAATATTTACATGGCGTTAAGGTCAACCTAATGTTAAATATTCAAAACATCCACCTGGAAATACAGTACCGTATTTTCCGGACTATAAGGCACACTTAAAATCATTGTATCTTCTCAAAACTCGACAGTGCGCCTCATGTACGGAATAGTAGATGGCAGTCAAACAAAAGAGATACATGCGGACTGCAATATGACTCAAGTAAACAACACCGATGTATATATTCCATTGAAATTATAGAACATTACACACGGCGCTCAAAAATCTATCAGAATGTTTTAGTACAACTTTGGTAAGCTATGAAGACGCACCGCTTGATGGATTGTACTGTGCTTCAACATACGAGTATTATTATGGTGTGTGTATAAAGTAAGACATATTATCTGGCGTTTTGTTTCACATTATTATGCAAAAGCAACTTTTCTTACCTTCTGGTACCTGCTGATTTGTATTTGGCATCCTGAAAAATTGCGCGCGTCCGCCTTTGTAGTCCGTGGCGACAGCGTAGTCGATAAGCTTTTTTTAATCTTCCTGTTATGTGACATTCATCCTCCGCTGTTGCCATTTCTAATATAAAGTAGTGTGAAGTTCTTATATCTGCCATGAAAGTGCTAAAAACATAGTGAGTTAACATTATTCACCCAAGGAACTTTAGTTATTAGAGAGTTCCGGTTGGACGGTGTGAAGGTCTCTGCGTGGGTGGGTTCTCTGTGGCTGTGTCGGAATGATGGGACCTGCAGTCCAGGGTTTAACAAGTCTTTTATTTTGCTTTTCTTTCTGTTTCTCAGGCTCTCTCGCTCACATGTGCTCCTTCCGTCTGTCTGCTCTCTCTCTCTCCCTCGTCATGGCCTCGGACGCTGCTAATAAAGGAGACAGGTGATTAGATGTCCCGCTTCAGCTGGGGAATCCTCTCACCTGTCAGCTGTTTCGTAGCCGGTCCATGCACACGCCCTTCCCGCAGGAGACGCGCCGACCACGCCCCCTCCACATGCCTCCACCGCCAGACTCAGGCCCGCTCCCACTCCCTCCCCCGATCTGTTTTTATCAATCAATCAATCAATGTTTTTTTATATAGCCCTAAATCACAAGTGTCTCAAAGGGCTGCACAAACCACAACGACATCCTCGGTACAGAGCCCACATACGGGCAAGGAAAAACTCACCCCAGTGGGACGTCGATGTGAATGACTATGAGAAACCTTGGAGAGGACCGCATATGTGGGTAACCCCCCCCCCCCCCCCCCCTCTAGGGGAGACCGAAAGCAATGGATGTCGAGTGGGTCTGACATAATATTGTGAAAGTCCAGTCCACAGTGGATCCAACACATTTTACCTTCTCGAACCCCTGCTGGCAGTGCTCCGTCCACTGGACCAGATCTGGAGCACCCTTTCGGGTGAGGTCAGTCAGTGGGCTGGTCAGGTCCGCAAACTGGGGGATGAACCTCCGGTAGTAGCCCGCCAGTCCCAAAAACTGCCTCACCTCTTTTTTCGTCTTGGGAGGTGGACAGGCCGCGATCGCCGCCGTTTTGTCTACTTGTGGGCGCACCTGACCCCCTCCCAAGTGGCACCCCAGATACTGTACTTCCCTTCGGCCAACCGCGCACTTCGCCGGGTTGGCGGTGAGCCCCGCCTGTCTTAGGGACTCGAGTCCCTAAGGCTGCCCCCACCCGCTGCATGTGTTCTTCCCAGCCACTACTCTTGATGATGACGTCATTCAGATAAGTGGCGGCGTATGCAGCGTGAGGGCGCAGCACCCGGTCCATGAGGCGCTGGAACGTGGCGGACGCACCGAACAAGCCGAACGGAAGCGTCACAAATTGGTATAATCCTTCCGGAGTGGAAAATGCAGTTTTTTCCTTGGACTCTGGAGATAAGGGAATCTGCCAGTAGCCATTGGTCAAATCCAGTGTCATAAAAAAACGAGCAGTGCCCAGCCGATCCAGGAACTCGTCGACCCGGGGCATTGGGGAGGCGTCAAAACGTGACACCTCATTTACCTTGCGGTAATCCACACAGATCCGCACAGACCCATCCTTCTTCCGTACCAGAACGATAGGGCTGCACCACGCACATCGAATTTGTCCAAATCTAACACATGTCTAACACATGAGTTCAAACCCCGGCCGAGTCATACCAAAGACTATAAAAATGGGACCCATTACCTCCCTGCTTGGCACTCAGCATCAAGGGTTGGAATTGGGGGTTAAATCACCAAAAATGATTCCCGGGCGCGGCCCCCTCTGCTGCTCACTGCTCCCCTCACCTCTCAGGGGGTGTACAAGGGTGATGGGTCAAATGCAGAGGACAAATTTCACCACACCAAGTGTGTGTGTGACAATCATTGGTACTTTAACTTTAACTTTAACTTTAACATATCATACCACACCATAATCAATGTAAGAAAATGAAAAAGATAAGAAATAAATTCATTTTAATTGGGGACCCAATGGTTTTTTGCAGGGACCCACTTAAATCACTACTTGTGGCTCCCGGGGACACTGACAACTGAGAAAGAACGCCACATTTGAGATGGCCATACCGGAAAATAATGTTAAAAATGTATGTCATCTAAATTATTAATTACAAACCAATATATACATGCATATATATTTATATGTGTATATATATACATATATATATATATATATATATATATATATATATATATATATATATATATATATATATATATATATATATATATATATATATATATATATATATATATATATATATATATATAAATTAAATACAAATACATTATTACATATGAACATACAATAGTAAGAAGACTATACCATAGATTAATAAAATAGAAAATAACATAATAACAATTGGGAATTTTCTAAGAATTTAGAATAATGTCTGTTCCACAGGTGGGGGCCTTAGTGGCTAGATGCTACCTCACCATGGGTCTTTGTTCTGGCATTTGTTAAAGACAAAAGTTTGGTGCCAGAGGACTTCAGGATCTGTGATGGTTTAATTTGTAAAAGGAGGTCAGATAGATAAAAAAAGAAGAAGGCCATTAAGACATTTATAAACAAATAATATAACTTTAAAATCGATCCTGAAAAGGACAGGGGACCTATGCAGCAACTTTAAAACTGGTCCTCTGAGTTTTGTAATAATTGTAGATTTCTAGTATTATTTTTGGGAAGACCAGAGAGCATTAGTCTAAATGTCAGGAAATAAAAGCATGCATTAGAAACTCAGCAGTAGCCTTAGAGAGAAACTAGCAGACACTGGCAATGTTCTTAAAATGATAAAACACTATTTTTGCAGTGTGAGATAAAAATCGGCTCAACCTAAAACAAAAAAAATACACCTAGATTTTTATAGAATGTGTTGGTTTAAAATCTTGTAATTTTGGTAAAAGTTTCTCTTCCTCACCTTCAGAACATCTTACTACCCCCCCCCCCCCCCACCCCACCCCCCATGTTTCCTTGATGAGGTGTAGGAAGATCACTGCCAACCATTAATATGATTATTATTATTTTTTATTTTTATTTTATTTTTTTTAAAACGTGTATGGATTGGTGGTCCTGTGTTATCAGAAGACACAGCAATGAACAACTGTGTATCATCAGCGTAACTATGGAAACAGATGTCGAGTCCCCGATGCAACTTGAAAAGATTAAAAAGAATGGAACTTAAAATTGAGCCTTGGGGAACCTCACACCTCACAAAAAAGTGAGTATGTATATTCAACAAACAATGAGAAATTATTTATTATTACTATTAATGAAGTTTCTTTTTTCAATTACAGTGTAAAAACAAACACATATTCCACACATGCACACTCCCAGTATATTAAATAATATATTGTTATAGTAGCACATGAGATGGCACATAATGTAGTACCCGAGGTCCAATATTTGGCCCAATGAGTTCTACATAATAATGTAAATAGAATAGAATAGAATAGAGTAGGTTGTAAATAGTATAGGTAATTATGAAGATTATAAAAATAATAGATTGTGATCCTGTTGTGCAAATATAATGTACCAAACCCCTAATGTGGTCACAGGAGACCAGAATGAGCTCTACTCAGTGTATTTGAACACAGAGAAATGAGCACTCATGCATTGGAACTAAAAGAAGATATAAGAATAAGATCTTCATTTTCATAACCCACTCTGCCTCCAGAGCCACGTTGTCCAGGAAATTGTGTCTAAAATTGACTCAGTCTTTTGAATGAATTTCAGGCACCGCTGGAATTCAATAAGGAGGCCAAAGGTTACAACCCATGCAGCTCTATATTTATCAGAAGTATTTTTCAGTCATCAAAACAATGTAAGACAATTATTTCGTGTTGAATGTGTTTTCCATGCAACCTGTGGTTGTCAGCTAGCCAATAATGCTTCGTTTTTCATATTTAGTCAGGTTTTAGTGCCTGTTTCTTTGGGGAAAAGGTAAGTGCGGTTGTGCGCAGTGCCTGATGTGGTTATTTTTATTTCAAGCCTGTAGTTCATGACGTACCAGGTTTCATTTTATGTCATAGCACTTGAACATACCGGATTAACACAATGTTCCATGTACCTCAGGTCTCTGGTGAGCTTTTAATGAAATCCTGTTTTTGTACCAAAATGTTAGATTCAGCACTTTAAAAGAAATACTGAGAGATATAAAGGTGGAGCTCATTGAACAGTCATTAATATGACACCGCTGCTAGTTTTAACGATACTTTTGGTCCGTGGCTCTCAGAGGTTATATGCTGCACCAGTTGGGAACTATTAAAACAGGGGTCACCAACCCAATTGATCTTTGGCACTTTTCCAGGCGATCGCAAAATTATTAGAAAAAAGGAAGTATTAATATGACACCAGTGACAACCCCACCCAGAGAGTGGACAACAGACACGCATCTTAACCCCAGAACAGCACCGCACCCCGCGCCTCTCTTCAGCCTCACATCCCGCTGATCTCGACACCCCTCGGGCATGGCCGCATACGACACCTGTTTTATACGCGTCTATATATATATATGTATGTAAGTATATATATATGTATATATTAGGGTTGTACGGTATACCGGTATTAGTATAGTACCGTGATACTAATGATCATATTCGGTACTATACCGCCTCTTAAATGTACCCGTCCGCCCCCCCACGCTCCCCGTGCCCCCGTCAGCGTCACGTCGTATCATTGCTGGTTTACAAGCAGATGAGCATGTTCGGCAGCGCACAATCACGGAGTACTTACAATCAGACACAGTGTGTAGACAGAAAAGGGAGAATGGACGCTTTTTGGCTTAAATACTAACGATAAAAGTGAAGTTATAACACTGAAACGCCCTCAGGAAGAGGTGCTTTAGGACGTGGCTAGCTAGCTAGCGGCTAAAGTCCAGCCTCAGTTGGCAGTGTTTAAGCTACTTCTAAATCACTAATCCTCGCCTCCATGGTGACAAATAAATATCATCCCTGCAGGACGAGGAATATGTATCACTACACACCTTAGCTTTAATGAGTGATTGCTACATTTTAACAGAAGTGTAGATAGAACATGTTAAAAGAGAAAGTAAGCAGACATTAACAGTAAATGAACAAGTAGATTAATAATTCTACCACTTCTCCTTAATAATTTTGACTAAATAATAGAATGGAAAATGACACAATATGTTACTGCATACGTCAGCAGCTAAATTAGGAGCCTTTGTTTGCTTACTTACTAATAAAATACAAGTTTTCTTGTATGTTCACTATTTTATTTAAAGACAAACTTGCAATAAGAAACATATATTTAATGTACCGTAAGATTTTTTGTTAAAATAAAGCCAATAATGCAATTTTTTGTGGTCCCCTTTATTTAGAAAAGTGCAGAAAAGTATAGGAAATATTGGTATTGGGACAACACTAATATATATATATATATATATATATATATATATATATATATATATACACTACCGTTCAAAAGTTTGGGGTCACATTGAAATGTCCTTATTTTTGAAGGAAAAGCACTGTACTTTTCAATGAAGATAACTTTAAACTAGTCTTAACTTTAAAGAAATACACTCTATACATTGCTAATGTGGTAAATGACTATTCTAGCTGCAAATGTCTGGTTTTTGGTGCAATATCTACATAGGTGTATAGAGGCCCATTTCCAGCAACTATCACTCCTGTGTTCTAATGGTGCAATGTGTTTGCTCATTGGCTCAGAAGGCTAATTGATGATTAGAAAACCCTTGTGCAATCATGTTCACACATCTGAAAACAGTTTAGCTCGTTACAGAAGCAACAAAACTGACCTTCCTTTGAGCAAATTGAGTTTCTGGAGCATCACATTTGTGGGGTCAATTAAACGCTCAAAATGGCCAGAAAAAGAGAACTTTCATCTGAAACTCGACAGTCTATTCTTGTTCTTAAAAATGAAGGCTATTCCACAAAATTGTTTGGGTGACCCCAAAATTTTGAACGGTAGTGTATATATTGTAGCTGAGATAGGCTCCAGCGCCCCCCGCGACCCCGAAGGGAATAAGCGGTAGAAAATGGATGGATGGATGGATGGATGTATATATATATATATATATATATATATATATATATATATATATATATATATATATATATATATATATATATATATATATATATATATATATATATATATATACAGTATATATTACACACACATTTTGGTTTTTATTTTTTAATATGTATATTTATATTTCTTTTATATCGAAGTAGACATCAGTATGTGGACCTTGGTGGAAAACTTTTGGAAAGCCTGATTCAGAAGGAAACCACTTCAATCCAAGGTTTTCCACACACCAAGAAAATGAAAAAATAGTCTGAGAATGTATAGCCCGTCTGTTTGATTGGAATATTAAACTTGCCTTGGATCAGAGTGTGTAGAATAAACAGGTAGAGCATGGAGTCCACGGATTGGAGAAGGAGATGAGTGATATTTTTTCTGTCCTTCCCAGCAATGGTTTTCCACAATGATTGGAGGCCCAAATAATGAGGGAGGCAGCTGTGAGAGTGCAGAGGCTCTGCTGGTTCACGGCAATGTCAACACCATCAAATCCCTCTAAAACCTCACATCGCTCACCATAGAGCGGCCTGCCAAAACCCAAGCCAAACCTCAGGCCGGATGTCAAATTGTGTGTGTGTGTGTGTGTGTGTGTGTGTGTGTGTGTGTGTGTGTGTGTGTGTGTGTGTGTGTGTGTGTGTGTGTGTGTGTGTGTGTGTGTGTGTGTGTGTGTGTGTGTGTGTGTGTGTGTGTGTGTATACCCGTCTGTGATATGAGTAAAGAAATTAGTTTTGTTGAGTTGAGTATCAATACGGTCTTATGTATCCCGTACGTAAGACCGTATTGATGATACATTATTTGGTATATTTAACGTTTTTATCATCCTAAAAAGCCTAATGCTTGATTTTAACTTATTAGGTATAGGAAACACATTGGGAGTTGTGATCGTATGACTATCTCGTTTTATTCCCCGGAATAACAGCGTCTCAGGTAAGATAGCTCATTTCCAAAATCTTTAGTTTTGCTGGTAAAACTTGTTTTAAATCGATTTAACAATTGCAATGCTTTAATAGAGCATCAGGTATTACAACTAATTTATTTTTATTGTAGTTATTTCATGAGTTCTTACAAACCATGCTAAGAAAATACAGCTAAGAGGCTTTTCAATATTTCTATGGACAGGCCAGCAAAAATGACAATAAACATCACTGTTTCAATGATTTTCAAAAATAAGTGATCATTGAAAGTACATTTGTGCTACACAAAGCAGTGTTAAGTTTTAAAAAAATGGAATACGTTTGGCATGAACAATGTTTGGTGATATCATTGGGTCATTTGCATAATAATAATAATAATAATAATAATGGATTAGATTTATATAGCGCTTTTCTAGGCACTCAAAGCGCTTCTCAGAGAAGTGAGAACCCATCATTCATTTTTACAACTCATTCATTCATCATTCATTCACCGGTGTGAGCGGCACCAGGGGCAAGGGTGAAGTGTCCTGCCCAAGGACACAACGGCAGCGTTTTTTTTTTAGATGGTAAGAGGCGGGGAGCGAACCTGCAACCCTCAGGTTTCTGGCATGGCCGCTTTACCCACTATACCACACCGCCCCCATTCATCCATTTTCTACCGCTTGTCCCTTTTGGGGTCGCGGGGGGTATTGGAGCCTATCTCAGCTGCATTCGGGCGGAAGGCGGGGTACACCCTGGACAAGTCGCCACCTCATCACAGGGCCAAAACAGATAGACAGACAACATTCACACTCACATTCACACACTAGGGC
The DNA here is from genome assembly GCF_033978785.1 of Entelurus aequoreus. Taxonomy (NCBI): domain Eukaryota; kingdom Metazoa; phylum Chordata; class Actinopteri; order Syngnathiformes; family Syngnathidae; genus Entelurus; species Entelurus aequoreus. The sequence continues at coordinate 33,534,416 of NC_084743.1, forward strand.
TAAATAATGATAATTTATTTGCACATCTTTTCACCCTGATACATAAAAATGGTTTATATTCGGTTAACAGACAGTAAGTTATTTTGGTACCAACAAAATGTTTAAAATACTGACAAGACATACCTTTACCTTACACACACCCATCATGGGCATGAATTACATTTTTATTTTTATTTGCACTTTATGGTTTATTTGAATATTGATTGTAACAGTGATCATTTCCTTTTACAAGACAGTCACATGATGCTTTGTTAAAGCAACATTCAGTATGCCAGCCCAGTCTTAATCATATCATTCATGCATGTACTAAGTTCAAACTCATCCATTCTACGCTTTACTGCTCAGATGCAAGTAATTGAAGTTAAAGTACCACTGATAGTCACACACACACTAGGTGTGGTGAAATTACCCTCTGCATTTGACCCATCTCCTTGTTCCACCCCCTTGGAGGTGAGGGGAGCAGTGATCAGCAGCGGTGGCCGCGCTCGGGATTCATTTTGGTAATTTAAACCAATTCCAACCCTTGATGCTGAGTGCAAAGCAGTGAGGTTTAAACTCACGACCTATCGAGCTCAGGGCGGACACTCTAGCCACAAGGCCACTTAGCAGGCTCAGTGTAGGGATGTGTATCCTTAGGATTTTTTGATAACGATACCAATATTGATATTACTTATAAATCAATCAATCAATCAATCAAAGTTTACTTATATAGCCCTCAATCACAAATGTCTCAAAGGGCTGCACAAGCCACAACGACATTCTTGACTCATATCCCACACCAGAGCACGAAAAAAACTCAACCCCATGGGAACAACAAGAAATCCTGGAAGGGACGGCAGATTTGGGGACTCCCCCCCTGGGTGACCAGTGCAATGGATGCCGATATTGATACCGATATCGTGTATTGTCGCTGCCCTTATTATTATAATTGCTGACTGCGTGGGTTTCCTCTGGGTACTCCAGCTCCCTCCCACCTCCAAAGACATGCACCTGGGGATAGGTTGATTGGCAACACTAAATTGGCCCTAGTGTGGGAATGTTGTCTGTCTGTCTGTGTTGGCCCTGTGATGAAGTGGCGACTTGTACAGGGTGTACCCCGCCTTCCGCCCGAATGCAGCTGGGATAGGCTCCAGCACCCCCGCAACAATGAAAGGCACAATCCGTAAAAAATGGACGGATGCTTGGACAAGTAGTATGTTTTGATTATATATATATATATATATATATATATATATATATATATATATATATATATATATATATATATATATATATATATATATATATATATATATATATATAGTCAGGTCTATGTTCATACAAAAGGCGCACCGGATTATAGGGCGCATTAAAGGGGTCATATTATTATATTTTTTTTCTGAATGGAAAACACTTCCTTGTGGTGTACATAACATGTAATGGTGGTTCTTTGGTCAAAATGTTGCATAGATTATGTTTTACAGATCATCTTCAAGCCGCTTTCTGACAGTCGCTTCAAGATGGGCCGTTTTGTGGGCGGCCTTATTTACGTGGTTCACCTTCAGAAGCGTCTTTTCTCCGTCATCTTTGTTGTAGCGGTGTAGCATGCAAGGACGGGCGTGGAAGAAGTGTCAAAAGATGGCGCTAACTGTTTTAATGACATTCAGACTTTACTTAAATTTAATAACGGAGCAGCATCTCCTCATCCGTGGCTCACTAGTGCAATAACAACTCCGGAAATGTGTCCCCTGAAAAAACGTCCGATCAGAGCTCTCTAATAACGAAAGTTCCTTGGGTGAATAATGTAAACTCACTACACCGGTATGTTTTAGTGCTTTCATGGCGAGTTTACTGACAGATATAAGTATGAAGTTTACACTACTTTGTATTAGAAATGGCCACAGCGGAGGATGTATGTCCCATAACAGGAAGATAGAGAAAAAGAAGAAGCTTCTCTTTCTGCTTACCGACTACAAAGGCGGAAGCGCGCAAATTTTCAGGACTTATGCAGATGCCAAATACATATCGGCACGTACCAGAAAGGTAAGACAATTTGCTTTTGCATAATATTATACACACACCATAATAATACTCGTATGCTGAAGCACAGTACAATCCATCAAGCGGTGCGGCTTCATAGCTTACCAAAGTCGTACTAAAATATTTTGATAGATTTTTGAGCGCCGTGTGTAATGTTCTATATTTTCAATGGAACATATAAAATGTTGGTGTTTACTTGAGTCATATTGCAGTCTACACATATCTCTTGTGTGTGACTCCCATCATATTGCAGTCTACATGTATCTCATGTGTGACTGCCATCTGCTGGTCACACTTATCTTTTCACCATGTACCAAATAAAATAGCTTCAAGGTCGGCAAGCACAACCAAAATTATTCCGTACATTAGCGCACCAGGTTATAAGGCGCACAGTCGAGTTTTGAGAAAATTCTAGGATTTTAAGTGCGCCTTATAGTCAGAAAAATACGGTATATGAACTTATGTTATTTTAATATTATAATAAAACGTTTGACTTGTTACAGCATGTCAGCTTTGGTACAGGTGTGATGCTGGTGTGGCGAGAGTGTACATGTCTGATGCTGCTCACATGTGGTCTAAGGAATACTTACGGAGTTTGTATGTTTGCTCACACACATGAAAATTTACATTGCTAATGAAGCTTGCTCAGAGAAGAGGCAAAATGTATTTTAGAACAATCTAAAAAGTCCATTTGCCATTGATTCAATGCCCTGACAATACAACGACCTGACAAATTAGAATATTTACAGACATTTGACACAGGGCAGTTTTCCTCCCACAGATTCTTGAAGTCACGAAACAGTGAATTTGTTCCCTCTTTATTATCGTTAAGGATCTGAGAAGTCATTTCTTGGCCGTCTGATATTTCCAGTGTGTCTTTCTGAAGTGTTTGTCGTTGCCATCATCTCTGCCAACTAACTGTATACATTTCCCGCGTCTTACTCGGAGGATTGTACTTTACCTGTCACTTTATGTTGCAGTCTCTCATTCTGGATTGGAATGTTTTCTTTTGTTGTGTCACATTGTTGCCGGGCCGTCACTTTGATGTTCACCTGTGAGCCAGTATTACCTTGGCTTGCTGTCAGCTAGTGGCAATCATAACTTGTTTATTTCAACAAGTCCCCACCTCATTCAAAACTGATGGTGTTTGCAAGCAATCCTGTTCTTGTGTTCAAGATCTGTGGTCTGTAAGGTCTCTAATAGTCTGTAACTCCTGAAGCAAATGCGGAGTTAAGGCCGTAACCATCCGCTCCCTTCAACAGGAAGTGGCAGTGATAGAGTTTTACTTCTCCACACTTCCTGTCCCGTAGTTAAACAACATTCATCATGACTTATGTGAATGTCAATCACTCCAAATCAACCATGCAAATTAAAACGGTCACACTCAAATACACAAATTAGACCTTGCCTTGGCAGCAGTGCTCATATATTAACGGTAATGAGTAGCAAAGGTGGTAATAGAACTTCAAATAAAGCATACAAATAATTGTTTCTGTATGTGTGACAATTGACAGGATTATTGGTATAATCATTGAACATTTTAAGAGAGTATTTTTGTGCCTCTTGGACCATGGCCATGAACTTGAGTTTTACACCCCAGGCTTAGACAATGAACTCGACTAATTTAAATACGTGTAGTGTTATAAATCACACCGATGGCAAATAAAGGCATCGACAACCAAAGGTGGGAAACCTTTTTTAATTGCAAGCCACAATGTGTGCTAAACTGTGGACAGGGGGGACTAGGCTAAAAGCAGACGGATGGAGTGTTTGTGTTGACTAAAATAAATATAAGGGTATAATGACACACACATTATTAAGGACCCGGGGCACACAAAAAAATCGATATGAAGAATTATGACCTTTTATACCGATAAACTCAAGGACATTAAGAAATAGCTCGAATAACGGTAACAAAAAAATGCTCTAATGAGGCGAGTTTACTACGCGTACTCTACTGTGGGTGGGTGAGGGTGAGCAAAACAAGCGCTCCTTTCCTCTTACTTTGTAGAAAGTCGTAAACGTCCTCCAGGTTCATTGTAAACAAACACGGCGTCGATTGTGTGGGATTTCCTTCACTTCAAGTGTTCGCAAACAATCCATGAGTAGGGAAAAAACATTACGCATCAAATTATCAGCCACTTAAAAACGCCAGCATTGCTACGACGGTGAAAGTCTACAAAGACACTTTCTGCTAAAGATGATTTCCCAAACTTTACAATGCACTTTATGTGATTACTTTGATCTGCTTTTTTCTTGGTTTGTAATACAGGTTTTTTTGTTTTATTATTTATTGCTACAAATTGCAATCGTTTGTGCGCAATATGTATTATTTATTATTAATTTTAAGTTTTTCTTTATGTTTTACTTTTGTTGCAAACACAGAATTTCCCCATTGTGGGATAAATAAGATATGTATATATTAGTGTTTTCAATGTTAACGCATGTGATTATTTTGGAAAAATTATCGCGTTATCATATATTAATGAAAATTAATCACACCTGGGTTCAGGCTTTGATGTTGGATCGACTGTTTGCAATTCAAAAGTCTTTCATTTCTGTTGAGCTTTTATGTCATCTTACTTACTAAAACAGTCACAGTAACAATCTAAATGTTATATCACTGCACCTTAGCCATAATCTGAACACGGAAGTGAAGCACCACCCACCTCTAGAACGACACATGCAGCAGGCGTTTGCTTCAGGGATACCGCCCCTTCTCACGGCTGTCGTGAGAACAACTTGCCATGGCTTTGAACCTGATATTTCCATAAGGTAGACTTTATTGTATCCATTTCTGCTCGCTTGTGGTTCATCAGTGGCAAGTGAACTGCAGCCAATGTCCCCCGCTAAAAGGACGCATGTGTGTTAGTCGCCCGTCCCAAAAATTAGTGCCATTATTGGAATTTATAGTTAACACATTATTATCGTGTTAACTTTGACAGCCCTAATATATATAAATATGTATTTAGCTGTAAAAAACTGCTGTACTGTATGTGTACTTGGGTCCCTTATTTTTAGGAACACTAATGTAAAAACACACAAAAATGTCTCATTGAATGCTAAAAACGTTATGACAGACCACCTCAAAACATGGAAAGGAATTTTACTTTTTTTTTTCTGAATGAGAAACCCAGAATTTACATGAAAATAAAGAATGTGGGATTTTTAATATTAACTATGAACGATAAAACAGTGAATATTGACAACATATGAACATCGCTCCTCCTTTACTTTTCACACCACCTCCTTGATCGACATATTCTACAATCAAGCAAAACGCAACAAAAATGCAACAAACAAGGCAACAAACGAGGCAAAATATAAACGGAATGGGCAAAAAACCATTCTGATATCACTTTATTGCAAAATTTTGTCCGCTTCCCTATCTGTTCTTGGTATTCATGTTCCAGGCTGGCCAGTGACCGTTATGGAAACAGACCCAACCACACTGTCTGTTGCCTCATCTGAGCTGCTGTGATGTAGATTACTAAAATAACTCGTATAACACGCAAAAGTGCAGTTTGCAACCATTTAAATACTTTGTAAAGTTCAGGACTTACGGACATTTGAAAACAGTACTGTACATCATAATGTTGGCTACAGTTTCGATGTTAAAGGTCTAAAAATATATTTGGTAACGTCTTGCGGGCCAGATTCAAAATCTTAACGGGCCGTAATTTGCCAAGGTTCTAAAAAAAACAATTGAAAAATATTCAAAAGTTTTACAGGCATGTATGTTCCACGGGTTGTGGTTCGCGCATACCTGCTGATAAGAACAGAAGAATGGGCCATTTTTTTTATTTTTTATTTTTTTTGACAAACAGCCAATTGATTCTACTCCGTGGTTGCAAAAAATACACTGAACTAACGCAACATTTGGTGTAAGACAGCAGAACATGAAAATCATGTCTTAAATATGATGATTACACCAGTAATGTAACTGTAAAAGTACCTGCCATGGATGTACCATCGCCATGCTTACAGAAACATTATGCAGAGTTCTACATTAAAGAAAATGTTCTGGTACTTTTCACCTTCACTCTTTAAGCGCTGCTGCCAAGGCTAGGTGTAATTATGCATTTGAGCATGAGGGTTTTAATTAGTTTGTTTGATTTAGAGTGATTGAATCCACATAAGTTATGCTGAATGCTCTTCACTTTGCTACTTGAGCAACTAAAGTTGCACATATTAAAGTAAAAGTAATATACATACCAAAGAAAACCTGAGTGAATGTGAAAAAAACAAAGCAGTACAATCAGGGACGGCGTTAGGGGTGGCTACTCAGGCTCCAACCCTGGTGTTTTCTTAAAAGCTTCGAACAGTTATGTCAGTTATGCCCGCGAATGGGTTTAACCGGCCCGCGAGATAGGTTTACTAAGTGGAAAAATAAGCTGCCTTTTTGAAATGAAAGAAACTGCTGTTCTCAATGCGTCAACTAGATGTCGCAATAGCAATTTTGTTAGTCAAGTAACCTGCCATTTGATGTCCTCTGCTTCGAACACATCATGATTTAGCATCCTCATTTCCACAAAATGTCTTTGTCAAAAAAGAAAAAAGTAGAAACATTATCATCCTCCTATTTATTCACGCAAGTGAAAAGGAAACCACACCATTTTGCGAGCAAGTTTTCTCTATAATGAGCGTCTGTAAAACAAAGCTTTGCTCAAGGCTCACGCTCAACCACTCTGATAACATCCTAAAATTGTCTGACACTCAAAATGTGACACCTGATATTGATGCACTTGTGAAAGCTAAAATATACAAGGTAGTGTTGTCCCGATACCAATATTTTAGTACCGGTACCAAAATGTATTTCGATACTTTTCGGTACTTTTCTAAATAAAGGGCACCACAAAAAAAATGCATTATGGGTTTTATTTTAACAAAAAATCTTAGTGTACATTAAACATATGTTTCTTATTGCAATCGAAGAACAATTTTGTCTTTAGACAAAATTGTGAACATACCAGGCAACTTATATATTAATTTATATTATAATGCGTTGTCAACTTTGTACTTCTTTATGTCATTGCCTGAAATAAATTGATAAATGAATGAATGAAGTAAGTATTTATTAGTAAGTAAACAAACAAAGGCTCCTAATTTGTCTGCTGACATATGCAGTAACATATTGTGTTATTTATCATTCCATTTAGTCAAAATTATGCTGGACAAACTGTAAACATGGATTATTAATCCACTTGTTCATTTACTGTTAATATTAAAGTTAAAGTTAATATCTGGTTACTTTCTCTTTCAACATGTTCTATCTACACTTATGTTAAAATGTAATAATCATTTATTCTTCTGTTGTTTGGATACTTTACATTAGTGTTGGATGATAGCACAAATTTAGGTACTGATCCAAAACGAAGTAGTTACATGTGTCCAGGGACATAATTCCCGAGTTTATAAACAAAATATGAATTTTTTTTTAAGGAAAAAAGATTTTATAATAATAAAAAATATAGATGTAATCATAGTAGTATCAACTAGATACGCTACTATACTTGGTATCATTACAGTGGATGTTAGGTGTAGATCCACCAATAGCGTTTGTTTACATTTTGATGCCAGTGAGCTACGGTGTGTAGTGAAACATGTTTAGCTATTCCTCGTCCTGCAGGGATGATACTTGTAAGAAACGTACTTTATTTGTCGCCATGGAGGCGAGGATTAGTGATTTAGAAGTAGCTAAAACACTGCCGACTGCGAATGAACGTTTGCAGCTAGCTAGCTAGCCATGTCTTAAAGCATCTCTTCCTGAGGGCGTTTCAGTGTTATAACTTCACCTTTATCGTCAATTTTTAGACCAAAATGCATCCGTTCTCCCTTTTCTGTCTACACACTGTGTCTGCTGGTAAGTACTCTGTGATTGTGCACTTCTGTTTGTAAAACCAGCAATGTCATGACGTGACGACGCACCGTCATGTCCGGTAACCGGTACTTTTCAAACAGAATATAGTACCGTTTTTGATTCATTAGTACCTCGATACTATACCAGTACCGGTATACCGTACAAACCTAATGCAATGTTTCAGGAGTAAAGTAAACAATCGGTAACCCCACTTAAAATGCTGCACAACATTGTGCATCTTGGTATAGTTCTATAAAAACTATAGTCTTCCATGGAAATGTAAAGAAAGTAAACAGTGTGTGATTTACTGCAATGCTGTCGGTCTCTTAAGTTCCTAAGTTTGGTTTGTTGAAATTGTTCACGCATTGCACAGCTTTTATTTTTCTATCAATACACAGTGATGCCTAGAAGGCAGGGAGTAACTCAGCTGAATAGTTTCTACCTCAGTGTGTAGGGTTTGTTGAGTTTGCACAGGATTAATATGTGGCAATGACGAATGAGTTATTTGATACGTCGAAGAGTTTTGATTATTTATTTTGTTCAATCCGAGATAGGCTGTGAGATACTCTGAGAATAAGTTAGTTATGTTATTTAGGTGTTTTTGCAGCTGCACCATTTTTTTCCTCAAAATTGTCAGCTAACTTGAAGTGTTCTGTCAAGGGGGTTATTTGTGATCTGTACATGTTCAGAATGGGCTTGTTCTATTTTGGACCAAAAGAAAAAAAAGGAAAACAATCTGAAGTTGTCGTAAATGTATTTTTAAGTTATTATGCCATGATTTGACCAGTCCAGCCCACATGGGAAAATATTTTTTCTCCATGCAGCCCCCATGCTAAAATGACTTTAAAGGCCTACTGAAACCCACTACTACCGACCACGCAGTGTGATAGTTTATATATCAATGATGAAATCTTAACATTGCAACACATGCCAATACGGCCGGGTTAACTTATAAAGTGCAATTTTAAATTTCCCGCAAAACTTCCGGTTAAAAACGTCTATGTATGATGACGTATGCGCGTGACGTCAATGATTGAAACGGAAGTATTCGGACACCATTGTATCCAATACAAAAAGCTCTGTTTTCATCGCAAAATTCCACAGTATTCTGGACATCTGTGTTGGTGAATCTTTTGCAATTTGTTTAATGAACAATGAAGACTGCAAAGAAGAAAGCTGTAGGTGGGATCGGCGTATTAGTGGCTGGCTGCAGCAACACAACCAGGAGGACTTTGACTTGGATAGCAGATGCCCTATCTGACGCTAGCCGCAGACCGCATCGATGATCGGGTGAAGTCCTTCGTCGCTCCGTCGATCGCTGGAACGCAGGTGAGCACGGGTGTTGATGAGCAGATGAGGGCTGGCTGGCGTAGGTGGATAGCTAATGTTTTTAGCATAGCTCTGTGAGGTCCCGTTGCTAAGTTAGCTTCAATGTCGTCGTTAGCAACTGCATTGTTAAACTTCGCCAGGCTGGAAAGCATTAACCGTGTAGTTACAGGTCCATGGTTTAATAGTATTGTTGATTTTCTGTCCATCCTTCCAGTCAGGGGTTTATTTCTTTTGTTTCTATCTGCAGTTAAGCACGATGTTATCATGTTAGCTCCGTAGCTAAAGTGCTTCGCCGATGTATTGTCGTGGAGATAAAAGTCACTGTGAATGTCCATTTTGCGTTCTCGACTCTCATTTTCAAGAGGATATAGTATCCGAGGTGGTTTAAAATACAAATCCGTGATCCACAATAGAAAAAGGAGAAAGTGTGGAATCCAATGAGCCCTTGTACCTAAGTTACGGTCAGAGCGAAAAAAGATACATCCTGCAGTGCACTCTAGTCCTTCACTCTCATGTTCCTCATCCACGAATATTTCATCCTCGCTCAAATTAATGGGGTAATCGTCTCTTTCTCGGTCCGAATTGCTCTCGCTGCTGGTGTAAACAATGGGGAAATGTGAGGAGCCTTTCAACCTGTGACGTCACGCTACTTCCGGTACAGGCAAGGCTTTTTTTATCAGCGACCAAAAGTTGTGAACTTTATCATCGATGTTCTCTACTAAATCCTTTCAGCAAAAATATGGCAATATCGTGAAATGATCAAGTATGACACACAGAATGGATCTGCTATCCCCGTTAAAAAAAAAAAAAAAAAAATTCAGTAGGCCTTTAACACCCCTGGCCTGGAACCTGAATTTTACTTTTGAAGGCAAAAAAAAAACTTGACAGTAAAATGCAGTACCTGAGTCCAACAGAGGGGCATCAGCTGCGTAAAGTAGCCCGCATACAGCATGGTTGAGTCTCCCCTGAAGAAGAAGCACTACAGCAGCTAGCTATGAGCCATGGGAAAAACGTAATCGTGGATATTAGTTACAGTGACAAATAAACCCCAAAAGCTGTGATGATTTGGAGCTGTAGATATTAATTTAAAAGTGTTTGATGTTAAATTTGCTGGTTTGCTGAATGTTAGCTAACTAGCAGGAAAGTTGTGTCCAAAGAAAGTGAATGATAACAAGATAATGTTACATACAAGCGTACTAAACACTGGGTGTGCACTTCCTGTTCTGTCTCTCGCACTTTTCCAACCTGTAATTCCGAGTTGAATAACGTGAAATTTTAACAGGTTGTGGCTCATATTTTCGCGTTGCCATTGAACACACCATGGCGTGTCAGCTGTGTGTTTTTTTCTGTGAGCAAGCAGTTAGCGTGGACATGGTAGCAATTTTTCTGCCGTACAGTAGTCTCAACTTAACGTTGTTGTTAGAGATGTCCGATAATGGCTTTTTTGCCGATGTCCGGTATTCCGATATTGTCCAACTCTTAATTACCGATTCCGATATCAACCGATACCGATATATACAGTCGTGGAATTAACACATTATTATGCCTAATTCTGTTGTGATGCCCCGCTGGATGCATTAAACAATGTAACAAGGTTTTCCAAAATAAATCAACTCAAGTTATGGAAAAAAATGCCAACATGGCACTGCCATATTTATTATTGAAGTCACAAAGTGCATTATTTTTTTTAACATGCCTCAAAACAGCAGCTTGGAATTTGGGACATGCTCTCCCTGAGAGAGCATGAGGAGGTGGAGGTGGGCGGGGTTGGAGGGGTTGAGGTGTGGGGGGTTAGGGGTAGCGGGGTGGTGTATATTGTAGCGTCCCGGAAGAGTTAGTGCTGCAAGGGGTTCTGGGTATTTGTCCTGTTGTGTTTATGTTGTGTTACGGTGCGGATGTTGTCCCGAAATGTGTTTGTCATTCTTGTTTGGTGTGGGTTCACAGTGTGGCGCATATTTGTAACAGTGTTAAAGTTGTTTATACGTCCACCCTCAGTGTGACCTGTATGGCTGTTGACCAAGTATGCCTTGCATTCACTTGTGTGTGTGAAAAGCTGTAGATATTATGTGATTGGGCCGGCACGCCTTCAAGGCACACCCCCAATATTATTGTCTGGGTGGAAATTGGGAGAAATTCGGGAGAATGGTTGCCCCTGGAGATTTTCGGGAGGGGCACTGAAATTTGGGAGTCTCCCGGGAAAATCGGGAGGGTTGGCAAGTATGACTGGGAGACGCAACTTCTCTGTACTTCTCCCTACGTCCGTGTACCACTCCGTACAGCGGCGTTTAAAAAATACATACATTTTACTTTTTGAAACCGATACCGATAATTTCCTATACTACATTTTAAAGCATTTATCGGCCGATAATATCGGCAGTCCGATATTATCGGAGATATCTAGTTGTTGTTGTGTGTAAATTTGGACTGATCATCGGGGGCTTGTTATGCTAAAGAAAAAATTGGACCCCAGAAGTAGAGAGAGAGACGATGTGCAGTTAAAGAAATGTATTCTAAAAAATGGGGAATGAACAAAAAACAATGGCACTGAAAAGTTTCAGTACCACAAAAAAACGGAGCACAACAAAAATAACAAGCCACAGGAAGGTGGGGAAGGCACCTGGCACAAAAACAAGAGTACATATACTTGCTAGCAAGAGTAATTGTCATAGTTTGAGAGTGGGGAAGACCAGAGAAAGAACCAGCAATGGACAGGTGTGTGCAATCAGTACAAGTAGGCAAAGGTGATTGCAACCAGGTGTGCTCAGGCCTTCCCGCCTTCCCCTGTTGCCATGGTAACTGAACAGAGAGCAAAACAGAGTGAGGGGAGGGCGGCAAAGGAAAAGCACACAGGAAAAAAACAAGAACGTAATATGGCCATTGTTATTGTTTTTAACTCTCCCTCGCGCCAGCTTTGGGACAATCCGCTGCAGATTAAACACGCTTGAGAACCAAAAGTATCTTAGAAAATGTCAGTTAATATACAACAGGGCTCTATGTGAATTTTTTTACAAAAAACTAATTACATACCCTCATTAACATCAGGATGATAAAAGAACCAATTTCACCTCCATGATGCGTTGGACTGTTGTGGTGTGGTGTTTTAGGACTTGGACTTGAGAGCAGTATGATGCGGGCATAAATCTCCAATATGTTTTGAGATATATTTTGAGAAATGGGAAAAATCCAACAATAGTTTACTCTACATATTTGTCATTTAGCACAAAGGAAAAAACCCAAACAATCTTGGATAATAATATTTTGCTTCATTAATGCATGTTAATTCTAAAATGCAATCCAGTGATCATTGTCTGCTTTAAGGTGGGCAGTATTTGAAAGATGAGATTCTGCATCTTTTTTTTTTGCAACTGCTAAAAAAATCCATCATTCCTGTGTGCTAAACCCTGTAGGTTCATTCCATTTACAATTCTGAAACGCAAATCAAAAAATAAAATTAGGGCTGTTTTTAGATTTGTATTATGTATAGCAGATTTTAAAACAAACAAAAAAGGGTTGATTTTCATTAAAATATTGCCATAAAATTGGATGTTGTGCTGTTTTCCATTTATGGATTTAATTTTTTCCAAATAAACTAAAAAAATCGAAAAAAATGTTCATCCAAAATGCAACAATGCGTGGTTATCTGTGTGATGACAAATTGAACCGGAAGCATTATTTTAGCTTTTCCTTTGCGTTTAGCATGTTTTTAGCATAACTGTAACATTTTTGTTCAGCAGGAGTCCTTTTGTCGTTTAAAAAAAAAGTGTAATTAAATAGTTGTCCAACTTTTGTTACAAAAATGGAAATATAAAAAATGGTCCGAAATAAGAATTGGAAATAGAATGAACGGGAGGTACACGGACCCCTGTAGCTTCCTCATTCCTAAATCCACCACTTATTACAATACAATTTAAGTTTTCATGCCATGCATTTGATTTGAGACACAAGCATGCCTGGTACAACCAAGAGTTGTGCTTGCGTTCTGGGAGATGGGATTCAGATTCCCGACATTCCAGCTGTAAAGCATAAGGCCTCACTTTTGGGTACCAGCAGGCAAGCTTAAAAATACACTCACGGATGCAGCACTGATACTAATAAATGAGCACTGTGTAAGTATCTCCATCTAAAGGAAACATCAACAACAATGTGCACAGAGTGAGTGTTGTGAAACAGTTTCATAGTATTACAATATATATATAAACTGTGTGTGTGTGTGTATGTGTGTGTGTGTGTATGTGTATGTGTGTGTGTGTGTGTGTGTGTGTGTGTGTGTGTGTGTGTGTGTGTGTGTGTGTGTGTGTGTGTGTGTGTGTGTGTGTGCGTGTGTGTGGTATATATATATATAAATATATACATACAGATATATATATATATATATAAATATATATATATAAATATATATATATATATAAATATATGTATATATATATATATATATATATATATATATATATATATATATATATATATATATATATATATATATATACACGCACATACACACACAGACACACAGTTTATATATATATATTGTAATATATATATATATATATATATATATATATATATATATATATATATATATATATATATGCCGACCCCAAGCTGAATGTAAAAGTACTACTATTAAAGATGTGTAATGTTACATAGAGTATTGTACATTTAATTTCATGCTAAATTCCTGGTTCCATATTATTATTTTTATTTTTTTAAGAATAACTAAACTAAACACTTTTTAGTGCTTGGTACCTCTATAAATAATTGACAAATAAGTCACGTCAGGCTTACAATGGCAACTTAAAAGTTAGAAGCCTGATTTTTTTTTCTAGCCTATTTTGAATTGAATAAATACAGTAAGAATAGTTGAATTGTAATATTGGACTGCTTATTAATGCATAATAATTGTTAAACTGATCTTAAAAGAGCTTGTTTAATGGCTTTTTTAAATATAGTAGCTTACCTGACCACTGCCATTGGATATTCCATAGACATGCCAGTGATTACCATTAGCGATTTTACATGGTGATTTCAACACCTCCAAATTTGGGACGGCATGGCGAAGTTGGTAGAGTGGCTGTGCCAGCAATCGGAGTGTTGCTGGTTACTGGGGTTCAATCCCCACCTTCTACCTTCCTAGTCACGTCCGTTGTGTCCTTGGGCAAGACACTTCACCCTTTGCCTCTGATGGCTGCTTGCATGGCAGCTCCCGCCATCAGTGTGTGAATGTGTGTGTGAATGGGTGAATGTGGAAATACTGTCAAAGCGCTTTGACTACCTTGAAGGTAGAAAAGCGCTATACAAGTATAATCCATTTATCATTTATCATTTATAATGAAATGCTTTACTTACTACTTCGTCCAAATGGTTTGTTTGGAATTTTCTCCTTTTGTGACGTTGTTGCTATATTTGACATCAGCAGATTATCCATATATGGTAGAAATTTACCCAAACATCCTTGCGCGAGTCTACTTATTTAAATGTATGTAAAATCGGCTGTGCCACAACATAATGTCCATGATGAAACCCAATGAAGGAGAATGCTCTGTTGTTAGTTTGCTTTAACCAGCGCAAGTCTTTCACAAACTTTTTGTTATGTGCGGGGGGAGTAGACGGTACAGACCACAAGGGGACGTAGTTAAGCTCTAGATTTATTTATATACTGTATATGTATGTATATATAAATATATGTGTAGATGTACATATTTACGTATGTATATACAGTATATCTATGTATTTATATGTATGTATCATATATGTAAACAATATATATATATATATATCTATGTATATATATGTATGTATCATATATGTAAACAATATATATACATATATATATAGTCATTCACATTGACGTCCCACTGGGGTGAGTTTTCCTTGCCCGTATGTGGGCTCTGTACCGAGGATGTCGTTGTGGCTTGTACAGCCCTTTGAGACACTTGTGATTTAGGGCTACATATATAAACATTGAGTGATTGATTGATTGAATTCACACTATGGACTGGACTCTCACTGTTATGTGGATCCACTAGGGACTGTACTTAGAGGGGGGGGGGGGTTACCCACATATGCCGTCCTCTCCAAGGTTTCTCATTGTCATTCACATCGACGTCCCTTGTGTGGGCTCTGTGCCGAGGATGTCGTTGTGGCTTGTGCAGCCCTTTGAGACTTTTTGTGATTTAGGGCTATATAAATAAACATTGATTGATTGATTTATATATATATATATATATATATATATATATATATATATATATATATATATATATATATATATATATATATATATATATATATATATATATATATATATACACATACACGTTAGCTAACTTATATTCCGTTCTAACCCGGTATCGAGCACTGTATAACGGATAAACCACAGAAACCTTGACTCATATATATATATATATATATATATATATATATATATATATATATATATATATATATATATATATATATATATATATATATATATATATATATATATACACGTTAGCTAACGTATATTCCGTTCTAACCCGGTATCGAGCACTGTATAACGGATAAACCACAGAAACCTTGACTCATAGATATATATATATATATATATATATATATATATATATATATATATATATATATATATATATATATATATATATATATATATATATATATATATATATATATATATATAAACCCCGTTTCCATATGAGTTGGGAAATTGTGTTAGATGTAAATATAAACGGAATACAATGATTTGCAAATCCTTTTCAACCCATATTCAATTGAATGCACTACAAAGACAAGATATTATAGGTTCAAACTCATTAACTTTTTTTTTTTTTTTGCAAATAATAATTAACTTAGAATTTCATGGCTGCAACACGTGCCAAAGTAGTTGGGAAAGGGCATGTTCACCACTGTGTTGCATGGCCTTTCCTTTTAACAACACTCAGTAAACGTTTGGGAACTGAGGAGACACATTCTTTAAGCTTCTCAGGTGGAATTATTTCCCATTCTTGCTTGATGTACAGCTTAAGTTGTTCAACAGTCCGGGGGTCTCCGTTGTGGTATTTTAGGCTTCATAATTCGCCACACATTTTTAATGGGAGACAGGTCTGGACTACAGGCAGGCCAGTTTAGTACCCGCACTCTTTTACTATGAAGCCACGTTGATGTACCACGTGGCTTGGCATTGTCTTGCTGAAATAAGCAGGGGCGTCCATGGTAACGTTGCTTGGATGGCAACATATGTTGCTCCAAAACTTGTATGTACCTTTCAGCATTAATGGCGCTTTCACAGATGTGTAAGTTACCCATGTCTTGGGCACTAATACACCCCCATACCATCACAGATGCTGGCTTTTCAACTTTGCGCCTATAACAATCCGGATGGTTCTTTTCCTCTTTGGTCCGGAGGAGACAACGTCCACAGTTTCCAAAAACAATTTGAAATGTGGACTCGTCAGACCACAGAACACTTTTCCACTTTGTATCAGTCCATCTTAGATGAGCTCAGGCCCAGCGAAGCCGACGGCGTTTCTGGGTGTTGTTGATAAACGGTTTTCGCCTTGCATAGGAGAGTTTTAACTTGCACCTACAGATGTAGCGACCAACAGTAGTTACTGACAGTGGGTTTCTGAAGTGTTCCTGAGCCCATGTGGTGATATCCTTTACACACCGATGTCGCTTGTTGATTTAGTACAGCCCGATGGATTGAAGGTCACGGGCTTAGCTGCTTACGTGCAGTGATTTCTCCAGATTCTCTGAACCCTTTGATGATATTACGGACCGTAGATGGTGAAATCCCTAAATTCCTTGCAATAGCTGGTTGAGAAAGGTTTTTCTTAAACTTTTCAACAATTTGCTCAGGCATTTGTTGACAAAGTGGTGACCCTCGCTCCATCCTTGTTTGTGAATGACTGAGCATTTCATGGAATCTACTTTTATACCCAATCATGGCACCCACCTGTTCCCAATTTGCCTGTTCACCTGTGGGATGTTCCAAATAAGTGTTTGATGAGCATTCCTCAACTTTATTGCCACCTTTCCCAACTTCTTTGTCACGTGTTGCTGGCATCAAATTCTAAAGTTTATGATTATTTGCACAAAAAAAAAAGTGTATCAGTTTGAACATCAAATATGTTGTCTTTGTAGCATATTCAACTGAATATGGGTTGAAAATGATTTGCAAATCATTGTATTCCGTTTATATTTACATCTAACACAATTTCCCAACTCATATGGAAACGGGGTTTGTATATACTGTATATATATGTATAGGCTTTCTATGTATGTGTGTATACCGTATTTCCTTGAATAGCCGCAGGGGCGCTAATTCATTTAAAACCTCCTGTCACTCCGGCGTTTACCGGAAGCCGTCGGGATGGCCGTGCATGCGGTAATTATTTTAAAACCTCTTCTCACTCCGGCGTTTACCAAAAGGAATGCGGTAAATTTAGGCGTGCGCTTTGAGTGTGATGTAAGCATACCATCATGAAAAGCACATATAATAAAAAAAAAAACGTTATTATGGTCTTACC